>NC_090437.1:724051803-724381580 GCF_031143425.1 Pleurodeles waltl
TACCCAAAGCGCTATCCTCATAGTGGTGAAAGATTACTGCCTTTGCCAGGAGATACGCAGCATGAGTCCAGTCGTGGCAGCATACCTTGCAGTGATCAGTTGCAGTAAACAGGTCCTTTTTACCTGAGTTACTAGAGTGCGGCCAACATACTCTTTTAAATTTCTACTGATGTGTGCTTAACTCACCCTTGACTTACATCGGGTTTGTTTGCAGTGCTACACAGTGCGTGTCTGATATGCATGTGCTAGGTGTATGTGCAGCTGAAAATGGTACAATACAGGGATAATGCAGTACTGTGCAGTGCATCAATGTTATATACATGTTCTGGGTGACTGTGTACCTGTGAAGGGCACCAATATATGGAAGACTCTGGGTTCCATTTTGGAAGACCCAAGGCTGAATTGAGAAACATGAGAGAGAAGGTAGAGGAATTCCTCTGGGACAGATTTGTGTATTGCTGTATTCTTGCAAGCTGGGTGGGTCACACGGAGAGGAAGGGAGAGTGAGGTTCTCCAGTACACTTCAAAAGGTAATATTTGATTCACTTCAAAAGGTAATATTTGATTCACTTCAAAAGGTAATATTTGATTCAGTGAGAGATCAATGGGAAAGGGTGTGGACACATCTTAGGAAGGAAATGGGTCTGATAGGAGAATCTTAAATAGAAGGGACTTGCCCCTGGGGTGACCCTTTGATAACACATATCACTATTGCTGACATCCAGGTGTGAAGCTCTTGGGGGGCTATTAGATTTGCTGTAGCTCCTGCTGTGACAAACTGCTTTCTGGAGGAAGAGGGAACATAGAGGAGGGCACTTCACAAGAAGCAGACCTCAATCACAAACTTCAAAGACTCAGAATCTAAATCACATTTGGTGTCTGGAAATGGACTATAAGAAGGGGAGCTTGAGATTCACAAATTTGTCAAGCAGCCAGTCAGGCTGTGCAAGAAGATGTCTGCCTCTGACCAGGGCTGGGGGCCAAGCCCCGCCAGCCTCCCAGGTGGGTCAGGGAACATCACCCAGGGAATTCAAGATCACCTGCTCTGGAGCATGGAGCAGCAGTGCCTGTCTGTTTGCCAAGAGCAATGTTCCCTGTGAGTAAGAGGAGAGCGTTGGAAGGAGTGAGGTCCAGTCAGAGAATTCTGGTGAGTGGCTTCTCCAAGAGAAGTGTGACAAGACTGTTTTCTTCACCAATCAGGTAATTGCTGATGAGTAGGGAAAGTCAGCTACCCCCATTTGCCAGAGAAGGGCTGCTGTGAAGTGAGCTGTAACAGTTGCTCAACCGAGCAGGTCATTGCCCATGTGCAGTGTGAAATTTGGTGATCCTGTATGCCAAGTGGAGCCTTTGCAAAGATTGCTGCTGTGCAAATAGGGCCATAACCCATGTGCTGTAACAGGTTGGCAACCTGTATGTTAAGTGTGGCTGTATTGAAGATTGTTGCAGTGACAATCACGCCATAGCCCATGCGCACTGGCAAGTGGCTGATCCTGTATTCCAGGTAGGCCATCATGAAGACTTTTGCTGTGTTTATCAGGCTTGAGCCCTGCACAGAGAAGGAACATTGATCCATTATCCCAGAGGGGCCTCCAGGACCAAGCAAGAAGTGTGGTCTGGTCAAGACCATCAATGAAGAAATTAGACTACCATGGTTGCTATAGTAGGACTTAGCCCTGACTGAGGTCTAGTACCAGGATCGTCGCATCCCCCCTCCACCAATGGGACAAACCTTAGAACTTACCCAGCATCAGAGGAGCATCAATAACAGTCCGGCCACTGCTCTCATACTTCCGCATATGAGAAATTCAGTGGAAGTCAACCGCAGATTACATGCACCACAGGTGAATGACTTACCAGAGACACCCACTGCAGCTCAGGCTCCTGCAAAAAAGGTGCACTCAGAAACTCTTGTCCCACCGATCCTGCTGGTCCTGGTAAGACAGATTTTGGGCCTGACAGCCCAAGGGAAACTTGCTTGCCAGATAATACTGCAGTGTTGGAACACTTTTGACTTTAATTAGGTGTCGAGAGGGGCTCCTGGACTCTGACTGTCAGTTGAATGTCTCCTATAATGAACGAGAAATAACTATTACTGATACCTTGAGGGGAGTGGGACTCAGGGACCTGCATATGAAACACTAGATCCCTGACCTCGTGGAAAATATATATTGTTTGTGTTGTATTTTACTTTGTGATCATATATAAATACTACTTTTTTCATAAACGCAATGACTGTAAAATCATTTATTACTGCTTCTGCTGTGTGTAGTTTGAGATTGTGAGCCTATGTTCATCCCCATGTGTCTACAACCCCCCTCTTGAGAAGCCTTGCACTGCTCGACCCATGCTACATTTGAGAGTCAAGTGCTGAAGGGTAACTTGTCCAGTTGCTCATGACCCATCATAGGCCAGGCCCTGGGACTTCAGGAGTGAAAGACCTCACCCCACATGATTGAGCCTAGTAACCCCTGCTTGCACGTGGACCCCTAACCAGCTTTCTGACATTGAGACACAGACATATCATAAAATGCTCATGCTGCTGGGTATCTGCCAGCCAGAATGTAACAAAAGAAAGCAGAAATGACCATTGACAAAATCTTTTTTTAGTTTGGATCTAGATCTCTTCATTTGCAATGACAAAATGAGAACAGGTACAGAAAAAAGAGTCCGATAAGCAGAGTATTAAGTAATACAGAATGAGTAAGGGGTGGATGGCAGAAAGATAAATGTGTAGAACGAAAAGGGGAAGGTGAGACACATACATGAAATGGAGATCAAGGTGAGGATTTACATAGAGGTAGAGAGTTGTGAGCTAAAAAAAGAGGAAGAGACATTGAGGTATGGAGATCTATAAAGTAAGAGTCTGAAATAGATAGTTGAGGTGGAAGGGATCAGTTGAAATGGAGAAATGTACCACCGGGAGATAGGAGTTTGTGTGTGTGAGAGATAGAGAGGAGTTGATGATAGAGAAAAACAGTTATATGTAGATAAATAGAAGTAGCCAGAAAGGATAAGCTATTTAGAGAGGCAAAAGAAAGGGAACCAAGATAGAAAGAGAAAAGAAAGGTGGAGAGGCAAGGTAGAGAACTAATGGTGAGACAAACTGAGAAGTTAGCTAGTGAGAGAGTGGGCTGTTATTTAGATAAAGTGAGGCAGAGAGAGAGATGTGAGACAGAAATGAGACAGAGATGGGGAGTGGCGAGGTAGAGGAAGGGATGAGAGCGAGTTAGAAGAAAATAAGGTAGCAGAGATACAGAAAAAAGAGACAAAGATGTGAGGTAAAGATAGAGATACAGTTGTGTGAAAAGTGAAGGAGGTGGCGGAGGGATACAGGGAAGTGGAATGTAAAAGAAGCAGTAAGGTTCAAAAAGAGGGGTGAGGTAGAATGATAGCTGAAGGCACAGAGGGTAATAGAGAGTGGGATGGGAGCATGAGATGATGTGAAGAGAGATAAAGTTGAGTGACGTATACTGGTATATTGAGGAATAAGTGAGGGAAACCAAGCAGAGGCAGAAAGTGCTGAGATATAGAGCATTAAGTTACATAGAGACAAAAATGAAAAGAGAGAGTTAAGGTGAAAGAGGTGAGGTGAAGTAAGGAGAGAGAAAAGACACAAAGATTAATTTCCAATGTAATTGCTACTAATTACTTGAGAGTGTGAGGTTTATGACTAGACAGACCAAACATGTACACGAATGGCCATATTTACCAACAATACTCTGCACCAGGGCAAATGCATTAAAAGTACTTAAAGCATACAGGATCACCAAACTCAGTGTTGATTTTCAATTTAAGACATGATTTGGAGTTTGACGGATTGAATACTCCTTCACAAATATGACATATCTTGCCTACCGTATTATAATTGCATCATACCCTACGATGCTTGTAATGCAGCAAATGGGATACCCATCACATTTGTGACTGAGTATCCAATCTGCTAAACTCTACATCAGACTCTAACTCTCCAGCCCAAAACCTTTTTTGCACTATGAAGCTGTCTAAAAGTAACACAAAGAGGTGCTTTGCAATGATTTCTTTTATGTAGTGTAAAGAGGGAGTCCCATGGGTCTCACATGGACATTTCCATGAAACTGCAGTTGGTTTTTGATGCAAAGTCCTATTTACTAACATTTGTAGATAAGGCTTTGCGCCAACAAAATATGCTCCTCAAGACAGGCTTAAAGAAGAGGAATAGTATTAAGTTCCTCCAAAATGTTCTAATTTTATAAGTGTACTGTACTGTACATCAGACATACAAAATAGGGAAAGTTTTAAAGAAAGTCCAAGCTAGTGTTTTGTACTGGAAGGGTACCCTTCCCATTGAAACCCTATGTGAACCTCACACAGACATCTCACCACTACAGTACAAAGGTGTATGCCTGGTGCAAGGCAGCCTGAAAGTGTGAAACTGTTCAAATTAACCACCACTTTTGATGTTCTATGTGCAGAGAGAACATCATCAGACTGGGATCTCACAGAATGGGATGAGGATCTCTCAATCCTGAAGGAATCATGAGTGCCTTGTATCATTGGTTGGCAGAAGTAGACCAGTCCTAAAAAGCTTGGGGGCACAGGACACTTTAATGCATGCTTGCCTGAGGGCCTACCTGAGTACTGAAGAAACCATCACCTTCTTTAGACTTTAATCTCTAGAACCGGAATTTTTCTGCAGGTCTAGTGCTCTTTTTGATCTCCTAGGGCAGAGGGGTTTAGATGTAGTCAGAAAGCCTGACTGTCCCATAAGAACTTCTCTCCTGCAAATGGAAGGTTTGCAGAGTCATGGAGATAAAGGAGGCTCTGTCTGGCTAGAAAAAGTGTCCCTGTCTGATTTAGCTATTTAATTTATGTATTGACCAGTCTTGAAACTGAAAAAAATGAGATTTTAGCCAAGATACCTCACAGACAAAAATTAACGTTGGCAACAAATGCCTTTTTAGAAGATTAAACAAAACACTGAAGAACAGCAACAGAATGAAACAGCGAAATACCCCAATATCATTATAACAAAATCTTCAAAAGCTTATAGACTAACAGCTAGGGTCCAGAGACAATCCCAGAATATTTTAGGACTGAAGAGAATAGTTTATCACACCATGATGTGAGCCCCTGTCTTACAAAAAGTACACAAACAAATTAAAGACACATTGCTGAGGTGTGCTTCCCATGATCCCAGTGTGTTTGCTTGTAAACACAAACTCTGTTACAGTGCCAGCTAAAATGACAAAAATAAAAATGCTAAGAATGGTTCTAGGCTTCACCTTAAATGTATAAAGCATTTAAGTGCACACGAAAATACAAAAATGACGTTGGGAACGAGTAAGTATTGTGTATATGTGTGTATAACAGTCATTATCAAACCAGTATTTAATTTCCTTAAGTCAAAGGAATAAACCCACAGTGTGCAAGTGTATCTTGAACTCAGCTCTGCATTTAATGGATTTGAAATAGCAAAGTACAGCACATTTGAAAGCCTCACCAATAACTTACCTATCAAATTAAACTACAAAAAAATCACAAAGGCCATCTTCTCCCTTTCTCAGCATACACCACCTTCCTCAGTGATATTATTTTCTTACTTGGATTCTTTTATCATCTTCATATAGATGACACCCAAATCTTTTTCACCTCCCCCTCTACTTTTACATACCACCTTCAATCATATGTCTCAGAATTTTTCACTTCGATCCTAAATTGGTTAGCTTTATTGTCACTTATGTTAAGCTCCTCTAAAATTTAGGTCCTATACTTTCTCACCTGATCAGTACCCAGATCTTTAAAAAATATAATATACTTCTCTCCCCACCCCTTCCCTCCCCCTCTTCACTCCCGACAATTTGCTTTGAAAGCCAGGAAACCCAGTGTTCTTTTTAATCCATCAAAGTCAATGGAATTCTACATAAGGAGCACAACAATTATAGCCCTCAATTATTCAACATAGGTAAGATCAGCTCTCTCGACCTATTTAACACCCAACACTTATTCTCTCACTAGTATAAGTACGATTAATTACTGCAATATTTTACTACTGGGCCTATGTTACCCAGAATCCTTTGCAAACCTCAAAATTTGGCTAAACAAACACATTTTCCTCACATTTCGGTGACAGAAGGTTCTGGAATCAGAGAGGAGCCACAAATTTCCTTCCACCCAGCGTTCCCCCAAGTCTCCCGATAAAAATTATACCTCACTTGTGTGGATAGGCCTAGCGCCCGCGACAGGAAATGCCCCAAAACGCAACATGGACACATCCCATTTTTTGAAAGAAAACAGAGGTGTTTTTTGCAAAGTGCCTACCTGTAGATTTTGGCCTCTAGCTCAGCCGGCACCTAGGGAAACCTACCAAACCTGTGCATTCTTGAAAACCTGAGACCTAGGGGAATCCAAGATGGGGTGACTTGTGGGGCTCTGACCAGGTTCTGTTACCCAGAATCCTTTGCAAACCTCAAAATTTGGCTAAAAAAACACATGTTCCTCACATTTCTGTGGCAGAAAGTTCTGGAATCTGAGAGGAGGCACAAATTTCCTTCCACCCAGCGTTCCCCCAAGTCTCCCGATAAAAATGATACCGCACTTGTGTGGGTAGGCCTAGCACTTGCGACAGGAAATGCCCCAAAGCACAACGTGGACACATCACATTTTTTTGAAAGAAAACAGAGGTGTTTTTTGCAAAGTGCCTACCTGTAGATTTTGGCCTCTAGCTCAGCCGGCACCTAGGAAAACCTACCAAACCTGTGCATTCTTGAAAACTAGAGACCTAGGGGAATCCAACATGGGGTGACTTGTGGGGCTCTGACCAGGTTCTGTTACCTAGAATCCTTTGCAAACATCAAAATTTGGCTAAAAAAACACATGATCCTCACATTTCTGTAGCAGAACGTTCTGGAATCTGAGAGGAGGCACAAATTTCCTTCCACCCAGTGTTCCCCCAAGTCTCCCGATAAAAATGATACCTCACTTGTGTGGGTAGGCCTAGCGCCTGCGACAGGAAATGCCCCAAAGCACAAAGTGGACACATCCCATTTTTGGACAGAAAACAGAGCTGTATTTTGCAAAGTGCCTACCTGTAGATTTTGGCCTCTAGCTCAGCCGGCACCTAGGGAAACCTACCAAACCTGTGCATTTTTGAAAACCTGAGACCTAGGGGAATCCAAGATGGGGTGACTTGTGGGGCTCTGACCAGGTTCTGTTACCCAGAATCCTTTGCAAACCTCAACATTTGGCTAAAACAACACATGTTCCTCACATTTCTGTGGCAGAAAGTTCTGGAATCTGAGAGGAGGCACAAATTTCCTTCCAACCAGCGTTCCCCCAAGTCTCCCGATAAAAATGGTACCTCACTTGTGTGGGTAGGCCTAGCGCCCACGAAAGGAAATGGCCCAAAACACAACGTGGACACATCACATTTTTTCATAGAAAACAGTGCCTACCTGTGGATTTTGGCCTGTAGCTCAGCCAGCACCTGGGGAAACCTAGCAAACCAGCGCATTTTTGAAAACTAGAAACCCAGGGGAATCCAAGATGGGGTGACTTGTGGAGCTCTGACCAGGTTCTGTTACCCAGAATCCTTTGCAAACCTCAAAATTTGGCAAAAAAAACACATTTTCCTCACATTTCGGTGACAGAAAGTTGTGGAATCAGAGAGGAGCCACAAATTTCCTTCCACCCAGCGTTCCCCCTAGTCTCTCGATAAAAATGATACCTCACTTCTGTGGGTAGGCCTAGCGCCACCGAAAGGAAATGGCCCAAAACACAACGTGGACACAACATATTTTTTCACAGAAAACAGAGGTGTTTTTTGCAAAGTGCCTACCTGTGGATTTTGGCCTCTAGCTCAGCCGGCCCCAAGGGGGGGGGCAGAAATGCCCTAAAATAAATTTGACCCCCCACCCCCCCCAAACCCCTCTTGCCCGGGAGCGACCCTTGCCTACGGGGTCGCTCCCCCTGCGTGACATTGGCACCAAAAAACAAATCCCCGGTGCCTAGTGGTTTCTGCCCCCTTGGGGGCAGATTGACCTAAAATCTGCCAATCTGCCACCAAGGGGGGCAGAATTGGTCTAAATACAATTTGCCCCCCAGGGCAGCGACCCTTGCCTGATGGGTCGCTCCCCATCTCTAAAAAAACAAAAAAAAACAACAACAAAAACACACAATTTTTTTTTGCCCTGGCGCCTAGAGGTTTCTGCCCCCCCGGGGCAGTTCGGCCTAATAATAGGCCAATCTGCCCCCGGGGGGGCAGAACTGGCCTAAAATAAATTTGCCCCCCAACCCCCCCCCCCCCCGGAGCGACCCTTGCCTACGGGGTCGCTCCCCCTGCGTGACATTGGTGCCAAAAAACAAATCCCCGGTGCCTAGTGGTTTCTGCCCCCTTGGGGGCAGATTGACCTAAAATCGGCCAATCTGCCCCCAAGGGGGGCAGAAATGGTCTACATACAATTTGACCCCCAGGGGAGCGACCCTTGACTAATGGGTCGCTCCCCACCTCTAAAAAAACAAACAAACAAAAAAAAAAAACACAAAAAAAATTGCCCTGCCGCCCAGAGGTTTCTGCCCCCAGGGGGGGCAGAAATGGCCTAAAATAATTCCCCCCCCCCTAGGGAACGACCCTTGCCTAAGGGGTCGCTCCCCTTGGGTGAAATTCACGCAAAGAAAAAACTCCCTGGTGTCTAGTGGTTATTGCCCCCCTTGGGGGCAGATTGGCCTCATCAAAATAGGCCAATCTGCCCCCAAGGGGGGCAGAAATGGCCTAAATATAATTTGCCCCCTAGGGGAGCGACCCTTGCCTAAGGGGTCGCTCCCCACCTAAAAAGAAAAAAAAACATTAAAAAAAAAAAAGAAAAAAAAAAGATCTCTGGTGCCTAGAGGTTTCTGCCCCCCCTGGGGGCAGATCGGCCTAATAATAGGCCTTCCCGAAAAATGCCCCCCCCTGGGAGCGACCCTTGCCCAAGGGGTCGCTCCCTTATGTCAATTTCTGAAGAAAAAAAAAATCCCTGGTGTCTAGTGGGGTTTCAAAAGCCGGATTGCAAGCAATCCGGCTTTTGAAACCCAAAGAGAGACTTCAAAGGGAAGGAAATACATTTCCTTCCCTTTGAAGCCCCTCCGGGCCTCCCCCAGTGATTGAAAGAGAAATGCTGAGCTTCCAGCGCGATGGGGGAGGCCCCTGTGACAAATCAGTGCGCGCTCGCGCGCTGACGTCTCAAGGGGTACAGGGGGTGTGGGGGGTGGACGGGGGTGGACGGGGAAGGTCTTCCCCTTCCATCCCCGCCTTGGGGGGGAGGGGGGTGCTCAGGGGGGGTGCGCTAGCGCGCCCCCAAGTTCCCGTGTGCCTTGGATGAGGTGACCTCGTCCAAGGCACACAGGAACTGTAGCCTTGTCCAAGGCACAGAACGGGTTAAAGTTCATACACAGGGTCTCCAATGGCAGGCCTGGGTCATGTTTTAAGGACTACTGATGTGAATGGCACAATCAGTGCTGCAGGCCCACCAGTAGAATTTAATTTACAGGCCCTGGGCACATGTACTGCACTTTATTAGGGACTTATAAGTAAATTAAAGTTGCCAATTGTGGATAAGCCAATTGCATCATGTTTTAGGCAAAGAGCACATGCACTTTACTACTGATCAGCAGTGGAAAAGTGCAGAGAGTCCTAAAGCCAACATGAAAGAAGTCAACAAACAGGAGGACAGGAGGCTCAAAAAGGGGAGACCACGCCAAGGATGCTAGGTCTAACACCCACATTATGCCACAAAATCCCACCAAAATGGAAGGACAAGTCGTTTTTCAGGGATGGGCACCATTATTCCATGGATGACCCTGGTTTGCCATGAAATTACATTATTAGGCCTGTGCCAGCATTTTAAGAGGGATGGGTATCCTCATGCCATGTATGCCGATGATAGTCCAAGAAATATTAATGGTGTTCCAGAGCCAGAATGTGCACGTAGACACAAAGACACTCACATACAGATTTACACTACCTTTGGAATAAAAAATGTAGATGCCTGGGAAACAGCATTGAGCCTGAAAATTCTCAGCAATTCTAGATTGGCTGACTACATTCCTAAGAGTGCAATATACTTCATGCTCAAGGGTGAAGTGATATATAAGGTTTTGAAATTTAAACAATAGCTAAAAAAAGTAACTTTGCTGAGTAAGTATGAGAGTAAGTATAAGAATATTATATGTAGAGCCAATTGCTAAGGAGCCATCTTTGGAAAGTCATAGTGCTGCTTACTAAATTCTATATGGATGAATGACATGGAAGGATTATATAAAGAACACAGAGATGATTTACAAAGACTTAGATAGACATGCCTGTTTGCAATTGTTTGGACGAAAAAAAGGATACAGTATAGGATTCACATCGTTAATCCCAAAACTCCCATAATATGATACTCCAGCAATAAAGGGAAAATTGCATAGTGTCTGGCAAATGAGGAAGAATGGGGACAAGGAATAGATAAATGAAAACACCAGTTGTCAGAGAAGATTTTGATGGATGCACTCTGCATATAAACAAAAGAATGTGTTTGAATATAGGTATAACATTTTAACAATTATATAAATAATTTCAAGAGGGATAAACTGAAAGAAATCTAGGAAGTCTAGTCAGTGGACCTATGGCAATCATTTAAAAAGGACTCTGGACACTGCAGAAAGTAGTTGGAAACCGCAACAACATTCAATAACTTTAATGCAACATATATTTACAAGCCCTAAGTGGTAATGCTCCCCACCTGAGAAACAAAAAAGGTGCAGGACATGGCAACAGAGAGCTCAACGTCTGAGCATTACAACATCCTAATGTTGCTAGGCATTCATCTCTCAGATGGGTGCATGTTAAAAAGCCACAGAAGAGGTACGCTGATGCTAACTTCCGGTTGGCACCTTAGCAGCCTAGTCCTGAGCCACCTTCGGTACTATTGAGGGTGTGCCACCTAATCCTGCAGCCACCTGTCAGAAGTCTCTTTCTGCAACATATAATAGAATATATCATGCTCTGTATGTCCTATGCACATGAAAATGAGTAGCACCAGTAGAATTACATGGCAATGGTTGACCAAAAAAAGCAGAGGGGACTAAACTATGGGGCTGAAGGAAAACATATTATCTGTCAGAAGAGATACTTATGCAGGTTGTCAGTGACACATTAAGACTTTGCGGACCCTGGCATGACATATTTTGGGCCCCCCCTGTTTGGAACAACTTTTATTACCCATTTTTGTTCAATTTAAGTCCTTGTGATGCCAAACAACATTGAAGAGTGTGCTAAATGTGCCTTCATATGGTGATGGATGTGCACCCCTGCCCTGAGTGACCCAGCTTTAATGATGTCTGGATCCTTAATGCTGATTTTTGTTGTCATGGGCAAGCACGGTTAATACATGTGTGCCATGACATAGGCTTGCCTCACATGTTCCAGTATTTGTGGACTAGGAGGGGTACCCAAAGCGCTATCCTCATAGTGGTGAAAGATTACTGCCTTTGCCAGGAGATACGCAGCATGAGTCCAGTCGTGGCAGCATACCTTGCAGTGATCAGTTGCAGTAAACAGGTTCTTTTTACCTGAGTTACTAGAGTGCGGCCAACATACTCTTTTAAATTTCTACTGATGTGTGCTTAACTCACCCTTGACTTACATCGGGTTTGTTTGCAGTGCTACACAGTGCGTGTCTGATATGCATGTGCTAGGTGTATGTGCAGCTGAAAATGGTACAATACAGGGATAATGCAGTACTGTGCAGTGCATCAATGTTATATACATGTTCTGGGTGACTGTGTACCTGTGAAGGGCACAATATATGGAAGACTCTGGGTTCCATTTTGGAAGACCCAAGGCTGAATTGAGAAACATGAGAGAGAAGGTAGAGGAATTCCTCTGGGACAGATTTGTGTATTGCTGTATTCTTGCAAGCTGGGTGGGTCACACGGAGAGGAAGGGAGAGTGAGGTTCTCCAGTACACTTCAAAAGGTAATATTTGATTCACTTCAAAAGGTAATATTTGATTCACTTCAAAAGGTAATATTTGATTCAGTGAGAGATCAATGGGAAAGGGTGTGGACACATCTTAGGAAGGAAATGGGTCTGATAGGAGAATCTTAAATAGAAGGGACTTGCCCCTGGGGTGACCCTTTGATACACATATCACTATTGCTGACATCCAGGTGTGAAGCTCTTGGGGGGCTATTAGATTTGCTGTAGCTCCTGCTGTGACAAACTGCTTTCTGGAGGAAGAGGGAACATAGAGGAGGGCACTTCACAAGAAGCAGACCTCAATCACAAACTTCAAAGACTCAGAATCTAAATCACATTTGGTGTCTGGAAATGGACTATAAGAAGGGGAGCTTGAGATTCACAAATTTGTCAAGCAGCCAGTCAGGCTGTGCAAGAAGATGTCTGCCTCTGACCAGGGCTGGGGGCCAAGCCCCGCCAGCCTCCCAGGTGGGTCAGGGAACATCACCCAGGGAATTCAAGATCACCTGCTCTGGAGCATGGAGCAGCAGTGCCTGTCTGTTTGCCAAGAGCAATGTTCCCTGTGAGTAAGAGGAGAGCGTTGGAAGGAGTGAGGTCCAGTCAGAGAATTCTGGTGAGTGGCTTCTCCAAGAGTAGTGTGACAAGACTGTTTCTTCACCAATCAGGTAATTGCTGATGAGTAGGGAAAGTCAGCTACCCCCATTTGCCAGAGAAGGGCTGCTGTGAAGTGAGCTGTAACAGTTGCTCAACCGAGCAGGTCATTGCCCATGTGCAGTGTGAAATTTGGTGATCCTGTATGCCAAGTGGAGCCTTTGCAAAGATTGCTGCTGTGCAAATAGGGCCATAACCCATGTGCTGTAACAGGTTGGCAACCTGTATGTTAAGTGTGGCTGTATTGAAGATTGTTGCAGTGACAATCACGCCATAGCCCATGCGCACTGGCAAGTGGCTGATCCTGTATTCCAGGTAGGCCATCATGAAGACTTTTGCTGTGTTTATCAGGCTTGAGCCCTGCACAGAGAAGGAACATTGATCCATTATCCCAGAGGGGCCTCCAGGACCAAGCAAGAAGTGTGGTCTGGTCAAGACCATCAATGAAGAAATTAGACTACCATGGTTGCTATAGTAGGACTTAGCCCTGACTGAGGTCTAGTACCAGGATCGTCGCATCCCCCCTCCACCAATGGGACAAACCTTAGAACTTACCCAGCATCAGAGGAGCATCAATAACAGTCCGGCCACTGCTCTCATACTTCCGCATATGAGAAATTCAGTGGAAGTCAACCGCAGATTACATGCACCACAGGTGAATGACTTACCAGAGACACCCACTGCAGCTCAGCTCCTGCAAAAAAGGTGCACTCAGAAACTCTTGTCCCACCGATCCTGCTGGTCCTGGTAAGACAGATTTTGGGCCTGACAGCCCAAGGGAAACTTGCTTGCCAGATAATACTGCAGTGTTGGAACACTTTTGACTTTAATTAGGTGTCGAGAGGGGCTCCTGGGACTCTGACTGTCAGTTGAATGTCTCCTATAATGAACGAGAAATAACTATTACTGATACCTTGAGGGGAGTGGGACTCAGGGACCTGCATATGAAACACTAGATCCCTGACCTCGTGGGAAAATATGTATTGTTTGTGTTGTATTTTACTTTGTGATCATATATAAATACTACTTTTTTCATAAACGCAATGACTGTAAAATCATTTATTACTGCTTCTGCTGTGTGTAGTTTGAGATTGTGAGCCTATGTTCATCCCCATGTGTCTACAACCCCCCTCTTGAGAAGCCTTGCACTGCTCGACCCATGCTACATTTGAGAGTCAAGTGCTGAAGGGTAACTTGTCCAGTTGCTCATGACCCATCATAGGCCAGGCCCTGGGACTTCAGGAGTGAAAGACCTCACCCCACATGATTGAGCCTAGTAACCCCTGCTTGCACGTGGACCCCTAACCAGCTTTCTGACATTGAGACACAGACATATCATAAAATGCTCATGCTGCTGGGTATCTGCCAGCCAGAATGTAACAAAAGAAAGCAGAAATGACCATTGACAAAATCTTTTTTTTAGTTTGGATCTAGATCTCTTCATTTGCAATGACAAAATGAGAACAGGTACAGAAAAAAGAGTCCGATAAGCAGAGTATTAAGTAATACAGAATGAGTAAGGGGTGGATGGCAGAAAGATAAATGTGTAGAACGAAAAGGGGAAGGTGAGACACATACATGAAATGGAGATCAAGGTGAGGATTTACATAGAGGTAGAGAGTTGTGAGCTAAAAAAAGAGGAAGAGACATTGAGGTATGGAGATCTATAAAGTAAGAGTCTGAAATAGATAGTTGAGGTGGAAGGGATCAGTTGAAATGGAGAAAATGTACCACCGGGAGATAGGAGTTTGTGTGTGTGAGAGATAGAGAGGAGTTGATGATAGAGAAAAACAGTTATATGTAGATAAATAGAAGTAGCCAGAAAGGATAAGCTATTTAGAGAGGCAAAAGAAAGGGAACCAAGATAGAAAGAGAAAAGAAAGGTGGAGAGGCAAGGTAGAGAACTAATGGTGAGACAAACTGAGAAGTTAGCTAGTGAGAGAGTGGGCTGTTATTTAGATAAAGTGAGGCAGAGAGAGAGATGTGAGACAGAAATGAGACAGAGATGGGGAGTGGCGAGGTAGAGGAAGGGATGAGAGCGAGTTAGAAGAAAATAAGGTAGCAGAGATACAGAAAAAAGAGACAAAGATGTGAGGTAAAGATAGAGATACAGTTGTGTGAAAAGTGAAGGAGGTGGCGGAGGGATACAGGGAAGTGGAATGTAAAAGAAGCAGTAAGGTTCAAAAAGAGGGGTGAGGTAGAATGATAGCTGAAGGCACAGAGGGTAATAGAGAGTGGGATGGGAGCATGAGATGATGTGAAGAGAGATAAAGTTGAGTGACGTATACTGGTATATTGAGGAATAAGTGAGGGAAACCAAGCAGAGGCAGAAAGTGCTGAGATATAGAGCATTAAGTTACATAGAGACAAAAATGAAAAGAGAGAGTTAAGGTGAAAGAGGTGAGGTGAAGTAAGGAGAGAGAAAAGACACAAAGATTAATTTCCAATGTAATTGCTACTAATTACTTGAGAGTGTGAGGTTTATGACTAGACAGACCAAACATGTACACGAATGGCCATATTTACCAACAATACTCTGCACCAGGGCAAATGCATTAAAAGTACTTAAAGCATACAGGATCACCAAACTCAGTGTTGATTTTCAATTTAAGACATGATTTGGAGTTTGACGGATTGAATACTCCTTCACAAATATGACATATCTTGCCTACCGTATTATAATTGCATCATACCCTACGATGCTTGTAATACAGCAAATGGGATACCCATCACATTTGTGACAGAGTATCCAATCTGCTAAACTCTACATCAGACTCTAACTCTCCAGCCCAAAACCTTTTTTGCACTATGAAGCTGTCTAAAAGTAACACAAAGAGGTGCTTTGCAATGATTTCTTTTATGTAGTGTAAAGAGGGAGTCCCATGGGTCTCACATGGACATTTCCATGAAACTGCAGTTGGTTTTTGATGCAAAGTCCTATTTACTAACATTTGTAGATAAGGCTTTGCGCCAACAAAATATGCTCCTCAAGACAGGCTTAAAGAAGAGGAATAGTATTAAGTTCCTCCAAAATGTTCTAATTTTATAAGTGTACTGTACTGTACATCAGACATACAAAATAGGGAAAGTTTTAAAGAAAGTCCAAGCTAGTGTTTTGTACTGGAAGGGTACCCTTCCCATTGAAACCCTATGTGAACCTCACACAGACATCTCACCACTACAGTACAAAGGTGTATGCCTGGTGCAAGGCAGCCTGAAAGTGTGAAACTGTTCAAATTAACCACCACTTTTGATGTTCTATGTGCAGAGAGAACATCATCAGACTGGGATCTCACAGAATGGGATGAGGATCTCTCAATCCTGAAGGAATCATGAGTGCCTTGTATCATTGGTTGGCAGAAGTAGACCAGTCCTAAAAAGCTTGGGGGCACAGGACACTTTAATGCATGCTTGCCTGAGGGCCTACCTGAGTACTGAAGAAACCATCACCTTCTTTAGACTTTAATCTCTAGAACCGGAATTTTTCTGCAGGTCTAGTGCTCTTTTTGATCTCCTAGGGCAGAGGGGTTTAGATGTAGTCAGAAAGCCTGACTGTCCCATAAGAACTTCTCTCCTGCAAATGGAAGGTTTGCAGAGTCATGGAGATAAAGGAGGCTCTGTCTGGCTAGAAAAAGTGTCCCTGTCTGATTTAGCTATTTAATTTATGTATTGACCAGTCTTGAAACTGAAAAAAATGAGATTTTAGCCAAGATACCTCACAGACAAAAATTAACGTTGGCAACAAATGCCTTTTTAGAAGATTAAACAAAACACTGAAGAACAGCAACAGAATGAAACAGCGAAATACCCCAATATCATTACAACAAAATCTTCAAAAGCTTATAGACTAACAGCTAGGGTCCAGAGACAATCCCAGAATATTTTAGGACTGAAGAGAATAGTTTATCACACCATGATGTGAGCCCCTGTCTTACAAAAAGTACACAAACAAATTAAAGACACATTGCTGAGGTGTGCTTCCCATGATCCCAGTGTGTTTGCTTGTAAACACAAACTCTGTTACAGTGCCAGCTAAAATGACAAAAATAAAAATGCTAAGAATGGTTCTAGGCTTCACCTTAAATGTATAAAGCATTTAAGTGCATACGAAAATACAAAAATGACGCTGGGAACGAGTAAGTATTGTGTATATGTGTGTATAACAGTCATTATCAAACCAGTATTTAATTTCCTTAAGTCAAAGGAATAAACCCACAGTGTGCAAGTGTATCTTGAACTCAGCTCTGCATTTAATGGATTTGAAATAGCAAAGTACAGCACATTTGAAAGCCTCACCAATAACTTACCTATCAAATTAAACTACAAAAAAATCACAAAGGCCATCTTCTCCCTTTCTCAGCATACACCACCTTCCTCAGTGATATTATTTTCTTACTTGGATTCTTTTATCATCTTCATATAGATGACACCCAAATCTTTTTCACCTCCCCCTCTACTTTTACATACCACCTTCAATCATATGTCTCAAAATTTTTCACTTCGATCCTAAATTGGTTAGCTTTATTGTCACTTATGTTAAGCTCCTCTAAAATTTAGGTCCTATACTTTCTCACCTGATCAGTACCCAGATCTTTAAAAAATATAATTTACTTCTCTCCCCACCCCTTCCCTCCCCCTCTTCACTCCCGACAATTTGCTTTGAAAGCCAGGAAACCCAGTGTTCTTTTTAATCCATCAAAGTCAATGGAATTCTACATAAGGAGCACAACAATTATAGCCCTCAATTATTCAACATAGGTAAGATCAGCTCTCTCGACCTATTTAACACCCAACACTTATTCTCTCACTAGTATAAGTACGATTAATTACTGCAATATTTTACTACTGGGCCTACTCCAATACTTCTTTGCAACATATGATGTCAATTGATACCACCACCATCCAAGTAAAGCAACAAAGCCTGGAATTCTGCTTATCCTAAATGTAGTCCCCATATTTAGCCATGCCTGAGATATTATTATCCCTCCCACTCTAACCATAAGAATTAGAATATTGTGTACCCTGGTTAGCTAGAGGGTGCAGAGGGTATGAGAACTGCCAGGTTCCAAATCAACTTCCTGGACACATGTCCAGGAGTTTTTCAGTACCTTAATATTTCATCACCCTCCCCTAGACACACCCTGGCTAGTTAGAGGGTAAAGAGGAGATGGGAATGCCCATGTCCCATGCCCAGCACCTGGGTACATGCACAGAAGGGGTCAAAGTCCAAACATCTACATGCCACAGTGGATCATGCAGAAACTGTATGTAATTAATAAACAAACGGTAAATTCCACTACACTGCCTATTTTAAGTTGAATAATAGATCATCTGCTATGATTGAAAACAACTTTGCCCTAAAACGTTAACAAGTCATATCTTTGATTGCTGATATTGGATTTTGGTGACATTTTAGTTAATAAAGTTTTCTCTACTTTTATTGTGGCACGCCATGACTTTTTCATTGATATGATACTTCCAAATACTAAACACACTTTTCCTTAGGTTATGTCTGTCTGCTATGTGCCTTAGCTACAAAGGACTGTACCTAGGTTTGTATAGTGCACCTGTGTGTTGGACCTAACAAGATTTATGATTTATTACTTGGGAAGGACTCACATCCTCCCCAAATAATGGCCTATTTCCTTGCACAGTGGATGTCTCCCCTGGTAAAAGTTATGAGGCCTGTCTTTTTTATATTTCTCATCTCCACAAAAAGCAAATGAAGGATTAATGCTGATTTCACAATCACGTTCTCCATATTTGGTGTTAGAGGATTTCATTTCCACTAAATGTTTTCATAGACAGGGATTTATTCAATTATTTCTTTACTTTTTTGATAGATTTAGAAGTGAATACAGATTTAATTTATTTAATAAGTTATATTAATATTTAACTTCCTTCTTCAGACAACTCATTGATGTCTGGGATCAATCTAATGACCAACAATTATATTTGTTCATCCTCCCACTTACATGGAAATGTGTTAATATTTGTTGTAAATCCCCTTCTGCTGGCTCTTGATCCATAATTGTTTCTGTGAGGCATTCATTATTTACTTATTTAGTCAATGATCTGCATGCAGCCCTGTTGTGCCTGTGCACCACATCTACTGGGTACTGGCAATCTTATAGATGTGTGTACAGGTTAACATTTGTGTGGCTATTAATTGAATTAGAGATGGTTACAGCAAACTTGAGGCAAGGTTCTGGTGAAATTCATGTCCCTATATGCCTCCAAGCAGTTGAGTCAGAGCATGGGTGATGGGGGTGATCAAGAGGTCATTAGGTTTTGACTTATGTATGATTATTTTTGTGGCTAGCCATAATCATTAATTTGAATTTCTTTTATTATTCTGGTTGGGACCAATACAATCAGCAGAATACAATGTATATTGTGTTTCCTCTTTTTAACTGATAAAGATTGCCCAAAACCCACTGTAGTGTATGCACGTTTTAAGACAGAACTTTCTTGACTCCAAACAAACTCGGTAGCAGTATGACATAATCAATAGTACAGAATTTAATGAAAGCTTAGTTTAGAATGTGGGAGTTCAGCAGTTCATACAGAAGAACAAAGAAGTGCTTTTTATAGTTCTGTGTTTGGCATAATCATTGACAGGTACCTAGGCTGGGGAGGACGCTACGACTGGTGACAAGATAGGGGATAAGTAACTCAAAGAAAGACAGTGCTTTCCAATAGAGTTTGGCATGGTCCAAGAAAACTGCTCCTGTGTGCCTTCGTCGAAGTGCTGAGTTGACGGTTGGCATATGTGAAGTCAAAGAGCAACTCCAGCCTAAGTGAAGTACTTGAAGACAAAGAAAGCTCCACTGAGAAGTCTATGCACCGTTATTGAAGAAAACATGACCAAGGACATACTAAAATTATTATACACAGCACAACCAGGTTTACAAAGCGCAGTCAAAGATAATTACTACTTGCCAAAGAAAGTTGCAAAAAGAAGTGCTGGTTAACAAAGAAGTAAAAATAAAGCATACAGTTGTTATACTTACCAGAGTCTTTGTAAATGGAGTATTACAACCTCAGCACCGGTTGGGGGGGAGACCCAAGAAGAAGCACTGAGGTTGTTCTTACTGAGCTGTCCAATTCCTGAAGCAGCACACCACTGAAGCTGACAGGGGGAGACTCAGACCAACTGCAGAGGTCTCGATAAGTGACGGGTCTCCCATGGAGACCAAGAAGAAGGTCAAAACCCCGAAGACTGTCCTGGATGACCCAAAGGCCAAACCATTGCTGGGCCGCAATGATGGTGCAGAGTCTAATGGACAGCTGACAGCATCTGAAACAGCTCCAGTCTCAAAGCTGGCCACATCTCTGAACAGTTACAATTCTGCTGCTTTCCTGAAACCACCACCACTTTTTGAAACCACCAAAAGGCAAAATTTTGGTGATAGCTGGACTGCTTGAATGGAGGCATTTGAGGATTTTATTGATGAGCTTGAAGAGAGTGATAACACAAAGATTCTAAAGTATTTCAAAAATCTTACTGGTGATGGTCTAAAAGAAGTTATAAAGAAAATACTGAGAACTGATAAAGAGGATACGTGCCATCAGATTAAAGAAGCTTTGAATCTCAAGTTCAATCCAGTACCAAAGTTGATTACAAACAATACATTTTCAGTCAAGTATGTCAAAGAGTTTGTGAAACCATCGAATAATCTGTGGAAAGACTAGATGCACTCATCAAACTCTGTAAGTTCAATGAATTCAATGGTGAAGAAGCTATGAATCTTAGAGTTATTAATGAATGCTTGATGAATGTTGAGAGAAACTCAAGGGCCTGATTTAGAACTCAGTCAACAGTTACTCCATCTCCACGGCAACAGATATCCCAGCCGCAGAAATCTAAATCCCATGGTACATAATGGGTTTCAAATTTTGGTGGATGGGATATCCATCACCGTTAAGACGGAGTAGCCCGACTGCCAAGATCTAAATAAGAACCTTAGGGCCAGATTTACCAGACCCTCTGGCCACTGTAGGGTCACTTTTAGTGACACTCCGGTGGCACTCTGTAGTGCACCATATTTACAAGGTGTTGTTAAGCCACCTTGTAAATATTGCCCCTTCACATGCAGCACTTTGTGTGAAAGGGGCATGCGATGGGTGTTGCTGTGGGCATGCCACAGCAACACGATTGCATTTTTACGCTGACCCAGATTTACGAATTTTCGTAAACCTGAGGCAGCACTAAAATTCTTTCATTTCTCCTCGTTTGTTTGCTCTTTCTATGTGTGCTACATTTTGCAGCACACATAGAAAGAGCAAATCACCATATAAGATTGTTTCTGTGCAGGAAAGTGTCCCTTCTTGCACAAATACAATCTCCCCCTCACCAAAGCCATCCTTGCACCATGGCGCAAGGGTGGGTGTGTTGGCACTCAGCAGCAATTTTAGCACCAGCGCATGGGGAAACACAGGGGTGCGCCATATTCTTGTAAATACGGAGCATCCCTGCCTTTTGAAAATGACTGAGCCCAGAGCTGCCAAATTTGGCACTGCACCACACTCTGTCATTTTCTAGTAAATCCTGGCCTTAGTCTGGAGTGATTGTTGATGGCTACCAGAACTGAGAAGCATGATGAAAGATAAGCTGCTGACAGGGAGGCCGGAGATGCCCATAGTGAATCAGTCATGATTGTGGAAAGTAAGTCAAAACAAAAAACTGAAGTACACAAAGTGATGTCTGCACATTAAAAGATGCTGGCCCGTATTTATACTTTTTGACGCTAAACTGCGCTAACGCAGTTTAGCGTCAAAAAATTTTGCGCCGGCTAACGTCATTCTGAAGCGCCATGCGGGCGCCGTATTTATTGAATGGCGTTAGCCGGCGCAAGCAGACCGGCGCTGCCTGGTGTGCGTGGAAAAAAAACACGTACACCAGGCAGCGCCGGCGTTGGGAAAAGTGGCGCTAGGGCGTCTTAAAAATGGTGCAAGTCAGGTTGACGCAAATAATCGCCTCCACCCGATTTGCGCCATTTTTATCGACGCCCAGACGCCATTTACATGACTCCTGTCTTAGTAAAGACAGGAGTCATGCCCCCTTGCCCAATGGCCATGCCCAGGGGACTTATGTCCCCTGGGCATGGTCATTGGGCATTGTGGCATGTAGGGGGGCACAAATCAGGCCCCCCTATGCCAAAAAAAAAATATAAAAAAAACAAAATTTATACTTACCTGAACTTACCTGAATGTCCCTGGGGTGGGTCCCTCCATCCTTGGGTGTCCTCCTGGGGTGGGCAAGGGTGGCAGGGGGGGTCCCTGGGGGCATGGGAGGGCAGCTTTGGGCTCATTTTGAGCCCACAGGTCCCTTAACGCCTGCCCTGCCCTAGGCGTTAAAAAGAGGCGCAAATGCGGGGTTTTTTGACCCGACCACTCCCGGGCGTGATTTTTGCCCGGGAGTATAAATACGACGCATTTGCGTCGCAGACATTTTTTTGGATGGGAACGCCTACCTTGCATCTCATTAACGCAAGGAAGGCGTTCACGCAAAAAAATGACGCTCTTTACTCCTACTTTGGCGCTAGACGCGTCTAACGCCAAAGTATAAATATGGCGTTAGTTTTGCGCCGAATTTGCGTCGAAAAAAACGACGCAAATTCGGCGCAAACGAAGTATAAATATGCCCCAAAATGTCCTGCCATTGGACAGCTATATAAAGGCTGTGGTAAAGAGAATCATTTTGTGACGGTGTGTGACTGAAAAAAGTAAGTGCACATCGGGGAGAAAACAAAGTGGCCACCATAATATTGCACAAACAATGCTTGCTGTATGCTCACAACACCAAGCAGCAACATCAGCTGAGTCAAATTGATACTAAACAAAGTCAAGCATCATCTAAATCATCGTCAAACAGTTCTTCTATCTCAATATCAAGTGAAAGTGAAGAAAGTGTTATGTTGACGTTTACCTCACAGAAACGTGCACATGTTGGACTGGTCGTAAATTAAGAAAAATGTCAGTCAACAAAAGTCGACATGACAAAGCAGCAAAATCATACAAACATTGTCCAAAAATTACATTGAAAATAAATGGTTGTTTGATACCTTTCATTTTCGACAGTGGTGCATCGATTAATATAATGCCTGTAGAGAAACACAATAAACTATCTTCATTACCGAAGCTTACAAAATTGAAAACCAAAGTGCTTACATAGGCTGCATCAATGCCCATAAAGAGCCAAGGTATATTTGTGGCGACAGTGAAATATAAGAAAATAAAGGTACAAGCGTCAATCCATATGCTTCAAGGTACAGATTCAAATGCCTGCTTACTCAGCTTCAGAACAGCTTCTGATATGGGACTGATTTTTGTGAATTACAACATGAATGCTTATCGCAAAATAGTAAGTTCTTTCCCTTCATTGTTTCATGGTTTAGGAAAGCGTAAGTCTATGAAAGTAAAATGGCATATTAAGGAGGACGTCCATCCTGTTGCTTTGAGACATATACTAATTGCTTTTCATTTACACAAAGCTGTTAAAAAGTAAATTGAATTGTTCTTAAATATGACATTATTGAATGTTGCACTGGTCCAACACCATTGGTTTCTCCCGTATAGTAGTGCCCAAGAAGGACAGTGAGAAAGCTGTATACATCTAAATTGACATGCGTCGGGCAAACAAGGCAATTGAAGGAGAACAAAATTCAGGTCCAAGCTTTGCTGACATGATAATGCAATTGAATGGTGCAAAGGTCTTTTCTTGACTTGATTTAAGTAAAGGTTATCATCAGCTGGAACTCGAAGGAAGTTGCAAGTACATTACAGCCTTTTCTATACGTTGGTTTGTTTCGATACAAAAGAATTAGGCCCAAATTTATGAAGGGCCTAGCACCAACGATCACCACATTAGCATAATTTTTTTAGGCTAATGTGGCAATAATGTGGCTAAAGCACTACACCATATTACATTGCGCCACTTTGTAAACTCCTGGACCACATTATGCCTGCGTTAGGCATAATGTATGCAATGGGGGAGTTCCCCATTAAGAGGCCAGCAAAAATGGTGCAGTGGAATCTATGAGATTCCAACACGGTATTTTTAGTGGCATTTTTAATGCATGCACAGAGGAGGTATTAAAAGGAGGCACGCCATTATTTATAATGGGTCTCTATATACTTTCCAGGATCAGTGCCAAACTTTTTGGCGCTAATTCTGCAAAGTACAACAATAGCATTAAAAATTATGATGCTATTGTCCCTAACCTGTGCCATGGTGCAACGTATGTCAAATACGGCACACACATGGTGGCATTAGGGGGGTGTAATGGGTCTCAAGAAAAGTTGCGCTTCATGACATGAAGCACCACTTTTCTTAAATTTGGGCCTTAGTTTTGGTGTGTCATCTGCTGCAGAACATTTCAAAGACTTAATTCAACATATCATACAGCCTGTTGTGAATGTGTTTTTAGAAATTTGGTTTCTATTAGCAGAGGTATACACCCTTGTCCAAGTAGGGACCATAATCCTAGTAACAGTAAATCACGACACAATCCAGATTATCCTGTGGTCACTCTCTGGTAGCTTGGCACAGAGCAGGCAGACTTAACTTAGAAGGCAATGTGTAAGGTATTTCTGCAATAACTCATACAGTAACACAGTAAAAACACCACATAAACACACCACACATGTTTCACAAAATAGATAATATTTATATGAATAAAATAAGATAAAAACAACAAAAATCCAATATGCACAAGTTGAGATATCACTTCTTAAAGATTTAAAAGAGTCTCAATCCTTAAGAATCAGTGGTTGTATCCTTGTAACACACAGTACCTGGGATGTGTCAAAAATAATAATGAATGGGAACCACAGAGGAGTAGATGCGTTGATAAATAAGACACTGCATCAGATTTTCCTGTGTGGTACAGACGATGCATCATTTCTTTCCATGCTGCAAGGTGATGCGGCAATTTCTAAGAGTGCAGCCTTGGTTCCTCACTGTGATGCAGGGATATTTTGACGCCCAGGGACGATGCATTGAAAATCCTTGACACGCTGGTAAAAAGGAGCAGACGCTGCATCGATCCAGTAGGCAATGCAGCGTATTGTCGGCCTTGAGGGGTTGCTGCATTGATTTCTGCAGGCATTGCATCAATTTTCCAATGCACAGGGATTTTTTTCTGTGGGGGAGAAGTCTCTCTGGCCCTCAGACTTCAGAACAGGACGCAAGCTGAGTCCAAGCCATTGTAGAGCACTTGTGGGGAAGGCAGAGTCCATCCAGAAGAGTTAGAGGCCAGCAGGCAGCAGTCTTTCTCAGCAAAGCAGTCCAGATGAGTCCTTTGGGCAGCCACGCAGTCCCTCTGACTGAGTCCAAGTGCAAATCCAGAAGTTTCTGATTTGTTGGGGTCAGAGACCCAGTATATATATCCAAAAGTGCCTTTGAAGTGGAGAAGCTTCCATAGTGGTTTTGAAGTGCACAAGTTCCCCTTTCAGCCCAGTGCTGTCTGCCAGGATCCCTGTCTGGTTATCAGTCCTTTGTCTGGGGGCTGGCCACTGGCTTTTGAAGTGTAAGAGAGAGCCCCTCCACCCTTCCTGCGCAGGGAGTCCCATTCAGTATGCAGATGAATGCAGATATGACTGAGTGTTCTGTGTTTATGGTGGTCTGGGTGAATACACAAGGGAAACTGACAACTTGCACAGACCAATTGTGGATTAGAAACAGGCTGTAAGGAACAGATGGTAGTAAGTGCAGAGAAATACCGGCTTTATAAAAGTGACATATCTAAAATAGTAATATTAAATCCAACTTCACCAGTAAGCAGGCTTTTCTATTACCATTCTGCCCATACTAAACATGAGAGGGCTACCCCTTCCAGATCAGAAGCTACCACTTAAAAGTAAATGAGGGCAGTTCTAATGCTGGCCTGTGACAGGTGATGCAGGTTTGCCTTTGAATGCAGACAAGTATGAGTTTGATGTAGAAGAAACTCTAGTGGTGTCCCTCACTTCACAGTGATCATCTATATGCAACAGTTTATGCATTGTGTTATTCCATATACTAATAGTTTGACTGTAGAGTGGTGCACTGAGTAGCCATTTTCATATGCATATGTTTAGACAAAAGAATTAGACATAGGTGATATTGAAATTTAAATGTTAGAATGATTAAACTGATTTGTGTTATAGTCCAGACTCTGAACCAATAGTCTGTATTGAATGATATTGAATTTCTAATAATTAGGGCCATATTTATACTTTTTGATGCAAAACAAAATATTACCGCCGGCTAACGCCATTTTGGTGGCGCAAACCACAGATGGGAGTCATTATTTTTTACGCACACCGCAGCGTCAAGTCATAAAGCAAAACGATGTTAACGCGGCGGAAATGACAGATTAACAGTGTGGCTGAAGTACGCAGAACTGTCATCGAGTGCAAGAAACGCTGGCATGATTGCAAGCGCAGGACCAAGGAAAAGATGGCCAGGAACAGGAAGGCAGCACTGCAGACTGGAGGGGGGAGTCCAGCACACCAGGAGGTCCTGGACCACATGGAGGAGATGGTCGCAGCCGTCATCCCTGAGGAGATCGTCACAGGGATTCAAGGACAGGACAGCGCAGACTACCAGGAGACAACACACATGCAGGGTAAATCGCATGGGGAATTAAAATGCAATAATGTCAACTACAACCGGGGGGGATACCGACCACAAAATGCATGGAAGTCATCTTACACATGGAGTGGCATGGGTAAAGGGGCACGGCAGGGGGGCATGGCCCGTTCGGAGAAGAGCTGGGGCACACCATTACACAACACCAACAACAGTCCCATGGGGGCATGCTGTCATGCCAACGATAGAGCAAAGGGAAAGCCACGCCAGGAGGGAAGGCCACAACGTCAAACTGACATCCCGGCACACGTCAGCCACCATACCCCTACATTAACTAGGGCCCTCTTAACAACCTCTAGCCATACAGACAACTGGGATGTAACTGCGACAACAGTTGCCACTACCACCTCCGCTCTGTGTGCAGCTCAAGTAGCCAATGGCAGTAACCTCCCCATGGATCATACACACCTAAATTAGGGGGTGAGGATGACAACTTCAACAATCCCCAGAAACAAGACAAAGGCCCCAGTACTCTCAAATGGCAATGCCCATAGTTGTCGCAAACATCAGCCAATGTAAACAACAATAGGAGCTACACAGCACTAAGGACACACCCATGCTGCATATGTCAGGTGTCCTGTGCCTGGGTAACAATGCAACATCCCAAATGCCATACTGCTCAGACAACAGCATTGAGGGGGGGACACATGTAACTGGTCACTGAAATACACCTGCACAGTCAGAGGAGGAAATAGGACACTGATACGATTATCAGGGCAATCTAATGTAATACACATTCCCCAACATCAGCAGTACACATTACCAATGTCAACATCCATATCAGATCATAACATTGCCATGCATAGGATATACCACATGTCAAATACATTTAAGTGGATGTGAAAGATCAGAGATTGGGGCAGGTCCAGATTGTTAAGTGTTCTCCCAGGGCCATCAGAACACCCACAGCTATTGAAAGGTCTCACCATGAGAATGGATGTAGACGGAGGCTTGAGTAGCACAAGAAGGTGGCAATTCTCTATTTGGCCTAAACCCACACCTAGAGGCGATGATGCTGACAAGTCTAATAGCTCAATAACATACATGTGACATGCAGGTGGGCCATAGGCTTGGAAGAATGCCCATCTGAAGGACTGGAGCAATTAACACCAAAACAAGATCACAAAGTGAAATCAAAAGGCAGGCGCGTCACATCAAAATTGCCACAACACAGACACACTTATTGTACCCTGTTTCATTGCGGAGGAAGATGGACCTCCTGCTGATATGCCTGTCCCAGATTTCCCTGATGACATGGATGACGAGCCGATAAACATTCCCGAGGAGACTATCCAAAAGGTCCTTGAAACCCTCCAGACCCCACCTTCAGTCACAAGTAGGAGCACAGAACAAGCAGCCATCGCAGAGGATCCACCCACCACCCCAATTGTAAGACCTGCCAGCTCCAATACAGCTGAGGACTCAGACGACACTGGCACCAGGTTTGAGAGAACTGTAGTTGGAGTACAGCGGGAGCTGGCCAAGGTGGTGCGGGGTGGGGATGCAAAATATGGCAGCCAGCCTTGAGGGGATACGTTCGTGCATGATGTCATCTGCAGATCAGGAAGCAGCTATGCAAACCTTAACATCTAACTTGCAGGAACTGCAGAAAACCCAGAGGGAAATCAGCACAGCTGTAATACAGTTGACAGCAATCCTGTCAACGCGTGCACGAATGCAACATTGAACCCCTCAGGGCCGACCTGGCTGCCTTCCATCGTGATGTGGCTGCTATTCTCAAGAACCAGCAGATCCTCCTTGCTGCAGTACTGCCCTTAAGACCTTCACAGGGAGCAGCGACCGGGATGTCTGACTCCACGTCTTCTAACACTGAGGTGTGTGCTGCCCCTTCACAACCAAAAACAACAAGGACAGAGGAGGCAACACACACATCAGAAGAAGAAGACATGGAACAAATCACATTCACAAGGAAAATGACCCGGAAGCACTAGTCCCTGCCACATGGCCAACATTTACCAAAGTCCTGCGCTTTGTAACTTGCCAGTCTTGCAACAACTGTACTCAAGCACTGTTCTGCAAACCACTGTATATCTTGTCACCCAGCCCAGTGATTGTCTCTCTCCTACTCATTGGCAAATTCTGTCCCTCTGCACTGTCTGAAACAGCAACCCCAGCATGTCAAAAGCATTTAGGTAAACCCTTGTGTTGGATCACAATGTAAGATGTCACTATAATGGACTCACAATCATGGACAATGTACAGATAGCACTACAGCACTTTTCACTAAATAGCACTTACACAACAAATCTGTCTCTGGGTAATGTGACATATCAACTGTGCAGTAGATAACTGAAATGTGCCTACTGTCAAATTACGTAGCTTGTCAATACAACTGTCCTGATAATATGTAGTCAGAGAAATCTGCACAGTGCCCATGATTGCATCATACTCTGCCCATCCTGAGGGACAAATCGGATGAAGTGAGAAACCATACACCATCATGCTGTGTTGGGCAGAAGAATGCTTCCTCAGGGGATAACTAAGTCATCAAATAGTGGCCGCAAAATGTTGTCAACATGCAAATATAACACAAATAACATGGCACACTAATCTAAGCAAACACTACAAAAACTGCATAAATGAAGGTGTCTGAGTTTACATACAAATAGGTAATCATGCTGAACTGCGTCATAATGGATGTATGAGAGTCATGAAGACAAGAATACAAGAGTGCCAATGAGAACTCATCTTATAGGGGTGTCCTTGATCATCACACTGCAGTCAGACCGAAAACTGTTTCCCCAATACCAAGTCTGGAAGCACTGTTTGTGACTTTCAAAACACACTTATCAACAGAAACACATTGTCATCCATATTAACTGTGATTGGTGGTTGCAACGAAGGGTCGACACTTTGCAAGGTAGCTCTGGGCTAGCTGCCAATCGTACAGCTCAGTTGGGATTTGTTTGTAGCATAGGACACAAATGTAATAGTACAAAATTTATGTACACTGAATCCAAACCCACGATTGAGTACCATTCAACACATACTATTAACGGTTAACCAAATATTTATTAGATGCTAATCACAATAGAGGAAACTGAGGGAAAAATCTTACCTACTCTAATCTACCCTGACTACTCATTACCCACAACTGTCCCTAACTAACCTAAGCTACACTTACTTATCACATGCAACAAAACGTTCTAAACATCTAACCCCTCCACCCCCTTATGAGACGGGACACATGGAGGACAACACATACTAACCTAAACACATACTATACTATACTAAACAAATATATATATATATATATATATATATATATATATATATATATATATATATATATATATATATATATATATTTTTTTTTTTATTTTTTTTTTTTTATTTAAACACACAAGAACCCCAACATAGCCCCCCACCCACCCACACACACACTTAATAAGTAAAAATATGAAGAATCTGGCCCCCCCACCCACCAACACTAACTAAACTAACAGCCTATACTAACCTAACACTAAGCCCACTAACTATAAGAACAAGGAAAGAGGAGGGAGGGGAGGGAATCATGTCCATCCAAAAATGTCTAGAGGTTGGCCCTCCGGAGGGTCCTCTTAACACGCTGGTTAATGTGGCGCACATCCCGGCTCAGGTGGCTCAACTTGCGCAGCACACCGTCCATCTTACTTTCCATGTTGTGGAAGGCTGCAGGGTCAACAGATGGAGCTGTGGCAGTCTGGGTGCCGGTGGAGGAGGTCTGTGTGTGTGTGGTGCCAGGCCTAGTGGGCTGTCCTGCACCGGTGGCAATGCTGGGGCCTGGAAGTCCAGCAGATGTAGGACCAACAGTCCCAGCTGTGGGTGGGGCCACCTGGCTTGGACTTGTGGTTGTGCTGGTGGTGGCTGTGGTGGGCAAAGTAGGGCCACCCTGTGGGAAGGCTCTCCATGCTCCGGAGACCCGTTCATGGCGATATCGCTGTGCCATCCTCCTGGACCCCGACTCCACCAGCAGGATGTGCTGGTATCTCATGGCCCGGCGCTGGAATTCACAGACCTGGTCTGGAGTCATGTGTGCAGCTGTGAAGACAAATGCACATATTCTACATTAGTAACTGCATTGTGTGAAATGGCACAAGAAGTTAATCAGACAATACATCTACTGTACATGTAACAGCTCATATCACAATATAGATCATTGAATGTCCCTGAGGAAGTACATGGCAGGCCAGCCTACAAAGGTCACATCACACATAGGACATCCATAACCTACAAGATGGGTAACAACTGGCTTTGACTTGCAATCTGAGTTCTGCCAGTTATCAGCTAACAATCATGCTGCATATCCTCCACCAAGACCTGGGCTACAAATGTCAGTGTACGGAAAGCAAAACTAAAGCCACATGGTCTGCAAGTTGTAACTGGACTTGCCAGTATAGTACCAAGTGCCAAACCTGAGTGTGTATACTAGGTTGTAACCAAACCGTCACTTATTCACATTTATGTGTAACATACTGGTAGCATCAGTACTAGGTACCCCATTCACAAACCCATGCCCGTGTTTGAGGGTGGGGGGGTGGATAAACAACTATCAATTTCCAACAAAATGTACACCAAGGACTGTATAGAAAACTCCACACGTGTTTGGCTCTACACACACACCACAGGTAAGGTCTATCAACAATTAGGAGTCAGCAAACCCTAGAGCAATCATAGGGCCACACATGTCAGGAAATGCAGAACTTGGTACACAGCATATACTTCCAGTAAGGCCTGACTTACATCAGACACAGAGTTGCAAGAACACCCATGATCATGAATTGCATGCAGACCTAGGCCATTGCACTCAAGTTCCACATACTTGTAGCACTACATGTGGAAGTACATGCTGCTAGGAGGTTCTACCTACTGTTTCATAATTACGTAGGTAAATAGGGAAGCAGAGGTCTATTGGAAAGCAATTTGCTGTACCAATCTTGGAGAATGTGGGTCTGACAGGCTGACTAAATCGGAGCGGACTTCCAGTGCGACTCTTGTTGATACAAGTGTCATCCACATGACTAACCTCTGTACTCACAGTGGGGCCTACAGGAATGGCCTACAATCCCTACATAATACCATTGGATACGCATTGGCCAACTCAAAACATGTGAGAAACTGAATTCCCACTCAGGGAACAAGAGAAAAGCTTGCCCAACGCATCACACCTTGCTATGCGTTCAACACACACGAGTCCATAACCAGCAAACACAACACATAAGAGACATAGCAACACTTACTGGAGTGGTCGGGTCCTCAAATGTCGCCACCTCTCCCACAGTGTAGGGGGCCGGTCCACCTGTAAGGTATGGAAGGAAGAAATGTGCTCAAAATCTGTGCACAGCGCAAACATTTCATAAACATATACAATGTGTAGGCTGAATAAGGGAATGACAGCCATTCAGACATGATGGTACTGCAGCTGATATATCACGGCCAACTTGTACATAGCATGGGTCTCCTGTGACAGTTACACACATATCTGCACACATACATAGGCCCTAACTATCATGTGGTTGCAAACATGCCCCGTAATTGGTGAGCAGAAAAAAATATGGAGTGTAACCATCTTATCATGTGCATCCAAGAGAGACATCCAAATCCTGGTTACTTGAGGACTGCATTACCAGTCAAACATGCTTTGTGGCCATGACACATTAATGACACATAGGTACAATGTACAGAGGGACGGGCAGGGACTTTTGTAAGCCCCCCTGTTGTTACTTTTGATTCAATTGATGTGGCCCAGCTATGTTGATTTGAACCAACCATGGAGATGTGAAGCCATGTGCATACACTTGGACTGCCATCCATATTTGGAATGTGGCACAACTAACTCCAACAAACATTCTAAGATGTTAGCTGAGGGCACCTTACACCTTTTCACAATGTTTTCAAATCCAGATCTGACATGTATCCAAAAAGATCAAGGAACACAATAATCCCAAACATTCCTAGTACTTCTGTGAACGCTTTCCTTCCACACTCACCAGACTCACATGAGACGTATGTCTGACCCACTTTGCTATTATCAATTGACGTGAAGGCAGCACTAATTTTCACCATCATGTAGTGATTTTAAAGTCAGTCTAGCTAATGCCTCAACACAGTTAGCCAATACGTTGGTACATCTTTACTTCTCTGTCAATAGTACCCTATCTAGACATGATTGGCTCCTATTTTGTTTGGTTTTCTGACAAAAAGCCCGCACCAATTTACTTCATGGAAAAGTATACTGTAAGTTTGCTGAGCACATGCTACCTGACAGCTAGCAATTGTGATCCTTGCCATAGTGCATCAATTATCCCTTTATGTTTCCCCAGCATTACACACAGTCAGCAAGTTAGCTGGCAGACATTGTACAAATCCTCTTATGTCACTACAGAGCATTTAATCGTGCACATTTACATGATTAGTACTCACCAACAGTGCCACCAATCATGATTCCCAGGTGGACAAGAGATCCTGCTCCCTGGTGATGAGATCAGCCCACAGGTGCTTCAGCTGGTGGTCACTCCTCTGGCTGGCATACACACGCTGCAGGTGATGCAGCACCTTTCCCCACCGGATTCTGCGCGCCTCTGTTGGATACCCCTGTATCACCCTGCTCCCTGCCTGGATCATGAGTGGCAAGAAATGGCACACAAGCCAGATGAAGACCCCCAACTCCTCTTCACCCATCCTGCCAAGACGTGGCCTACCAGACATACTTGAAAAGTGAAAGGGAATAGGGGTAAAAGAAATAGAAAGGGGAAAAGGGGGAAAGTAGGGGTACAAATACAGATGAAAAGTAAACTTAACCACTAAAAGAGCCCAACTATTCCCAAACTAACACTACCCACAACAGACTCCCACAAACAACAAAAACACAAGATAAATGGACAAATGTAGACAAAACACAGCAGTACAGTATACAGCAACAATATTTATTTCACAAATGGACTTAACAGATAGCACACAGGACAAAAAAGCACAAAATCTCAGGACACCACTCTCTACACAGCCACACAGACTAGAAGGATCATAGACTGCAAAGTGAAAGTGAAAGTACACCCACTGTACATGATCTGTAAACAGGATAACCTATTACATCACTTCCTGTATGAAAAGTCCCGCCTTTTTCGCGTTATGCTTTATTTTTTGTCTACCAAAACTGTATTTGCGTCATTTTTTTTGACGCACAGGAGTGAAATATACAAATATCTGGATGCGGGCTAATTTTCACTCCTGTGTGTCAAAAAAAATGACGCAAATACAGTTTTGGTAGACAAAAAAATGACGCATAATGCTAGGAACGTCAAATTTCAGTGCATTAACTGGTTTTGGGCATTTTTTCTTGTTTTTTTGTTATGTTACATTTGGGACACATCAGAGATAGGCTGATTGAAGACACTATGGTGTTGATGGTGTATGTTCACATGTGTGACATCATACTGCAGCGTACCATGATCCGCTACTCCCTTCACAGTATTTTTACGGTTGCTGATGCAATAGTTGGTCATAAGTGTGGCCTACATATATGTGTTGCACAAATTGTGCATGTTTTTGGCATAAGGAGAGGATAGCAATGTGACGCACATATGTACAATACCTAAATGCCTTTGGCTCAAAGTGGGTTCTTTGGCATCTATTGTATTTGTTGACCAAGTGTGTGTGTATCACATGAAGCATATTTGTACATATGCTTGTATGAATGTGACATCCATGTGTCCAATCCTTAGATGCAAGTCATTGTGGAAATGAGAGAGGGCATGTGTTAGTCATACATGTAGCAACATCTGTAAAGTGGACTTCCAAGATTTAGGGTCACGTAGACACTACATGTGACATAGCATGCACCAGATAGATGGCAGACGCTTGTTTATGTCAATGGTCCACATTTTCTACATCCTACGTCCTAGAGTATTGGTAACAGCTTCCTAGGCACTAGTTGGTGAATCCCACAGTGAGTCATACACATGCATTGAGGAAGTGGGTACCATGTTGTTTGCACAGACAGACAAGGGTGAATCTCAAATGTATGATGACACCACAGTTGAGGCCATAGAAGTGAGCCCCAACTATCAAGTGGCTGTGGTGGACCAGCATACAAGACAGGACATGTCCACATATTTCCAGTGATCAATTGCACATAGGTGTCTTGTTCATGTGTGTGGTCCAATGATGATCCTGTATATTTTTTGGGGTGTAATTTGTCACAGTTCGGTCCAGGACTCATCATGAGTCAGTGGCAGCTATTCCTGTATCTACTGAGTGTCCTTGGTTGATCAATGTGAGTAAAGTGGATGTGGACATGTGAACCTAAATGGGGATGGTCCCACCCTGTCACTAAAGACATGTAATGAGACAGTCAACAGGGCAACCTTGGTGTGCTGAGTGAGATAATGTCTCAGGTGTCATGTTCCGGCAGGTGTCATTACAACATTTGTACACAGGTTAGCCTCTGCAATTCCCACTGCATCTGGGAACATCATAGCCCCTGTGCTGATTATTCTTTCAGCTATTCACCACACACGGCCCATCACTATGTTGTGAGCACCGTGATTCTGTGTGTGAACTGTCATGGTCCTGACATGTGTGTATTTTTCATGGACATTCTCAGAGGTTGCTGGTTGTGCTGAAAGCCCCGTACCCAATCCCTGCCTACGGCCCTGGGACACTGTCACACTTTGTCATTCATGCATAAATGCGACTCAGACAAGGGATGGGCCATGAATTTTGCTTTTCCCAGAGGATTTAACTCAAATGGTACAGTTAAAAGGCAGATGATGCTATCCAATGTATTTGTGTATGCATTGAAGAAGCCCATGCCCAATACCCCCTGATGAATGAGAGGTTTGCTAACACAAGTGTGGTACATATGTAGACACAGGGATACTTTAGTGTGACGCACAGACAGATGCCAGTCAGGCTGACAGAATCCAGGGTGATTCAGGATCCAGCAATTTGACAAGTTACATAATCAGTGGTCTGACTCAGACTGTTTGGAGGACAAACTAGAGAGTTGACATGTCAAACTGTGTATGTCCTGTGTTTTTGAAGGTGACAAATGAACCCTAGGGCTGTGTTACACAGCTTAATTAGTATCAATGCTTAACGGTGTAATTGACTAAATGGCAACTCCTATGCTGTTCCAGGCATCAGCAGGGGCAGTACTTTTTTAAATGGGTGGTGTGCATGGAGGTGATCACAGGTGTGGGCTGCATCTGTTTCTCACCAGTCCTGTAGGTGAGACTTGCATTCTAAGGGCCAACAGACATTTTCACAGGGGAAGCAATCTATATGTGCTAACAGGGCTTTGAAACTAGAAGACAGTGTATAAATTGACCTGACGTCCTTGCAGTCAGATGTTCTATGACAATGGCATACCATAGGAAAGGGTGTAGCACACTGGATTGCTAAGGTTGGTCTGTGTGTGTAGAGGAGGGAATATCAGGGTACACATCTTAGTATTCCAGGGACCTCTTCCGACAGGTGGGTTGTGACCAGGTGCATTGGTGTGTCAGAAGTTATGAAATGGGCTGACATGTACATGGAATGTCATGTGTGCAATGCTGCTCATATGTGTGGCACTTGCGCTGTCTATGTTCTGCTTCTATGGAACTCTGGTCACAGATAGTCCTTGCAAATATTGGATGCAGTTGGACTTACTGCTGTCAAGGGTCTGGTCAGACATTCCTGTTACTGATGCAAAAGCACATTGACTGCCTCATGTATGATGCTTGTTTTCCCCTTATTGAGTGATGGTGTCTTAGTTGTGTGCCATATGCTGCGTTGGACCTTGATTTAAACATGTATGTGTGAAATAGGTGTGGTCCTCTGCTATTGGCCTTCAAAGGAGAAATGTACATGATATATGTCATTTACAGTGTGTGTGTATGTGACCATTGTATGTTACGCATCACATTAGCTCTGGGATGTTCAGTGTTCTAATCAGTATCTCAGCAATGCTCCATGAGGCAACACTCTTATTCTGATAAGTAGAGATGAAGGTGTGCAAAAATGAATATCCAGACCATGATATGGTGATTATTATAGGTGTTTATTTAAATTAGTTAACTATAGTGGTGAAGGTGATTATATTCAAAAGAAATTGTTGACGATCTGTTGCCACCTGCGTATACCAGCTGCCGTGTTCTGTAGTTCCCCCTCATGTTGCAGGCCAGCATCCTCCTCTTCCTCTTCTTCAGGCATGTGTGGCTCTGGTTCCAGGAGGGGAATGTTCCTTTTGATGCAAATGTTGTGCAATATTGCGCATGTTAGGATGATCCTACAGACCACCTCCGGCAAATATAGGAGGCTACCACCAGTGATGTCGAGGCACCGGAACCTTGACTTAAGGATTCCAAAGGTCCTCTCGACAATGCTGCGTGTCCTCCTATGTGCGTCGTTGTAGGCACGCTTTGCAGCAGTACTCAGGTTGCCAAATGGTGTCATAATCCATGGCTGGATGCTATACCCCTGATCAGCTGCAAGAGAAAATGATTGGGATCATATTGATGTAGCTGGTCCTATTGAAATGACCTTTCATGGCAGTAGTTGTCTTGTGTTGTCTGTGACTCTTTTGTGTTATAATGTAGCATTCTAGGCTTGTAGGATGTACCATCTGCATTGTGTTGTTTCCTTGGCTGAACGAGTGTTTGTCTGCTAACCGGTTGTCAGCAGTATGTTTTGGGATTTGCAGTACAGTGTGCCCTCCCTAGCATTGTGACTTGTGATACAGGTGTCCGTGTGTCTTCATTGGGGGTGAGATGATAGTTCCATACACAGGTTAAAATTGACAGTGTTGTTAACACGTTCATATCAATGTACCCTGGACATCCCATACATTTAGACTTATGCAATGGATTAATGTAAAGGTCATTGGGACACTTACATTTTGCAAGGTGACATTTGTGCAACCCACTCCACATGTTGTGATTTTTGACATCTTAACATTAGGCTGTACAGTAATTTCCGATGTGTGACAGGTTCAATGCTGACCTAAGAAACATGGCTAGCGATGTCACGAACTCAGTGTGTTCCTGTTCACAAGTTGTTGTTGTGGTGTATGTGTTGTGTGTCCTAGAGGGTTGCTGTGCAGTGTGTATATAAGTAGGTTTTTGTACTTACCAACAAGTAGTCCATTGCCATACCGTCCATCCTGGAAGTGTTCATTGATGGTGCAGTGACAGAAGATGAAGGAGTCATGTACACTCCCAGGACATTTAGCCACGATGGTGTTGATCAATCCCTGGTGATCGACTATGGCCTGCACGTTGATGGAATGTGTGTGCTTCCTATTGCGGTAGAGGTGTTCAGTTGCAGCATGTGGCACAAGGCATACTTGTGTGCAGTCGATTGCACCAAGGACGTGTGGGAAGCCACTGATGAGGTAGAACCCCTGTTTTGTTTTCTGCTGCTTCTGCAGTGTGTTAGGGAAGCAGATGTGGTGGGGTGTCAGTCCAATGATGGCATCCAGTACTTTGGGCAAAAAGGCGGAGAATGATGGTTGTGATATTCCGGCAACCAGGGCACCAGTTGTTTGAAAAGAGCCACTTGCCAGCATATGAAGTACGGCAAGCAGCTTGGTTTCTGTTGGGATGGTGCGGGGTGTCAGCAAAGTGGGGGCCAACTGCGGTTCAATGTTGCGCAGCAGCTGCTGAATCGCCTGCCAGTTCAACCGGTACCTCTGGATGATGTTGTGTTCCCTGAGGCCCTGAAGGGTGGTTCTGGGACGGAATATCCTCTCCTGCCTTCTGCGCTGCCTTTGGGGTCCCTGCTGGTGTTGTTGTAGCTGCTGTTGTTGCTGCTGGGCTCTGTGTCTGCATGCACGCTGGATTAGAATCACCTCCATGGCTCCCTGTTGCTGCTCTGCTGCTCTGCTGTTTGTTCTGTGTGTTCTGATTAAATACAGGTGTGTTTGCCCCATTTTAACGCCTGCCCTGACCCAGGCGTTAAATTTTGACGCAAATCGGGCTGTGCGTCATTTTCTGGCTCCGCCTCCCAGGCGTGCGTCATTTTTGCCCAAAAGCATAAATACGACGCACAGCCGTTTAAGTCATTTTTTGGACAGGAACGCCTACCTTGCACATGATTAACGTAAGGCGGGTTGCCACATCCAAAAAATGACGCACCCGGTGGAATTTTGTCATCCGCGGGCTCGGGCGTCAAAGTTTAAATACGGCGCAACGTTTGCGCTGACGTACATTTGGCGCAGACGGAGTATAAATATGCCCCTTAATGTTTTATATATGTGTGCAAAAAAAGAGAAATCCAGAGCTGAGTTATACTGACGGCGAATGTATTTCATTTAAAGTTATTGTAACATGAATCTTGATGAAGGTTTATTAATGCAGAATTTATTTTTTGCCTATTAAGTTGTATTTTATTTGAAAGTATTATTGTGCTGTATTAACTCACTTGCAGTAGCCTAAGTGAGGCCTATTAGGCCCTGTATTTTGTGACTATGCAGAAAATGTCATAATCTTTCTAACATGTACCCTTCTTTGTACCTTTCTTTCAGACCTAGGGGCATATTTAAGAAAAGTGGTGCTGCACCTAGTGCAGAACAACTTTCCTTGCGCCCCTTAGCACCCTCCTACCACAACCATGTGTGGTCTGTATCTAAGATATGGCTCACCTGGTGCCGGGTAGGGGGCAATACCATCATTTTTATTGATGCTATTGATGCACTCTGCAGGAGTATCACCAAAATATTGGCGCTACTCCTGCAGAGTACATAGGGGACCATTATACATAATGGAAGCCCCCTTTTAACGTCTGTTTTGAGCAAGTGGTAAAAGTGCTGTAAAAAATGATGCAAGGAAATCTGTTAGATTTCAATTGCATCCTTTTTTCGGACCCCCTTTGCATACATTATACCTGGTGCAAGCATAATGTAGCGCAAAGGGTTACAAAGTGGCGCAATGCATGCATTGCGCCACTTTGTAAATATGATGAGAGCAATTTTGCCTCGTTGGGCCACATTAGCGTAAAAAAATAAATGAAGCTAATGTGGTGCAAGGTGGTGCTAAGGGCTAATAAATATGCCCCGTAGTTCACATGAGAAGACTAGTTTGGTGATAGACCTCTATTGTTTTAGACTTCTATTGTTTTACACATAGAGAGTTGTAAGAATCTGACCTAGGATGTGGAACATCCGGGACTGTGAACTAGTGATTTAAACATTTGTTTCAATCTCATGTGGAGCTACATGGATGGAAGCTATTCCCATGACAAACTTGGGAAAACCTGAAGATGTTTCTAGTTGGAGTCATATGATCGATTTCTATTGTGTGATACCCCTTTAATGTCAAATGAACTGTTGCCTTGATGAATCAGGTTGCCCTATGAACTGTAATATGTCAATGCCCCGCAGACCTTTGCTCAGAATCCAGACAGACCCCTGAGATGAGATTTCCTGAAGAAAAATCCCTTTTTACCCGTTACCCTTAATGCTGTGCTCCATGGAGAGGTACCTTCCTCTCTGCCTTTTGGCCCTTTGAAAATGCTTTCCTGAGATTTAAAGATTTCTCCTCAACTTTTACAGAAGACCCTTGAACAAGCTTCTGACATGCAGAAGCTTTCCTTTTTGCTTACTTTTTGCCCACCTCAGTTAGTAACTTGTTGCCTGAGATTAACTTTTTTCAAATTATTTTTGTCCTTTTTGTTCTTTTTGTCTTTTGTCTACATGTGTTCCGCCCAACCGATGTATTCCCCTGATTGGCTAAACTCTAGGGTTTTCCTGTGCCCAGTCAAACTGAACTTTGATTATTTGAACTGCCGTAATGCCTATTAAAACTGAGCAATATTTATTATTTGTACACCAAATAATCTTATTGATGTTTAGTATTGTTTTTGTTTGTCCGTCTGAACATAGGGGCATATTTATACTTGATTTGCGCCGAATTTGTGTCATTTTTTTACACAAATTCGGTGCAAAACTAACTCCATATTTATACTTTGGCGCTAGACCCATCTAGTGCCAAATTTCTGGAGTTAAAGTCATTTTTTGGACGTGGAAACCTACTTTGCGTCAATGAGTGCAAAGTAGGCGTTCCTGTGAAAAAATTAATCTATGGCCTTAGCGCCATATTTATCCCCCGTGCTAAAATCACATACAGGGGGAGGAGGGGTCAAATAATGGTGCAAAGCTTGCTTTGCGCCATTATTTAATGCCTGGGTCAGAGTAGGCGTTACGGGACCCATGGGCCTATTTCCATGGTGGAACACCATGGAATAAGCCCACAGGTGCTTTTTGCAGGCCCCAGGGACACCCCCACCCTCACCAGAGGGACAGCGGAGGATGAGCAGGTAAGCATCTTTTTAAGTGCCATTGGGGGCCCTGAAGTCGTCCCCCCTACATGGCACTGGGTGCAATGGACATGCCCAGGGGACCCTGTCCCCTGTGCTGGCCATTGGGGTGGTGGGCATGAGTCATGTGGTATGGATGGTTTTGCATCAGAAAATGAAGCTAGACTGGTTAGAGTCATTTTATTTTACTCTAACCTGCCTTATGTCATTTTTTGGTGCAAAACTGCCTTCTTCCACACCACCAGCCCCACCCGGCTAATGTCATTTTTTTTACACTGCCTACCCTTTGCACCAGCTTGCATCATTCCATAAATATGGTGCCCAGCTCGTGCTCAGAAATGATGCAAGATGGCGGTAAACGGTTTGGTGCAAAACTGCTTTGGTGCAGTTTTGCACCAAAAAGTATAAATCAGGACCTTACTTCGGTGTCTTGGGCACCCTTTGGTGATCCTATATCTTTATAACTTTGTCTTGTGAGTTGTCTACATGACTCTGAGTTTACGTTTGTAATAAATCTCTTAACTTTAATTTTTATTGTAGTTTTTCCCTGTATGGCCACATTGGTCACACTGTGTAATTTAATTGGTTTGTATAGAAATGTTGTTGTATGATTCTACCACATCCTATGCAGGGTTCAAATATCAGTTGACCTCGATGAGCATTGATTCCTGTGAAGGATGATAATGCCCCAGCATGCTCAACAAGACAAAATTTAAATTCTTTGGCCATATCTTTTCTGATGGGAGTATGACACTTGACACTGCAAAAGTACAAGCTCTGTCAAATGCGTATCCCCCACAAAATGTTTCAAAGATATGTTCCTTTCTTGGCATGACCAGTTACTGTTCAAGGTACATACAATACTTTGCCAATGATAGTGCTCCATTATGAGAGTTGGTGAAGGAAAAGGTTTCCTTTGAATGGTCACAAGAATTAGAGAGAAGTGTCATGAGAATCAAATACTAATATTGAAAATGATACTAAAATGGCATCCTTTAATTACAAACATCTTTGAGAGGTTGTCATTGATGCTAACCCAGTAGGGTTAGATGCTATCCTTGCACAGCACAGTGGATGTCCAAATGCTTGATGGCATATTGTGACCTATGTTAGTAAAAGCTTGTCCCAAGCAGAACATGCTTACTCACAACTTGAGAAAGAAAGATCGAACATTTTTATGTATTCCTGTATAGAAACCCTTTTATACTGGTAACTGATCCTCAGGCTTTACAGGCCATCTTTGGCAATCCAAAAGCCAAGATGCTCCTTGCATTGAACAATGAGGACTCCTTTTGCAAGAATATTACTATACAATTTTGCATTGTCCAGAAAAGGATCAGAATCCTCCTGACTACTTTTCAAGAGTGCCTATACAAGGTCATAGTATTCTATCCAAGGTGGCTGAAGCCTCCATTAATTTCATTGTCAAGTCAAATACACCAGCTGCTATCTTAGTAGCCCCGATTATCACTGCCATGAACCATGATATTGACATGCTGAAGTTAAAAGACATAATTGTACATCAGTCATGGAACCGGCACGTTCAACCTCTCACCAATCAGAGTGAATACAAAAAATACAGATATGTCAAAGATGAATAGTCCATAACTCAGGAAGGAGGTATACTGCGAGGGTTGAGTATCTTGATTCTGGACAGTCTATGACAGAAAGTAATTGTAGTGGTTCATGTAGAACATTGTGGTATCAGTGTCACAAGGCAGAGTCTGGTTTCTGTACTTAGATGAAAGAGTTGAAAAGGAAGATCTGTCATATATCCAACTGCCTTTCTACCAGTGTTACTCAACATACCCTGAACATGTCTGCACTCCCTGAGAATGCATGGGAGAGAATAGCCGTCAACTTCTTCAGTCCACTTGATAATGGATATGACCTGATGGTTAGTGTGGATAAGCTCTCATGTTTCTCTTTGGTTGAAGATCTCTCATCTATGACTCATAAATGAGTCACTGAAAAACCTGATGGCATCTTTGCGACCTGGGGCATTCCAGCCATTGTGAAGTCTGATGATGGCCGGCCCATTAACAATAGAGAATCCAAAGAATTCCTGTGGCATCTGAACATAAAGCATCAAAAGAGCACACCTTTGTGGCAGCAAGCCAATGCACTTGTTGAGCGTTTTATGAGTACGCTAAAGAAAGCAATACAGCATGCAATTCTTAAGAAGCTCAGTTTAAAAAAAAACTAAATTCTGCTCCAAGAGCTTATAGTTCAACATCCCACTCAACCCCAAAAGAAAGTCCTGTAACTTTGATGTTTGCGAGAGCAATGATAACCAAGTTACCTCAAAAGACCACGAAGAGAGACAAATGTGAGAACATGATTCATACAAGGGACTTGGTTAACAAGCAAAAAATTAAAACATTGGCAGACAAGAGATGACATTCAAAGGACATCATGTTTACAAGAGGTGATTTGGTGATCGCCCGACAGATGGCAAAAGAAAATAAGATGCTCCATATGATGCTGAACCTTTCCAAATGGTGTCTACCAAGGGACACATGGTGACTGCCCAGAACCTGGGAAGTCTATTACCAGAAACTCTTCTCACTTTAGGCCTGTGATTCATTGGTCTTCAAATTGATATGGAGAAAGAAAGACATACCCTGAAAACTTATTGACTGCTGCTGGCAGTTCACCATCTCTAGCAATTTCGGACACTGAAGATGAAAGCTTAGAGCTTCCAGTAACCAGATCAGGTCGTATTATCAAAGAGCCAAGAATGCTGATTGAACAGATATATATATATATATATATATATACATACATATATACACACACATATATATATATATATATAAATATATATATATATATATATATATATATATAGATATATATATATATTTATAGATATATATAAACATATATATATATATATGTCTATGAGTTGAGTTTACAGGTGAGGTATTCGTTTCTAAATTTCCAAACACCACGCCAACCAGCAATGAACTCTCAGAAACACAATGAAAGCAAATGTTTTTGTGCAAATGTATTCCAGTACAAATAAAGGGGGCCACCAAAACAACCCAATGCATTTTTTTGTGTGCGATCCAAATTTTAAAGTTACAGTGTAAACATAAAAAAACAGACTGATAGTGCAAGCCGTGTCACAGAGTAAAATGTGGAAGCCATCTTAAACTGACTCTTATTATACATTCCTACTTTTATGGGTTTCTTTGGTTTTTTTTTATTTGTTTGATTATTTAAACCTAAATCGCAAGTCTGAGAGCCTAGGAACATGATTCTTAAATTGATATCCTGTATATTCCATCAAACTTATTCATTCAATCCTATAAATAATACATGTCATAAATTTATAATGTTACATGTCATTAATTAATATTAATTTTCTCAGTATTCTAGACTCCCATCATATGTTTCTAGGGAAAATATCATGCAATCACCAATTGAAACAAATCAACGCCCAAGTGGGAGAACACATTTTTACTTCTTAAATTTTTCAACTGATACAAATCTTATCATATACTTGGACAATTGTCCTTATCTGATTACTTACACATATATGGTGAGTCATGTAGCCATATTTTTCCAAATGATTACAGCTATAAAACAAAACACACTGCTATGCACCAACATATTTTTCTTCCTATGAAACATGACCAAAGTGAAAAAAGAGAGAAAAGAAGGGAAATAGCATCACAATTGAAATTAAAAACCAAAGGTCCAAGAGATGGAATCATAAACATGTGTACAAAACATATTAAAAGCAAACGTAAGGACCTTGTCCAACATTCCTAAAATTGTGTTACTCCAAACTCCCAAATATTCTTTAATCATCCACGAATACTGCTAACTCCTCTTCCATATTCAAATCATGAGGGCTTTTTGTGTTAAGTTCCATGATTTATCTGAATTCCATATGTCTCAATGTTTGAATTCGATTCCCACTTCTTGCAGACCTCGGCACCCTATCTAGGCCAAACAATCGCTATAGAGTGTTGTCAACCCTTTGATAATCTGCAAAATGCCTAGCTATTGAATATTGTTTGTCATGGTTTTTAATGGACCTCATGTGTTCCAAAATTCATTTGTTCACTGAGTGAATTGTACAGCCCACATACATCTTCTCACAGGGACATATAAAAACATAAAGGGGAAGGTGCGGTTGATGGTGTCAAGACACAACATCGCTGTGCAGAAACTGGAGGCGGACCCCCACCCACTCCACCCGAATTCACAGCATGGGAGCAAGAGGTCTTGAACATCCTGCATCCTGAGGGCCTCGCTGGAGTAGGCAGAGGAATGGACTCTGGTAAGTCTGATCTCAACTACTTCACCCCCCCCCAACCACCAGCATGCCAGCCCCCACCCCCACCCTCACCCCTAAACCCCCAGCACACATACTCGCTGTTAATGTCTCACCAGCACAACCCACCCAACCCAAACCCAACCCCTGAATGCCAACACAAACCATGGACACCCATCACCTAAGCATGACCACTGCACATACCCATCCCCCCCCACAAACCACCCTCACAACTCCTCCCACATGGGACTGCCAGCACAGGGGGACAAGGGCACCCACAAATCGCACGCCATGGCACACACAAAAGCTATAACCATACTCTTTTACCCCTGCAGGGCCCGAACGCCAACAAACCGGCCAGGAGGGTCCAGATTTGTCCATCCCACCCCCAGAACAGGCCCCCAGTGATGACAGCAGCTCTGTCGACCTAGAACCTGATGACCAGCCCGGCCCATCGGGGACCTCTGGACAGTCGGTTACCCTCAGTCAGCCACAGGCCACAGCAGACCTACCCCCCTCTGGAAACACCAGCACAGCACCCACCCAGCGGGCCCATGCTTCTGTCTCCAGGACAGGTCAAGCAGCGGTGTGTCTACCAGTACAGGGCACCCAGGGTAACCCACAACCCCAACAACAACAGGGACCCGGGGGCACTGGTAGTGGGCACACCGTCCAGGGGACAGAGGCGCAGGAACAAAGAGGAACTGGGAGGGCTGCTGTGCGACAGAGGGAGGACAGGCCTAGGGAACCCACTGTCCAAGAGGCCCTCACCACCATCATGGGAGCGTACCACCACTCCCAAGAGACGATGGCGACGGTCCTGGCCAGGTTGCAGCAGATCCTGCTTCTGCATGAGCAACAGAATATGGGGTTCCGGGAAGAACTGCGCAGCATCAGTGCCGCAATGGGTACAATGGTGGTGGCACTCAACCAGATTGTCACCACTTTGCGGGACCATGTGGCCCCCCAAAGGGCCCCTGCCACTAGCATGGAGGAAGAACAGCCCACCACCTCCGCCGGCGCTAGTGGTCAGGAGGCCCCGACACAACAGCAACGGCCCACCCGGACCCCACCCCCTGCAGAACAAGAACCACCCCGCAAGAAAGGCCTGAGATCTAGGAAGAAGACAGAGTAGGATGTCAAGACCCCCACCATGCATGGAACCCCCCGGATGTCATCCCACTGTCCCACTTGTTCACCCTGTCCAACCTTGAACTGCCCCTGCTCCACCTTCCACCGGCATATGGACAATGGACCTGTAGGAACGACAGTCTGGACACTGCCATGGACATGCATCCACCATCACCCATCACCCTTTTTGAACTATACACCTATTTGAAAACGTCAATAGGCACAATTATTGCACAAAAACCAACTGGATTCTATTTATTTAAACCAAATGTATTCGATATAACCAACAAAACATTGCTATTTACATTGTGATGACAACATACCAGTGTCACACAGCGGTAGTCCATGGGGAAAAGAACCAGAGGGCACTCCGTGGGGATCAGATCACTGAAATAGGAAGTGATATACACAACTAAGTTACCATACATTAGGGGTGAAAAGTCAGACAGTAGAGAGCCACTACAGATACAGACATAATACAATGCAGGAGTAGATCATTACCTGTGTGTCACTGGAAATACTGCAGTATCACTCTGTCCCTGTTGTCTGTGTCGTCCTCTTCGTCTTCCTCCTCTTCACTCTCCGCAGGCTCTACAGCGGCCACAACACCACCATCTGGATCATCCCCCTGCAGGAAAGGCACCTGGCGTCGCAAAGCCAGGTTGTGAAGCATGCAGCAGGCCATGATGATATGACACACCTTCTTTGGTGAGTACATTAGGGATCCACCAGTCATATGCAGTCACCTAAACCTGGCCTTCAGGAGGCCGAAGGTCCGCTCAATCACCCTCCTAGTACACCCATGGGCCTCATTGTATCGTTCCTCTGCCCTGGTCCTGGGATTCCTCACTGGGGTCAATAGCCAAGGCAGGTTTGGGTAACCAGAGTCACCAATTAGCCACACACGGTGTCTCTGTAGCTGTTCCATCACATAAGGGATGCTGCTATTTCGCATGATGTACGCGTCATGCACTGACCCTGGGAACTTGGCATTTAAATGGGAGATGTACTGGTCAGCCAAACAGACCACCTGGACATTCATCGAATGATAACTTTTTTGGTTTCTGTACACCTGTTCATTGTCTTTTGGGGGAACCAAAGCCACATGGGTACCATCAATGGCACCAATGATATTGGGAATGTGTCCAAGGGCATAGAAATCACCCTTCACTGTAGGCAAGTCACCCACCTCAGGGAAAATGATGTAGCTCCGCATGTATTTCATCAGGGCAGACAACACCTTTGAAAACATAGGCTGAGACATCCCAGATGAAATGGCCACGGTAGTTTGAAATGATCCACTGGCAAAAAAATGCAGTACTGACAGCACCTGCACTAGAGGCGGAATCCCTGTGGGTTGGCGGATGGGGGACATCAGGTCTGGCTCCAGCTGGGCACACAGTTCCTGTATAGTGGCACGGTTGAGTCTGTAGGTGAGTATGACGTGTCTTTCTTCCATTGTCGACAGGTCCACCAGCGGTCTGTACACGGGAACATTCCTCCGTCTCCTCGCAAGTCCCAGCGGACGGTGCCTAGGAAGGACAACATGGAGCACAGAGTCAAGCAACCCACAGGTAAGTGCCCACAGCATGCACAGTACACGAATCTCTCTGGATTGAATGGCTAGTATGATTGTCGGCGCAAGGCCTAGCCATGTGTGACGCAGTAGGAATTAAGCCATGTGGGCCCTTGAAATGGCGGCTGCCTGACCTGTGAAGTGTGACAATGTGAAGTGAGGTCATTGCGCAAGCGTGGCACACCGTGGCGGTAGGCGGTCGCAGTCCGCGGCGCAAAGCAGGCCGTCGCGCCGCGGCCGTAACTGCCATTTTCTCTCTGCTTGATCACACGAGACCTGAGCATCCACAGGAGAGGACCTATACTGCAAGTGCTGCTGTGACCTCGGTCTGGAAGTGACAATGGCTGCTGCGACTGGGGAAAGGGCCCCCGCCTTCAGTTCCGAGGAGTTGGAGAAGCTCGTGGACGGGGTCCTCCCCCAGTATGCGCTACTCTACGGGCCACCAGACCAACAGGTGAGTACACGGGGGGCAATGCATAGTGCCCAATGCCTGGGTTGAGTGGGGAGGATGTACGATGGAGCGGAGGGCAGCGAATGACGAATGCATGGCACGACAGATGAGAGCATGTGCCACATGGCAAGGTTGGGGAGGGGGGGCCACTCACATCGAGCATGCAGAAAAGTGATGATGTTTCTCTTCCCCCCCTGTACATGTCACATAGGTCAGCGCACATCAGAAGATCGACATTTGGCGTGCCATCGCCAAGGACGTCCGGGCCCTGGGGGTCCACAACAGAAGGGGCACCCACTGCCGCAAGAGGTGGGAGGACATCCGCCGCGGGAGCAGGAAGACGGCGGAGGCTCTGCTGGGGATGGCCTCCCAACCTAGGAGGGGTGCCAGTCGTACCTTGACCCCCCTGATGTCCCGGATCCTGGCGGTGGCCTACCCCGATTTAGATGGGCGCTTGAGGACATCACAGCAGACACAAGGGGTGAGTACCAGCACATTCAGCTATTTTGCGCGCAGTGGAGGTGCCTGGGTGGGGGAGGAGGGCTGTGGGTATCCCTAGGCCATGGCGATTTCTGTAGGATAGGCCCGTCCGTGAGGTATGGTCCTGTGCCCCCGCCCCCCACCTCTGTAGGGTGCCTAGTAACGCGATTCATGGACCAGTGTATACTCTGTGGGCAGTTGTCGCCCATAGGCTTGTAGGGCATGTCCCAGTGAATGAGTAGTGTACCCCAAGTGCGCAGCTTAGTGCAGGGGGCTTCTGTGTCTGTCCTCTCCACCAACGGTGTCCCCAATGCATGCACTCAAATTGTCTTTATGTTTTCCACCCCCCCCCATTTTCTTTGTTTCTCTGTGAATGTGTGCATTAGCATCATCAGGCGGAGGAGAAGTGGCATCGGCGCAAGAGGGAGCTGCATCTCACATGGCCCCAGAGGGCCATGCAACGGACTCCGACATGACCAGTGAGACGGAGGGCGAGGGGGCCTCCACCACGGGGACCCGTGGAGACGTCAGCGACACCGACACGTCCTCGGAAGGGAGCTCCCTTGCGGTGGCGGCAACATCCGTGCCCACCGATCCTACAGGTACAGCCGCCACCCAGCGCACCAGCTCCGCCCTCCCAGCAGCCCCTCGGCCTTCGGCCCGTGCCCGCAAGGCCAGGAAGCCGGCCATCTCCTTCGCCCCAGGCACCTCAGGCCCTGCCCCAGTCACCCCTGCTGCCCTCAGTGAGGAGGTCATTGACCGCCTGAGGACCATCATTGTTGGGCAGTCTACCCTTTTGAATGCCATCCAGAGTGTGGAGAGGGAGGTGCATCAAAGCAATGCATACCTGGAGGGCCTTCATTCGGGTCAGGCTGCCCATCAACGATCGTTCAACGTTCTGGCCTCAGCACTGACGGCAGCGATTGTCCCTGTCTCCAACCTCCCTCTTCTGACTCCCTCCACCCAGTCCCACTCCCCTATTCCTCTGCCTATCCCATCCACACCTACAGACCAGTCTGCACACACCTCAACACCCAAGGGCAGCTCATCCAGACATAAGCACCACAGGACACACAAGCATTCACCCAAGCAACATCCAGATGCAGACATGCCAACAGTCACTACCTCCTCTGTGTCCCCCACCTCCACGTCTCCCTCCTCCCTCCCTGTGACATCTCCACACACACCTGCAAGCACACCACCATCAGCCATTGCACCCATCACCAGCACACCCTCCAGACCAGTCCGCACACGTGCAGTCACCACCCCCACTGCCATGTACACGTCCCCTGTGTCCTCTCCCAGTGTGTCTGTCACCCCCGTTTCCCAACCACACAAACGCAGGCAGGCATCCAAACAACAGCCATCCACCTCACGTCAGCCTCCAGCCCAAGCACCTGCACCCAAAGACAGCACACTTGACTCTCCTACAACCACATCCTCTTCCTCCACTCCCATACCCACTCCAGCTACCCTTCCCATGGCTCTAAAGAAAATTTTCCTCTCTAAACATGACCTCTTTTCCTCACCTGACCCACCCCCTCCATCCCGTAAGAGTTCCACAAACACCTCAGCCACCACCAGCCCAGCAACTCCCAAGAACGTCGTGCCTGGTTTTTGGAGTCTGCCCTTTCCTTGGGCTGGGACATGGTCCAGCAGCAAAGGCACAGCCAGCCCCCCCCCTGGGAAGAGGACCAAAAAACTGAAGGGCAGGCGCGACAGGCCTGATACGCCTGCCCCCAAGGAGGGTAGCCTTGCACCGTCACCTGCCACATCGGGTAAGGGAGCCAAGGGCCACGGACAGTATGCCAAGGAGGGCAAGGGCAGCAAGGAGCAAAAGGCAGGGAGCAGCCGACCTGGCCATGAGGGCCCCACCAGCCCCATTCCGGGGGTATCGGAGGAGACCCAGGGCCCCAGGACTCCATCACAGGAGGGCCCCGCAACGGAAAGGTCCGATGCAGACTGAGCGGCAAGTATTGGCCAGGTGTGGTTCACTGGAAACACAAGACAGGCACCGCTGAACAGGGCCCCGCCGTGAGGAGCACCGCTGAACAGGGCCCCGCCGTGAGGAGCACTGCTGAACAGGGCCCCGCCGTGAGGAGCACCGCTGAACAGGGCCCCGCCAAGACAGGCACCGCTGAACAGGGCCCTGCCATCTCAAGCATCGCTCCGCTGGGCCCTTCCTGTCAAGCACCGCTCCGCTGGGCCCTTCCTGTCAAGCACCGCTCTGCTGGGCCCCGCCGTCTCAAGCACCGCTCCGCTGGGCCCTTCCTGTCAAGCACCGCTCCGCTGGGCCCCGCCTTCTCAAGCACCGCTCCGCTGGGCCCTTCCTGTCAAGCACCGCTCCGCTGGACCCTTCCTGTCAAGCACCGCTCCGCTGGGCCCCACTGTCTCAAGCACCGCTCCGCTGGGCCCTTCCTGTCAAGCACCGCTCCGCTGGGCCCCGCCGTCTCAAGCACCGCTCCGCTGGGCCCTTCCTGTCAAGCACTGCTCCGCTGGGCCCTTCCTGTCAAGCACCGCTCTGCTGGGCCCTTCCTGTCAAGCACCGCTCCGCTGGGCCCTGCCGTCTCAAGGGCTCCGCTGGGCCCTTCCTGTCAAGCACCGCTCCGCTGGGCCCTTCCTGTCAAGCACCACTCCGCTGGGCCCCGCCGTCTCAAGCACCGCTCCGCTGGGCCCTTCCTGTCAAGCACCGCTCCGCTGGGCCCCGCCGTCTCAAGCACCGCTCCGCTGGGCCCTTCCTGTCAAGCACCGCTCCGCTGGGCCCTTCCTGTCAAGCACCGCTCCGCTGGGCCCGCCGTCTCAAGCACCGCTCCGCTGGGCCCTTCCTGTCAAGCACCGCTCTGCTGGGCCCTTCCTGTCAAGCACCGCTCTGCTGGGCCCTTCCTGTCAAGCACCGCTCCGCTGGGCCCCGCCGTCTCAAGCACCGCTCCGCTGGGCCCTTCCTGTCAAGCACCGCTCCGCTGGGCCCTTCCTGTCAAGCACTGCTCCGCTGGGCCCTTCCTTTCAAGCACCGCTCCGCTGGGCCCCGCCGTCTCAAGCACCGCTCTGCTGGGCCCTTCCTGTCAAGCACTGCTCCGCTGGGCCCTTCCTGTCAAGCACCGCTGGCCCATTGGCAGTCCCGGTTCTGTGTCGGGCAGGCCTTCACGATGCACTCTGCCCATCATGCCTCCTCCATGACCAGTGGTCTCTGTAATCCACCTGATGGACTGTGGCTTTGCACTCCCCAGGATTGCACAGTGGGCAATCCACCCACTGTAGAGACTTGTGAGACTGTGGCTTTGCACTCCCCAGGATGGCACAGTAGGCAATCCACCCACTGTAGAGACTTGTGAGACTGTGGCTTTGCACTCCCCAGGATGGCACAGTGGCCATGGAGGGCCTTCGTGGATCTGGCGTCGTGGACTCATGTGGCTGAGGTGCCCCCCCTTCCCTTCCCCCTGAGGTGCCTGTTTTAACTTTTTGTGATGCCCCAGCAGTGTTCTCTCCATTGGACTCGATCTCGTGTGTGGGCTTTGCCCATGTGTTGCTGCACATTGGCCCACGGACATTTGGACTTTGAAAGACTGGGCCGGACTTTTGCTACTTGTATGGATGTGGATTGATTCTTCATATATTGCCAAGATCGCTATGCTTTATTGTTGCAATAATATAGTTCAACTTTTACATTCATTGCCTTTTGTCTTTGCTTTTTTTGGGGGGGGGGTTTGGGGGTGTCACTCTGACTTTTTTATCTGCATAGGTGTGTAGGTATTTCGGTGGGGGTGAGGGTGGGGGTGGGTGTGTGGCGTATGTGTGTGCCCGTAACCTTTCCTCCTCCCCTGTGTCGTAGGTGCAGTACTCACCGTTGTCGTCTGCGGCGTGGTTCGTGATCCTGGAAGAAGAGCAGGAAGGCAATGGCTGGGAGGATGTGGAGTTCGGGTTCCATGCTGTTTCGATTCCGCGTGGAGTGTGTCGAGGTAAGCGTTTTCCATTGGAGATGTCTGTTTCCGCCGTGTTTTTATTGGCGGGGCTTCCGCCCCGGAAAAGGTGGCGGATTGGTGAGTCGTGATAGGGTGGGCGGTACATTGTCTGCAGCCTGGCTGTTGGCGGTGACCGCCGCGCTGTTTGTTTGTACCGCCGTGGCGGTCGGAGTGTTAATGCGGCGGCATGTGTTGGCGGTTCCCGCCAGGGTCAGAATTCAGTTTTTTTGGCCGCCAGCCTGTTGGCGGGTTGGCCGCCGCTTTAACACTGACCGTCAGGGTCAGAATGACCCCCTTAGTAAGTAAAGAGCTAGTGTTGTCTAATTATTTTTCCTTGACTGCGGGCTCGTCAGGATGAAATCGTAGAAAGATTTTACTCATCAGCAACAGTTTTTACCCTCTGCTGCTTAGACCTAGGAGAGCTTTGATCAGACGAGGGCAAATCAAAGTTTGCCCGTGTTCTGGGCTTCTGTTCCCGTAGGCTTCCACCACCACAGCATCATTTTCTAGTGTGGGATCATGGGATCTCAGGCGCATAGTAGATGGGGTGTTTAGCAGCAAACAAAGCTGGGTGTAGTTAGTGAACTTTAGTTGGTTTTGTTTTTTTGGGTGTTGTTTCGTTCCTTCTATCAACATAAGTCTGCATGACTGGTTTTTAAGCCCATCTTTTTAATGATAACCACAAAACATTATGTTCCACAATGCGAAGTGTTGTGGTTTACAAACAGAGTCTGTTTGGCAACAGTATAACAACTTTGACAACATTAGGAATCCTACCAGCTATGCATAGTCCAACATCAAAATCTTCATTGGAAAGCCCGTTTTAAAACAACTTCTTGAGTCCTGAATTTACCCTTCTAAATTAGGCTTTCCAGACTGCTGAAGTCTGGAACCTGAAAGGAATTATATGTTTTTAGAAAATGTAACATTTCGTCTAACCTTTGCCACCACGTTTTTTTCTTGTGCCAGTGAGTTGGCGGAATGAAAGAAAACATGACAGTTAGAAGTAATCATCAGACAAAGTCGCCCTTTGGACTCGATCCAATTGTATAAATTCTTTATTTGGCTTAAAACCTTAAAAGTATAAAACATAATAAACTATACAATAGTTCATTAAAATTATCTATTACATGATATATTCCCACACAATATTCAATCCAATTGGATAGTTGCACAGGATAGTTATAAATAATATTAACAAGCCCAAGTTGTGGCTTCCTTAAAACAGAAACCAACAAGAGTAAAAACAAGTAACAGAAACACGAAAAATAAAAACTTGGGAGATCATATTGTTACCATAACAATCTAGACTTGTAAATGTATCTATTAATGAATGAACGATGGGGACGACTGCGCGTTATATGGCAATACCGAATATCTATGTGCAATAACGCGAATGCTTTTTAGTAAAAGTAGCAAACAGACACTTATCGCTCAGTTCACTCCAAGTGGCATCCAAAGACAACAGGGCCAACCGATCTGGAATAAAAATTATCAATAACGGCAAATAACTTTTGCGTACAAAGAAGCAACTACACAGCCCTATTCTGTAGCCCTGGGTAGGCCAGCAAGTATTCTGCTGTAATAAACTACAATAAGCTATACTTCACAGAACGCACACCCCAACATTTTTTGATTAAACCCTCTGCACCCAGGAATAACAGTTCATTCTTTCTAATTCACAATGAAATCGATTGCAGTCTTTGGCCCTTAGCTGCAAAACATGTCAACTGCAAGATTAACATATATGCCAAACATATACATTTTTGAAAAGCATGCACTTTTTAAGTACATGAACAAATACTTACAATGAAAATAGAATCAACGTGATACCGAAACTGCTGGATTATTTACCATTAATCCTCATTACTCTGATTCTTCCTTCCCTGTCCCACTAATCGTGCTAGAAGTATGGTCATGCCTCTTTTGCCCAGGGCTATAAAGTGCACATGTGTCCATCAACTCACTTGTATATACCAAGTGAAGTGCAGAAGAAGTGAAGCACCTTTAAGGGAGAGAAGATTCCAACAAAATGACTGGAATGGGGAAAGAAGAGCATGAGTAATAAAGATTACCAGTAAGTAGTCTAGCCATAATATATCCATCCCTACCTGTTCCATTCTTTACATGAGTACGAACTGAAACATCATGACTCCATTGTGATCCATTAAAAAGACACACCAGCCACCAAATATAAAGCAGCACCCTAGAGTTATTAGCGGACAACCACGAAGAACAAAATCACAAAATACTATACAAACACTATATTGAGCCTCCTTGACTACTGCAATTCTTTATTTGTGGAGCTGGAAAAGGGTCTGTATGAAGGTTTTCTTATGAAACTCCAAAGAATAGAAAAAACAGTGTCCCAGTTGGTCTTGGGGCTGCCATGTTTACTCCAACCTCTGAGGCCGCATATTACAAGTCTGGTAACGAAACAAACCACAACAAATGAACACAGCTAATCAGATATCAGAGCTACCCCCAAACACTAGGACCAAATGCCAGTATAGTGTTCCCTGTCACATCCATCCTCTATTTGGGAACAGAGGTGGATGGTGAAACGCACATGACTACAGTGCAAATATCCAAGTGGAACATCTCCAAACCGTGCACAAGGGGCTGTCATAACCCCTAACTGAACTAGCCTGAACCTTACCAGAGAAAGGCACACCAGCCTGAAAATTACAGACCACTCCCAACGACCTAGAAAAGCTGTGGAGGACTTGTAGAGGCATACAAGCATTAATAAAAAGGCAGTCACATGTATTAAATGCAGCGGACTTACAGGATAAATCCAAACAGTCCAAGAAACAAATGTCACCGATCCTCCACATTAAAGGAAGGGTGAGGAACAAAAAGAGGGACCACCAGACTCTTGATCTGCCTAAAACATGAATTGTGCTTCAGATGATACATTGGACTCACCCAGAACTAGGGAGGAACCCAGTGAAAGGAGACCAAAGTCCCAAACCAACAATCAGGCTTAATTGCCATAAGGAAGAGCACATTTACTAACAATAATTTTGTCAAGCCCTTCAAGGGTTTATGTCACGTTGTAGATGCTCCTCAGACTCGGTGTGATGCAAATAAAGGTCCACCTCCTGACACCACCAAGTCACCTATATAAACCACGGTGCATTGGAGTAATCAGGTGAGGGAAGGAAGGGGAAGGAACAGCAGGGACGGGATATCTGTAAAGAGAGGAATACACAGTGTTAGTATCACATTGCCTGTCTACTCTCGCAATGTCTCGCTAAAGTACCAACGACCGTACCTGCCCATAACTCATGAGGGCAGAACTAGTCCAACGCCTATCTGTGCTCCATCTGAATCATAGACGGACGCCACAAGCCAACAATTAACACCGATGATCTCTAATGGGTTGCTCAACACCCACTTTTATACAAATTAGTCACGAAATCATGAGGAAACAGAAACGAAAAGAAAGGGAATAAAATTAACGACGATAAGAACCTATCTCGTAGTCCTTTCTATGACTCAGTTAATCCACTAAGCCCCCTGTCATAGTCACGCAATTTGTAGGAATAACCCTGTGTTATTTCCTTATGTATTGAAAAGAAAAATCGTCCCGGCAGTTCAATTCCCGCAAAAAGAAACATTAACCTTCTGTCGTAGCCAAACATATAATGTTCTCTGGCCCCAAAGATAATCGTTCGTGCTTTATTGGTAACTCAAACAAAAGACCGCCGTGCTTCAGAAGTTACCAGTGTCCTTGTCGAACTGTAATAATGGGAAAAAGAAAGGCGAGGGATTCCGGCACCAAATCGTCTCACCGCTTACCACCTCTCCTTCGTGTCAGGTTCCCCAGGGAAAATAACTCGACACTCCCGCTGATATCGGGAAGGTCCCAGGCTTCAAGGAAAACCGGAGGAGGAATTATACCTCCTAAGCAAACAACTCAACCTCGGAAACGCCGTCAACAAGAGCCCTCGTTGTCCATCCGACTGGGTTCTAGGAAACAAATAACGCACATTACTTCCTGTATGTGCTTGATTTTTAAGCGACCTCTTCCCCTCTAGGCGTCATGGGATATGTAGTCCAAAAGGACTACATTATCCCGATCGGCAATGTAGGCGCCGCGGCTAACACCTGACAGTTTAAGCAGAGAAACCTGAAAAGCTGTAATGAATGGTGACACATCCCAAAGGCGTCAGCACCCTACATACAACTAAGCAACAACCCAGAGCAAATGAGTAACAAGTTACTGAACAGATGGAAGACCATCTCACGGATTTCATTGGTGGACCACTGTAAACACAGGGTTGATACAGAGAATATCAAATCAAAGCCTTCAAGCAGAATTTGAAAACACTGGAAATATCAAACTTAAACTTTGAAACCCAAGCACACAGTCTCTATAATGATATCGTCATGTGCCGACAGGAGACCGAAGTCGGGGAGGATGGCGCTGCAGTCACAGGGTCAGAAGGAGAACCAGTTTGGTCGACTGGCATCTGACATAGGAGAAAAAACAAAGGTATCCTTTGCAAAAATTGAAGGATCACAATCATGAGAGCCTCCTCCTTCTGTACTCTCACTAGAAGACATGGAATCATGTGAATCAGAAAGAAGGCAAATAGGAACCACGATAGCCATGGGTTAAGGACAGCACCTCTTTCCAAGGCCACCAGTTTGCAAAACCTGGAGAAAAACAGTGAATGTAAGGCATTGTGTCCATTGGCAAACAAACCCATTACTGGAGTTGTAAAATGTCCCCTGATCTCCTGGGGGAGAGAAATACCTAATTCAATGTGTCTATCTAGTATTATCCACTCCCCAAATTTGGACTGCCACCAACCTTTCCACTCAAATAGAAAAAAAAAACTGGTTCAAGATCTGGGATCCTGTTCCCACCTAACAGTTCAAGTATAATTTTGAGACAGTGTTGTCAGACTACAATTACTATCTGCTGTCCCTCCCAGCCAGGCAAAAACCTCTACACTGCTGCCAGCTCCCTCCAGTTGGAGGAATGATCCAGTTCATTGGAACATTGGTACTCTCTGTGCCTAAATATATATATATATATATATATATATATATATATATATATATATATATATATATATATATGTACATACTTAATGGCGGTCACCATTAGGTAGTTATAGTTAGGACCTAGTTAGTTAGGACCTAGTTTCTATATAAAAAGTGTTTATTTACTTGCCTGCATCTTTGGTGCCATTTGACAAATCTAAACAAAACTTTCCAAAAAAATTTGCTAGTCACGTCAGCTGCTGTCTAGAAAGTTTCAGAATGATCGGTCTGGGGGGGCAAACAAGGGGGGGTCCAAAAACACTTTTCCCCATTCAGTTTTCCATAGGGATTATGAACAGCGATAGCGCCGAAACCACTCGACAGAATTACACCAAATTTGGCAGAAAGGTAGGTCCTCGTCCAGAAGGAAATCCTTTTCTGTTTTGGTGTAAATCCGTTTAGTAGTTTTTGAGAAATTAAGGGGAAAAAAATGTGTATGTATAGGGACACAAAGGATTTGCGACCCCTCCTGATCTCGTGCTGAGATCTGATTGGCTGTCAACACTTCAACCAGGAAGTTTTAGCAGCCATCTTAGGACTTGGCAACTGAGTCTTAGAAAAACATAGCTCTGTTGGTGGGGTCCAGAGGGACCCCAACAGGTCTAAAAAAAAAAAAATTTTTTTTGCGCGGATGCATGGTGGATCCAAGGATCTGGTGCCAATTTTTTATTTTAATGAAGCGCGGGCTCCCGGTTTTCGTTTTGTTTAAGCTCCCGGGTGGGCCAAGTCCCAGGGCATATTTTTTGGGGAATGCATGCCCGAAGGTAACTATAACTTGTGCCCTTGTGATGCCCTGCTAATTGCCGCACAAATTACGGCACTCAGAACTTTGTTGATAACATAATTGATAATAATTGCAGTATAAATTATGACCAAAAAATTGTGCATGGCAAGGGCGCGAATTACAGTTACCTTAGGGCACGAGTTACAGTTACTTGAGGGAATTCTAACTATAACTGTTGAATTTATATGGTTTCTTAAGTAGTAAAATGTGAGCCTAACTATAACTTACCTGTAACCTTTGGATTTTAAGTGAATTTATAAATATACATATATATATATATATATATATACATATATATATATATGTCAATGTTGATCCCCTCTGCCTATCTCACCTCTCTCTAACTCGTCCCTCTCTGCCCCACATTTTTTCATCTGACCTCATTCTATCTCTCTTTCATCTACTTTCTCAGACAACCTCATCTCTAACTTTACCTCACCTTTCTACTGCCTTCTCCATGTCTCCTCTGTAGTGCCTCTCTCTACCTCTCTTTCAGCTCTTTATCTCACCACACCTCACCTCTCTCAACCATCACTCTCTCTCATTGTCTAACCTCTCAATTTCCTCCCCATTAGTTCACTGCCTCATCTCTTCACTTCTCCTTTCTTTTGTTCTTCCCCTGTCCCATTTCCTTTACCTTTCTTAATATTGTAATGCTTTCTTGTTACCAGCACTTCTTTTTCTCTATGAACTAATTTCTCTCTTCTTCTTTTCTCTCTCTCTCTCTATCTCTCTAACTGAAGCAAATATCTGGCTAGGGACCTTATTCTCATTTCAAATCAGCCCCTCCACCTCCACTATCACGCTCTCTTTCTTTGTAGATCTCTCTACATCACTCTCTTCCTCTCATGCATCTCTACCTTCCTCTTTTTCATATAAGCCTTGCAACGTCCATATTTTGCAACATTTCTCGTACTAGCCTTCACCCTTCTCTCTATTTTCATCTCTTCTACTGTCTGTACCTGACCTGTTTTTCTGTACATCTTCTCATTTTGCTCTTCCTCTATCTTTCATTTTGCTTGTTTTTCTTCAGGTCTCTCTGTCTACCTCTTGCTGTCTTTATCCCTCTCTAATTCACCTCTTTTTGTACACTACCTCTCTCTATAACTCAACTCTCTCTCTAAATTTCCTACTCCCTGTCTACATTTCCTGCTTCCTATCTCTATTTCTCTCAACCCCACTCTAAAATCTTATCTATTTCACTACCTCTCTTTCTCTCCTCACATCTCCTCTTTCTATATCTCTTTAAGATTTCCTTGTGGAAACTTCACCTTTCTCTGTTTTCTGTACTTTTCTTCTTACCTCACATATCTTTATACATAATCCCCTACTCTAAACAGTTAGGGCACTGAAACAGAAGGGAGAAATGATAAACCTTTTTTTTTTGCTCCATTTTTTCATGCCTTCGTGATGCGCTCCTTTTCTTCGTCTCTACCACCCCCATATACCATATACCTAGAGGCTATTCGTAGTCTTGTTTGCGTGCTTTCACTTTGAACAAAATTCAAAACTTCACGCTAAGGGCCCCTAAATAATACATAAGGACAGTCAGGAATTATCAAGCGTGAAATATGGGCTCTCAACTGTAAGTTATTAAAGAAGCATAACTATGCGGGAGGAATCACTTGTCAAGGAATTTTTATTTCAAACAATAAGAGTATTTTCCACAAAAGAAGAGACAGCATTCGTATTTTTTGCTTTTTTTAAAGCTGTTAAAAGGAAATGGCAAAGAAAAGGCAAAATCTAGTGCATTTTCGTGTTCACAAAGCATTTTAAGCTGTACCAAGTATGTGACAAGCTTCGGTTCCTCCCATCTTCTAAACTACGTATTACGAGACTGCAGGGTCCAGGCAACAGCTGGGCATTTATTCAGTAAAAATAGCATCCGCCTGGGCATACATGATTTAAGCTCCTTGGAGTTGAGAGAGATATAAGAAAGAAATGCTTTCCTCCTGGCTGGGAGTTCCACTAGAGTACTGAGGAGAAATAGCTTCGTGACAAGAATGGGTATCAGGTACCTTTATCTGTGGCCTAGGATCGTCAACCATTGACTTTTACGTGCTAACACATACAAACCCAGCAGGCACAAATGCACAATTATACATGCTTGAAGTTGCGTACTTTAAACCATTAACGTTAGACCTAAAGCATGATGGCATTTTATCGAACAACACTCGAAATTACCATTTTGTGGAAACTTCAATTACCATAATTCAAAGAATGAATTCAGGGCTAGATATGGTATTAATTCTCACTTGGAAACACTTGAAAGCAGCTTTATAGGCAGGTTCCAGCTACAAGAACTTATAGTGCCATTTTCCTCATGTGCCGTGTTTCTTCCATCAACAGGGTCCCCGCTGCAGTGCCTTTTTTCCTCATAATTAACAACACTTAACATGCAGTGCTATGGTATGCACGCGCAGTTCTTCTCTTAACCGCGGGTATCGCTGCATTAGAAAAGCCGGTGCTCTTCCTCTCCACTGCCACCACAAGACGTAAGCATACTGAACTGGTTTGTAACACTGCGGATATGAAAACAGAACACGGGTTACAGTTCAAGCATACAACATACAACTGAACACAAGCTGCACTTCTGTGTATGAAACAGTACATGTGATGCAAACTCACGAGAAAATGACACTGTAAAACGTAATTGTGTGGAGTGTACCTGAGCAGGGAAACAACAGAGGTTAACGAGCCAGTATTTGTTTTCGATCTATTTCAGAACTGGTATTGGCATGGAGGGTCCCCGCTGATTAATTACATGTTTAAGAAATGGAAAACAAGAGTCCTACTGAAATAAAGGGATTGAAACATCTGGCCTGAAGAAAGTCAATGACTTTCAACGATACCAATTTTAATAGTGGTCATAAAAAAACAAGTAATAGCCTGCTTTAGGGCAACACTCCACCCACGGACCTAAAATTCAACTTGCACCAAACAAAGGTGTTTGACAAATTTTGTCATTGGGTTGACATCGCCACATGGATATACAATAGAGCTCTGCAGTAAAGTGCTCATGTGGGGGTTATCAATGAGTGGAGTTGAGTTTATGTCCTTAAAGTAAATCACATCACATCTATGAAAGCAGCTGCTGTGTTTAATGGGATGGACAGTGATCCCTGTCATTGCCCTGGTCTATGTTGTGAGGGAAATGATGTACATGCATGACCTGATCGAGCAGCGTGCACTTTAATGTTAGCCCACTGGAGTGCATGTAAACATACTCCATACCTTGTTGCGATCCCACCACCAATGGACAAATTCATACATCCCCTAAATGCCAAAGGTTGATACTAAAGCTGATGGATAACCTACTGAGCCAATGCCTTGAGTCAGTGGAAACAGCAAGCCAATGGTTGAAGGGGGATGTCAAAAAGACCCTTGCTCTTTGGGAATATGCAGGTGTCCATACATGTCTTGAGTGTGGTGTGCAGTGGTTGCCACATCCTCCCCAGCTCAGTAGCATGCACAAGAATGCACCACACATGGAGCTTGTAGTGAATGTCTTTACTCGTCAGCATACAACACTGAACTGAACTTTCAGTATCCCAATAACCGTTAAAGACCACACCCTAACTCCTCCCAGATCAGTTATGTAATGTTCTTTACAAGTCCACCCCTAGTCATGGTACCTAATGCTTACCCCCCTTGGTAAATAAAAACGCATTAAAAAAACGCGTAAAAAAAACATATGAACAAATAGCAGCATTACATTTCTTCTGTCAGTGTGAAATGAAGTAATTGTGCTGTACCCAGGGTGGACCCCTGGGGTAGAGGGTCTAATGTTTGAACAGAGTCTTTAGGTGGGAAGTTTCCTCTGAACCTGTAGGGAATGATGATCGATGAGACAAATGTCTGAAGTGGGATGAGTCCCTTGTGATGGATTTGCCGAGAAAATATTCCGTTATTGTATGTCCTTTTCGTGTCACAACTTTTAAAGGTTCAACATCAAATGGAGGATCAGTCACTTTTGCTTTTGTTTGACGAGCAAACAAATTACCCTCATCGAACAAGATCTCTCGAGTTTGACAATGTTGATCAGCACATGTTTTCATCTGATGTTTCCACACAGTGTCAGTAGCACGATCCACATCATCATTGTTAGAAATGGGGTCTTTGGTTGGCAGTCAGGTCGCCCCTTGTCCAAGCAAGGACCCTCACCCTAGTCAGGGTAAGTCACACAATTTCCAAGTTATCCTGTGCCAACCCTCTGGTAGCTTAGCACTGAGCAGTCAGGCTTAACTTAGAAGGCAATGTGTGAAGTATTTGTGCAATAAATCATACAATACCACAGTATAACACCACAAAAATACACCACACACTGTTTAGAAAAATATATATTATTTATCTGGATATATGCAGGTCAAAATGATTAAAGATGAAATAAGCAAATGTAGGGATATTACTAAAAGTGATATCAAGTGTCTTTAGAGTTAAGAGCTTACTGTAAAAGCAATAAAAAGTGTTTTAAATTCTCATAGAAACAACAAGTGTCTCTTGCAGTGCAAAGTACCTGGTTTGCATTGAAAAATCCTCGCAAGTGACCGTAGAGGAGAAGATGCGTGGAAAACGGTGAGTGTGCATCGGTTTTGCCCCTTTTGCCCATGGACTTGAGTAGTTATTTTCCATGCAGGAAAGACGTTGCGTCAATTTCGGCCTGCGGACTTGGATCCTCTGCAGGTTGTGGGGTTTTCAGATGCCCCGGGACCGATATGTGGAATCCTGGGCTTGCGGAGCGAAATCACAGCGGCTGCGTCGATTCCGGTAGGCGATGCATGGAATTTTCTTCCGCACGGCAGGCACTGTGTTGATTCCTCTCAGGAATCTCGGCTTGCGTCAATCCAGTAGGGCTGTGCATTGAAGTTCCGGTCGCATCACTGGCGCTGTGTCGATCTTCTGGCACGAAGTCGGGTTGCGTCGTTCCCGACTCGGCATGTGTTGACATTTTCACCGCAAGCAGGCTGTGCGTCGTTCTTGGCAGGTGGTGCGTCGAATTTTCAGCGCACGGGATTTCAGCTGCAGGAGAGAAGTCTTTTTGGTCCTGAGACTTCAGGGAACAGGAGGCAAGCTCTATCCAAGCCCTTGGAGAGCACTTCTGCAGCAAGGCAAGAGAGCAGCAAGACAGCAGGGCAACAGCAAGGCAGCAGTCCTCTTCAGAAAGCAGTCAGGTGAGCCCTTTAGGCAGCCAGGGTGTAGGTTCAGGTTTCTTCTCCAGGATGTGTCTAAATTTGTAGGGCAGAGGCCCTGTTTTATAGACATACAATGAATTATGAGGAAATGTTCTGTTATAATAACTGGGGACATTACTACCTGCACCGTGCTACTAGACACAGACCTGTACTTAACTTCACACAGTGGGAACACTGTTCTACACCACCAGTGGGCAGCCCGAAACACTATTTAGACAAGCTCACTTATTTCACCAGGCATGACACAAAAAATTCAGCGTCATATTATTTCATGTTGCCTCCTTCGAAAATTAGGAAAATGTTGCTAACTGATACAGAGCTGATTTATTCAGAGTTCTTTATTTCCCGTCTTACAGTTGAAGGTTACGAATACTGGAAGAACACTGTTGATTTAAAAAGTGTATGGGGAACACAAGATTAGCATATACACGGTAGGGAAGCTTTATTTAGAGCATGTCTAATTCCTGCCCAAATGATCTTTTTAAATGACACCACTCTAATGTGCTATAGGCACATTAGAGCATGTCTGATTCCTGCACAAATGATCTTTTTAAATGACACCATTCAATAGACATCCTGTCTGGGGTTAGCAAAACTAAAAGAAATTAACACTCTCAGTATCCTCACACCTGCAAAGTTTAATGATTGGCAATTCTTCCTGAATGTCACTGAGAAAGAGCTAGATGCAAAGGTTCAGGCTGGTACTTATAATTCTTCACTTTCCAGTCCCGGCAGGTGGTTAATTCGGCCAATAGACACAAATGGATGTCAGGCACATTTTTTGAATTCCTCAAGGGGTTTAAAGATTGGCCTGCCAGACCCTCGCTTTATCTCGGGTCAACAAACAGGTATAGTTACAACAAATAGGAGGTCATTACAACATTGGCGGTAAATGCTGCTTACCACCACGCAGAAGACCGCCAACACACCGCCGCGGCTGCGGAATTCCGCCACTGCTATTATGACCCATAGCTCGGAATCTGCCAAAATTTAGACACCCACACAAGTCTGCCACACCAAAGGTCAGTGATAAACTGGCAAAAACAAAACCTCCACCGTCACGCCAACAGGAATACACCCACACTATCACGACCCACGAATCCATGCGGTGGTATTTCAACCGCGGTATTCCATTGGTGGTACACACCGCCGCGCTCAAAGTACACACACATTTACAAAACACTACCACATTGGACAATTCCAAATACACACACCTGATACACATACACACACCAAACCAACACATCCAATACAATATAAAACACACACCCACATCACCCACAAACCCTTACGATCACAATTGCGACTGAAGGCCAGAGAGAGACACCACCATCTACAAACTAGCATCCACAGACACTCAACACCATCACTCACACAAAATCCACGCACAAAACACCACACACCCCTAAACATCACCCCACACATCACCCACACCACCCCATGGCACTACAAAGACACCCCAGGTTCTCTGAGGAGGAGCTCAGGGTCATGGTGGAGGAAATTATCCAGGTAGAGCCACAGCTATTTGGATCACAGGTGCAGCACACCACCATAGCTAGGAAGATGGAGCTATGGCGCAGAATCGTGGATAGGGTCAATGCAGTGGGACAGCATCCCAAGAACACGGGATGACATCAGGAAGAGGTGGAATGACCTACGGGGTAAGGTACGTTCCGTGGTATCCAGACACCACATTGCGGTTCAGAGGACTGGCGGGGGACCCCCACCTCCTCCCCCACAACTAACAACATGGGAGGAGTAGGTCCTGGCTATACTGCATCCTGAGGGCCTCACAGGAGTAGTTGGAGGAATGGACTCTGGTAAGTCAAATCCCCCACCCTACCTGTATGCCATCACATACCCCCACCCTCGCCCTCACCACCATCACTCCAACTCCTCACATATGTCCCACTATCACAAAACACCCATCCCAACACCAAGCCCTGCATGCAACACCAAGCATGGACACCCATCACCAATGCATGGCCACTGCACATACCCACACACACCCCTAAACAATTATCACACAAGGTCCCACACAAGAATGCAAGCACTGAGGTACAGGCTCACCTGCCCATTGCACACCATGCCACACACAGATGCAAAAATCATGCCTTTATACCCCTGCAGGACCCCTACATGTCCACTCCACCAACAGAAGAGGCCCACAGTGATGACAGCAGCTCTGTCCAACTGGATCTAGATGACCAGCCTGGCTCATCTGGGACCTCGGGACAGTCAGTTCCCCTCACACTGGCACAGGTCACCACAGAGCCTCCCCCCTCTGGAAACACCAGCACAGCACCCACCCAGCGGGCCCATACCTCTGTCCCCAGGACACGTCAAGCAGCAGTGTGTCAACCACTACAGGGAACCCAGGCTAACCCACCACCCCAACAACAACAAGGACCTGGGAGCAGTGGCAGTGGGCACCCGGTTCAGGGGACAGAGGCCCAGAAACACAAGGGAACTGGGAGGGCTGCTGTGCGACAGGTGGAGGACAGGCCTGATTGTCATCCTTCTGTCCCACTTTGTCACCCTGTCCATCCTTAAACTGCCCTAGCTCCCCTTCCTATGCCCCTTTGGACAATGCACCTGTGAGACTAATAGACTGGACTCTGCCATGGACATTCCTCCACCATCACCCCTGACCATTTTACAACCCCCTCCAATATTTAACACTTAAATAAACACCCTTAAAGCACCAAACAATCTGGAGTCAGTCTGTGCTTTCGAAAATGTGTATTTGTAATAACTGTGTAAAAATGATATTTCCATTCTATTGTCAACATACCTATGTCACACAGCTCTAGTCCATGAGGAAACAAAGCAGATGTCACACAGTGGGACCCACATCTGTGAAATTGAAAGGGAAAGTGACAACTCAGGGTCCATACACTGGGTGAAGGTGACAGACAGATGAGAGGTCGAACAATTATATCAGATGTAGCAGGCAGTGATGTCTTCTTACCTGTGTCTCACTGGAAATATTGATGAATCACTGTGTTTCTGTTGTTGATGTCCTCTTCTTCTGCTTCCTCTCCTTCACTGTCCACAGGCTCCACAGCTGCCACAACACCTCCATCTGGACCATCCTCCTGCAGAAAAGGCACCTGTTGTCGCAAAGCTAAGTTGTGAAGCATACAGCAGGCCACAATGATATGGCACACCTTCTTCGGTGAGTAGAATGGGGAACCACCTGTCAGATGGAGGCACCTGAACCTTGCCTTCTGGAGGCAGAAGGTCCTCTCTATAACCCTCCTAGTTCGCCCATGTGCCTCATTGTGGCGTTCCTCTGCCCTTGTCCTGGGATTTCTCACTGGGGTCAGTAGCCATGACAGGATGGAGTAGCCAGAGTCACCTGCAAAAGTCGAGGGAAATCTGTTAGACACACACTAACTCTTAGATACATCCCCAGACCCAGACCCCTAGTCACACTGTATAGGCTCCATGTCCTCACCTAATAGCCACACACAGTGCCTCTGGAGTTGCCCCATCACATAAGGGGTGCTGCTATTCCTCAAAATGTAAGCGTCATGCACTGATCCAGGAAACTTGGCATTCACATGGGAGATGTACTGGTCGGCCAAACACACCATTTGCACATTTATTGAATGGTAACTCTTCCGGTTTCTGTACACCTGTTCATTCCTGCGGGGGGGACCAAGGCCACATGTGTCCCATCAATGGCACCTATGATGTTGGGGATATGTCCCAGGGCATAGAATCACCTTTCACTGTAGGCAAATCCTCCACCTGAGTGAAAACGATGTAGCTGCGCATGTGTTTCAGCAGGGCAGACAACACTCTGGACAACACGTTGGAAAACATAGGCTGGGACATCCCTGATGCTATGGCCACTGTCGTTTGAAAAGACCCACTTGCCAGGAAATGGAATACTGATAGCACCTGCACTAGAGGGGGAATTCCTGTGGGATGGCGGATAGGTGACATCAGGTCTGGCTCCAACTGGGCACACAGTTCCAGGATTGTGGCACGATCAAGTCTGTAGGTGACAATTACATGTCGCTCCTCCATTGTCGACAGGTCCACCAGCGGTCTGTACACCGGAGGATGCCGCCACCTCCTCATCTGCCCCAGCAGACGTGCTCTATGGGGGAGAACAGCGAGCAGAGAGTCAACCAACACTGAGGTACGTTAACACAACTTTATTCCTCAATTTTTTAAAAGCGCAATGTGCCTGTATTAGTGTGTATGCAAGGCCTAGATCTGTGTGACGCATTTAAAATTAATGCCATGTGGCCCCCTGAAATGGCGGCTGCCTGACCTGTAATGTGGGACAAGGGGATATGAGGTAACTGCGCTGGCTTTGTACACCGTTGCTGTAGGCGGTCGTAGACCACAGCACAATCCTGCATTGGTTAACATTGGACCCTATGGGTCCGAGGAGCCAATGACGATGTATCCCGGCAGTGACGGTACACACCGCCGCAGACGTGACCGCCATTTTCTCTCTGTTCAATCACTTGAAAACTGATCTTCGAGGACCTACACTGCAAGTGCTGCTGTGACCTCAGTCTGGAAGAGACAATAGCTCATGTGTCTGGGGAATGGGCCCCTGCTTTCAGCATGGAGGAGTTGGAGAAACTAGTGGATGGGGTCCTCCCCCAGTACACACTACTCTACGGTCCTCCAGACAAACAGGTAAGTACACTGTGAGCATGCCGAATGGTCAATACCTGTGCGGAGTGGTGTGGATGGAAGATAGGGGGGGTGGAGAATGTGGCGTGCATGAAACGACGGTGAGTGCATGTGCGTCATGGCAAGGGTAGGGATGCGGGCCAATGACTGTGACGGTGCGGACGGTTATAACTTCTCCTTTTCCCTGTACTATTCCTTTAGGTCAGCGCCCACCAGAAGAAGGATATTTGTCGTGCCATTGCCAAGGAAGTCCAGGCCCTGGGGGTCCACCACAGACGGAGCACCTACTGCCGTAAAAGATGGGAGGACATTCGCTGCTGGGGCAAGAAGAAAGCGGAGGCCCAGCTGGGGATGGCCTCCCAACGTGGGAGGGGTGCCCGTCGCACCATGACCCCCCTGATGTTCCGGATCCTGGCAGTGGCGTATCCGGAGTTGGATGGGTACTTGAGGGCATCACAGCAGCCACAAGGGGGTGAGTACAGTCACATTCAGCTGATTCTGCGTGCAGTGGAGGTGTCTGGGTGGGGGAGGTGGGCTGTGAGTTCCCCTAGGCCAGGGCGAGTTTAGTAGGCAAGGTCCCGTCGTAAGGCAGGCCATGTGGCACCCCGCCCCACCTGTGTTCAGAGCCAACTACACCAAATCAGGCTCCTGTGACTTCCATGTGTGCAGCAATCGGACATAGGCCTTGTAACCCATGTCCCTGTGATTAATTAGGGAACTCAAGGTGCACAGCGTAGTGCAGGGGGCTTTTGTGTCTGTAGTGTCCGCCAACGGTAGCGGTATTGCATGCACTCAACATGTCTTTCTTCTGTCTCCCCCCCCTTTTTGTGGTCTCCCTCTTCTTGTGTGCATTAGCATCATCAGGTGGAGGAGCAGTGGCACCGGAGCAGGAAGGAGATGCATCCCACATGGCCCTGGAGGGCGAGACAACGGAGCCTGAAGCCACCAGTGGGACAGAGGGCGAGGGGAGCTCCACGGAGGGGACCGGAGCTGAGACCAGCGACAAGGACTCCTCCTCTGATGGGAGCTCCCTTGCTGTGGTGGGCCCCTCTGTGCCCACCGCATCTACAGGTACAGCTGCCACCCCCCTACCAGCACCGCCCTCCCAGCAGCCCCTCAGCGTGTGCCCCGCGGCCACTCACCCAGGAGGGTGGGCATCTCCTTCGCCCCAGGCACCTCAGCCCCTGCCCCAGTCAGCCCTGCTGCCCTCAGTGAGGAGGCCATTGACCTCCTCAGGTCCCTCACTGTTGGGCAGTCTACCATTTTGAATGCCATTCGGGGTGTAGAGAGGCAGTTGCAACAGACGAATGCATACCTGGAGGGCATTCATTCTGGTCAGGCAGCCCAACAGCGAGCTTTTCAGACTCTGGCCTCGTCACTGATGGCAGCCATTGTCCCTGTGTCCAGCCTCCCCCCTCCAACTTCCTCTACCCAAACCCAAACCCTTGTACCTTAGCCTATCCCAAGCACACCATCAGACCAGCATGCACACACCTCAACACGCAAGGGAAGCTCTGGCAAACATAAGCACCACACATCCCACAGGCACTCACACGAGCATCATACCCATGCACACATACCAACATCCACTGCCTCCACTGTGTCCCCATCCTCCACATCTCCCTCCCAGTCTCATCTCCACTCACACCTGCACGCACTCCATCTTCATCCACTACGTCCATCACCAGCATACCCATCAACACACCCCGCTCACTTGCACTCACCACCCCCACTACCATTCACGCATCCCCTGTGTCCTCTCCCAATGTGTCTGTGAGCCCACCTCCCAAGGTACACAAACGCAGCCACACACCCACCCAACAGCCATCCACCTCACGACAGCCTCCAGCCCATGCACCTTCACCCAAAGTCAGCAAACGTACACCTCCTACAACCACTACCTCTTCCTCCACTCCCAAACCCCCTCCATCTACCCGTCCCAGTGTGTCCAAAAAACCTTTCCTGTCCAACCTTGACCTCTTCCCCTCACCTCCCCCACCCCTTCAGTCCCCTAGGGCCCGCCTTTCCAGGTCCCAACCCAGCACCTCAGCCACCACATCACCGGGCACAGTGGTGCCAGCAGTAACCGGCTTCTGGAGTGCGCCAAGCAGCAGGGCAGCCAGTGTGCCAAGGAGCCGGACCACGGACAGTCCCCCACCTCAAAAGCATAAAAATTTGTCCAGTGCCCGGCGGGAGAAAGGCAAAACATCTACCACCAAAGCCTCTCCCAGGAGTACAGTTGGGAGTGGAAAGACAGCTGCGCCACCATCCAAGGTGGGGAAGGGGCACAGAAAGACAGGCAAGTCGCCGAAAACCTGCACAGCGGACAAGACCGGCACCAGCACTGCTACCAAGGACACCGCCACCACAAGCACCGCTGCCAAGGACACCACCGCCACAAACACCACTTCACAGGACACCGCCGCCACAAGCACCACTGCCAAGGACACCGCCACCACAAGCACCGCTGCCAAGGACACACCCGCCACAAGCACCACTTCACAGGACACTGCTGCCACCAGCACCGCAGGCCAATGAGTGTCAAAAGTTCCGACGCTACTGGGGCCGCCACAAGCAGGATGAAGCACTCTGGGCACCAAGCCCCCTCCAGAACCAGTGGAGAGATACATCCACTACCTCAGTCCTTGGCAGGATGAAGCACTCTGGGCACAAAGCCCCCTCCAGAACCAGTGGAGTATCCCATCCACTACCTCAGTCCTTGGCAGGATGAAGCACTCTGGGCACAAAGCCCCCTCCAGAACCAGTGGAGACTGTTATCCACTTGAGAGTCTGTGGCTTTGCACTCCCCAGGATAAAGCAATGGGCAAACCACCCACTTGAGAGACTTGTGAGACTGTGGCTTTGCACTCCCCAGGATAAAGCAGTGGCCAAACCACCCACTTGAGAGACTTGTGAGACTGTGGCTTTGCACTCCCCAGGTTAAAGCAGTGGGCAAACCACCCACTTGAGAGACTTGTGAAACTGTGGCTTTGCACTCCCCAGGATAAAGCAGTGGGCAAACCACCCACCTGAGAGACTTGTGAGACTGTGGCTTTGCACTGCCCAGGATACCTCAATGGGCATGGGGCCCCCTCGTGGATCTGGCATCGTGCACTCATCCGGATGAGGTGCCCCCCTTCCCTTCCCCCTGAGGTGCCTGTTGTATTTCAAACTGATGCCCCAGCAGTGTTCTCTCCGTTTTGATCAGGTATCTTGTGTGGGCCTCGCCCATGCATTTTGGGCCCAGTGGTCCACAGACTTTAATGGTGGAATACGTTGGACTTATATTATTGGTGTATATATTTGTTGATAGTGTATATATATTTTTTGAATACTGAAGTTTAATAGATTACAGTCGTTCACCTCATTTCCTTTTGTCTTTGCATTCTTCCATGGGGTATAGGGGGTGTAACTATAATGTATCATGATGTATTAGTGTGTGTGTTATCGTGGGTGAGGGTGGGGGTTGGGGTGTTGCGTGTGTGTGTCACTCTTTTTTCCCTCCCCCTCCCCTGTGTCGTAGGTGCAGTACTCACCGTGGTCTTCGCCGTCGGAGTTCGTGCTCCTGGTAGAGGAGCAGGAAGACAAAGGCAGGGAATATCTGGAGTTCCTGTTCCATGGCGTCCTGGTTCCTAGTGGGGTGTGTAGAGGTGAGCGTTTTCCCTTCCAAGTCCTGTTTCCGCCGTGTTTTTGTTCGCGGTGAATCCGCCCCGGAAAAAGGGGCGGGTTGGACTGTTGTAATACTGTGGCCTGTACTTTGTCCTCCGCCTGTCTGTTGGCGGTTACCGCCGCGGTGTTTGTTTGTACCGCCGTGGTGGTCGGAGTGTTAAAGTGGCTGTCTATGTTGGCGGTTTCCGCCACGGTCGTGATTCCATTTTTTTTACCGCCGGCCTGTTGGAGGTTTTACCGCCGCTTTAACACCGACCGCAAGGGTTGTAATGACCACCATAGTGTGGGTAAACTGTGCCAAGAATGGGCACAGTCTAACATGTTAGCTGCAGTCAAGGAACATCTGAACACTTCCTTTGAAAATGTAGACTTGCAGGACTTTTTGCTAGGTCCTAGAAAACAACGCTCTAAAAGATTCATTTATGCTATGTCCGAGATCTGGAAACTTTCTCAGATAGAAGCTGCTGCGCATTTAAGGCAAATAGATAAGGAAAACTTAGAAAGGGTTTTAGCTGTCAATAACGGCATGAACACTTTGTCCAACAGGATTTATTCAGTGACAAACATAGGGGCATATTTATACTCCGTTTGCGCCGGAATTGCGTCATTTTTTTTGACGCAATTCCGATGCAAAACTAACTCCATATTTATACTTTGGCGTTAGACGCGTCTAGCGCCAAAGTCCATGGAGTTTGCGTCATTTTTTAACTTGGACACCTAGGGGCATATTTATACTCCGTTTGCGCCGGAATTGCGTCGTTTTTTTTTACGCAATTCCGACGCAAAACTAACTCCATATTTATACTTTGGCGTTAGACGCGTCTAGCGCCAAAGTCCATGGAGTTTGCGTAATTTTTTAGCGTGGACACCTACTTTGCGTTAATTATATGCAAGGTAGGCGTTCCCGTCTAAAAAAGTAACTCCGCGGCATGTGCGCTGTATTTACACTCCCGGGCAAAATTCACGCCCGGGAGTGGGCGGGTCAAAAAAAATGGTGTACGGCCGCTTTTGCGCCGTTTTTTAGCGCCTGGAAAAGGCAGGCGTTAAGGGACCTGTGGGCTCGGAAGGAGCCCAGAGGTGCCCTCCCATGCCCCCAGGGACACCCCCTGTCACCCTTGCCCACCCCGGGAGGACACCCAAGGCTGGTGGGACCCATCCCAGGGACATTAAGGTAAGTTCAGGTAAGTGTTTTTTTTAATTATTTTTGGTGGCATAGGGGGGCCTGATGTGTGCCCCCCTACATGCCACTATGCCCAATGACCATGCCCAGGGGACAGAAGTCCCCTGGGCATGGCCATTGGGAAAGAGGGCATGACTCCTGTCTTTGCTAAGACAGGAGTCATTTCTATGGGGGTTGGGAGTCGAAAAAAATGGCGCAAATCGGGTTGAGGCGAAAAATTTGCCTCAGCCTGACTTGCCCCATTTTTTCACGCCCAAGCTCCATATCCCCCTACGCCGGCGCTGCCTGGTGTACGTCGTTTGTTTCAACGCACACCAGACAGAGCCGGCGGCTAACGCCGGCTAACGTCATTGAATAAATACGGCGCCCGCATGGTGCTTCAGAATGGCGTTTGCCGGCGCTAATTTTTTAGACTCAAAACTGCGTTAGCGCAGTTTTGCGTCAAAAAGTATAAATATGGCCCCTACTTTGCGTTAATTATATGCAAGGTAGGCGTTCCCGTCTAAAAAAGTGACTCCGCGTCATGTGCGCCGTATTTACACTCCCGGGCAAAATTCACGCCTGGGAGTGGGCGGGTCAAAAAAAATGACGTACGGCCGCTTTAGCGCCGTTTTTTAGCGCCTGTAAAAGGCAGGCGTTAAGGGACCTGTGGGCTCGGAAGGAGCCCAGAGGTGCCCTCCCATGCCCCCAGGGACACCCCCTGTCACCCTTGCCCACCCCAGGAGGACACCCAAGGCTGGAGGGGCCCATCCCAGGGACATTAAGGTAAGTTCAGGTAAGTGTTTTTTTAAAAAGATTTTGGTGGCATAGGGGGGCCTGATTTGTGCCCCCCTACATGCCACTATGCCCAATGACCATGCCCAGGGGACAGAAGTCCCCTGGGCATGGCCATTGGGCAAGGGGGCATGACTCCTGTCTTTGCTAAGACAGGAGTCAATTCTATGGGGGTTGGGAGTCGAAAAAAATGGTGCAAATCGGGTTGAGGCGAAAAATTTCCCCCAGGAGGACACCCAAGGCTGGAGGGACCCATCCCAGGGACATTAAGGTAAGTTTAGGTAAGTGTTTTTTTGAATTATTTTTGGTGGCATAGGGGGGCCTGATTTGTGCCCCCCTACATGCCACTATGCCCAATGACCATGCCCAGGGGACAGAAGTCCCCTGGGCATGGCCATTGGGCAAGGGGGCATGACTCCTGTCTTTGCTAAGACAGGAGTCATTTCTATGGGGGTTGGGAGTCGAAAAAAATGGCACAAATCGGGTTGAGGCGAAAAATTTGCCTCAGCCTGACTTGCCCCATTTTTTCACGCCCAAGCTCCATATCCCCCTACGCCGGCGCTGCCTGGTGTACGTCGTTTTTTTCAACGCACACCAGACAGCGCCGGCGGCTAACGTCATTGAATAAATACGGCGCCCGCATGGCGCTTCAGAATGGCGTTAGCTGGCGCTAACTTTTTTGACGCAAAACTGCGTTAACGCAGTTTTGCGTCAAAAAGTATAAATATGGCCCATAGTGTCATCTGCAATAGATATAATTCAGATAGACATGTCCTGTTTATATCATGGGCAAAGTCAGCTGTGTTATGTTGGATGTTGCATTTCACATACTTTAGAATGGAAGTAATGTGGTGTTGAGCAACCAAAGCTGTTGCAGAATGCGACCAGGAATTGCCTATGCAATTTTGATTTCTAAGGTCATTGCATGTTGTGGACATGCCTTATTTCCCCCCACACGAGAGATAAAGGTATCAGACATGTGGCCTCGCATTGGGCGAGATGTACGAAACGTTTTGCATGCCGCAAACAGCTAAATTCGCTGTTTGCGCCATGCAAAATGTGCATTGTGATGCTCATTCCCATTTTGTGAGTTGGTAACTTGGTTACCGACCCGCAAAATGGGAATGCGACTCGCAAATGTGATGCAGAATTGCTTTGTGACCACGAACGCGGTTGCAAAGCAATTCGCAGTGAGCACCCATGTGAAGTGGGTGCTAACCGATTCACAAAAGGGAAGGGGTCCACTGCCAAATGGTTTCATTTTCTCGAGTGTATTGCAACTAATTTTCCTTTAAGGAAAACGGGCTGCAATACAACAAAACAAACAGCTTTATTAAAAAAGCAGTCACAGACATGGTGGTCTGCTGTCTCCAGCAGGCCACCATCCCTGTGAGTGCAGGGAATCGCAAGGGGGTCGCAAATTGCGACCCACCTCATTAATATTAATTAATATTAATGAGGTGGGTCTTTGTGACCCCCTTGCGATTCGCAGTTGGTGTCAGGGACACCATCCTGCATATAGGTTTGCGACTCGCAAACCCATTCCTACCTACATCTGGCCCATTGATACTATTAATGTACATTATGACAAGCTGAGCAGATTAAAGGTGCAACTGTTTCAAAAACAGGTCACATTGACATCAGCCAGAGAAACGTATGCTCTGCAGATTGCGAGATCATCAGCCGAGATACTATCCCTATTAAATACCAACTTCCCAAAGCACTTTGGAGAATTGGTTTCCAGAATCTTTAACACCTCGAGCACAGTCGGGATTGATCATTTCTTTAAGGCTGTTGGGTCTAGATTTGTGTCCGTCTTCAGAGTCATCCCATCGTCCATCCATTCACTCTTTTTAACTGTGTTTAACGGCTTTCCAATTATTTTGACATTGATAGGCGGAATACTGCTGCTATTTCTTCTGATTCGCAGTGGTTGTGTATTTTCAGCTACACAAAGCAATGGAGCTACTGCCACCAGCTCAACTGTGCCGTGATCGCATGGTTCAGATCTTCAATGCTTCCTTGCTGGTGGAGTTGGAGCGTGATTGGTTATTGCCATTTTGACCACTCTTATGGTGCGTGCAACCAGTCTTTCGCTGCATATGGTGCTTCTTCGAACATTTGCCAACGGTGTGCCTTGCTGTTACGCCGGTGCCGCCTGTGGACCAAGATTGTTGATGTCCCCGATGAGGGTTCACTCACAGTCGTGCCCCCTGAGACTAAGGCTGATTTGCGAGGCCTCCTATGAGCCTTTCGTGCTCACCGAGTTGACTCATTACACCATGGAGGATGACACTACTACAGGTGTAGCTGCAGAAGAGACTTCTACGCACTATTTCTTCGTGGACCCATCTGCCTATCCCGTGATCGATTTAACATCTGTTGATGTGGCTTCTTTCTTTGGGTCCTTTCCATTCAGTGACTCCGGAGATGCTCTTCAAGATCATGACTATTGTAAACAATTTGATGATTGGCTTTGACTAAAATCAAAGTTTACATTTATTGTTCTTACTTTGGCCTGCCTTGTTTGTCATGGTCGACATTATGGCCCTCATTATGAACACGGTGGTAAGCACTGCACCGTCGGGCGGTAACAACCGCCAGCAGACGTGCGGTCTGAACCGCCAAATAATGAACCAACTGAAACACAGGCATCCTGAAAACCACTCACCGCCAGCAGAGGAGTGCGGACAACAATGGCAGAGCCCGCACACAGGCCGATGGAAAGGACCTACCCGCTCATCAAATAATGAAGCATTAGATCGCCGTCAATTCCCGGGGCAAGAACCACCGCCACGGAAAGCCAGGCGGAGACAAACCAAATATAAGGAAACACTCATCAGAGGCACACACAACACGCCGAAGCAGACATGGAGAGAGTTGCAGATCATGCCAGCCCTGCTCCTTGCCATATACCTCCACGACCGAGACCGCCGATGAGGACGACAATGGTAAGTACCGCAACCTACTAAACAAGGGAAGAAAGGGCACAGTTACATATCCACCCACTTCACCCACCCTGCAACGCTCCTACAACCCTTCATAGTAGCACAAGCCACACACCCCACAGCAAGAGGTACTTACCTGACACAAGGCAAATCCAACCTGCCCAGAGTACATACATGTGCCCAACACCCCCAAACAATGAAACGAGAGACCATGGATCCAGAGTGTGCCTCAAACAACACAGGCCACACATCAACCTTTATTGTGCTCACTGAGCAGCAGAAGTGCATATAAAGCCAATGGCCAGTCCATTGTCAAAGAAGTCCGATGGGCCACAATGGCCCAACTTCACTCCCACAAGTGCAACAGTACTCCACCTCATGGGGGCAACAAGGTGGCATCCTGGCACCTCTGGGAACAGGGGTAGGGGGTGGTGGGGGTGGGGATTTATGACTGGGAAGGGGGGCTTCGATTTTTGTTTGGAAGGTGGAGGGGCTTAGGTTTTGTCACAGCTGCTGGTGGAGCAGACATGGCCTGGGGAGCAGCAGATGTTCCTGGGCCAGCATGGGATCTCTTCCTCACAGGGGAGGTAGCACAGGAATGGGAAGGGTGGACAGGGGCGGGCTGTGACGTGGGAGGAGTGGACCGGGCAAGGAGGTGAGCACATTTAGGGATGAGACAGGGTGGGCCAGTGGGTTCAAATAGGTCAACATGGGATAGGAAAAATTACTTAGGTGCAATTGGGGTGGACCTGGAGGAAGGTGTGGGAATGGAGGTAGAGGGAGTGGTCGTGACAGGTGTGTGTGACGTGGTTGCAGGTGACTGGGCAGTATGCTGAGGTGTCGTGGATGTGTGATGGGTGGGTGTTTTGGTGTGTTTGAGTGTCTTGGGAGGAAGGGGTGGACCCAGTGGGACAAGACAGGCTGCCAGTGTAAATGGATGTTGTCTGGGTGCCTGCAAGTCTAGTGAGTGTGCTGCATGTGTCAACTAAAGTCATTGTGGTGAGTGCAGGTGTGGTGTCTGGGGTGCATGAATAGATGTGTGCTATTGTGGTGACTGCAGGAATAGGGTCAGCAACACTGAATGAGGGTGCAGTGCCTGTGGGTGTGCACGTACAGGGACAGAGAAGGAGGTTGAAGAGGTGGACACACCGGGGGAAGTTTATGTTGAGGTGTGCATGTGTATGTTGGCTGTGTGTATGCTTGTGGTGGGAGGTGTGGTGCTTGTGTTTTGAAGTGTGCTTCTTGTGTGTTGAGGTGTGTGCCTGCGAGTCAGAATGTGTGCTTTGGATGGGTGAAGGGAGTGGGGTGCTGGAAGGGGTAGAGGTGGTTGGAGGTGGGATGGAATGACCAGGGACAATGGCTGCCGTCAAAGCAGGGGCCAGAGCCTGAAAAGATCTTTGTAGGCCAGACACGGCACCGTGAATGCCATCTAGATAGGCATTGGTCTGCTGCACCTCTGATGCTAGCCCCTGGATTGCATTGACAATGTTATCTGCCCTGTAGGGATGGTTCTCAGGAGGTCAATAGCCTCCTCCATGAGGGCAGCAGGGCTGACTGGGGCAGGGGATGAGGTGCCTGGAGGGAAGGAGACGCCCACCCTTCTGGATGAGCGGGCACGGGCAACTTGGCGGGGAGCAAATGGGAGGGCGGTAAAGGTATAGGGGGTGTGGGGAAAGATGACACAGTAGGGGTGGGCCCACTAGTGTCCGCCACTGCCAGGGAGCTCCCATCAGAGGAGGTATCGGAGTCACTACCTCGAGTGGTAGTTGCCTCCCTGTGGTACTACCCTTGTCCTCCAACCCACTGGTCCTCTTGGCATCAGACGACTCTGCCTCCGAGGATCCATGAGCCACTGCCTCCCCACTTACTGGTGCCTCAGCTCCCTCGCTAGATGATGCTGATGTACACAGACAACACAAGAGAACAGGGATGGGGAGACAAAACAGGAGAGACACTTATTAATAGCTGAATTGAGTTACATTAGTGGTTCACACATACACCCACCCAGAAAATATTCCACCAGGCAGCACCTACCGCTATACACATGGCTTTGCCCCTGATTAGTGGCCAGAACCCTGCTCTACAGCCATTTCCCAACAAACTTAAGGACCTGACGTACTGCCGACTTGACCCTTACACCCCTACTTCCCACGGCGCCATTATGTAGATGGACATCAGTCAGAGTCCCTGCCACCAGACAGCATAAATACAAACGCACACACACACATCCATCAAGGAGCCAAAATATGGTATATGTGCTCACCCCCTTGTGCCTGCTGTGCAGCATTCAAGCGCCCATCCAGGTCTGGGTACGCCGCCACCAGGAAGCGTTGCATAAAGGGGGTCAGTACCCGACAGGCACCCTTTCCTCATTGGGAGGACTTCCCCAGCTGGGCCTCAGACATCTTCCTTGCCCAGCGCCGCAGGTCCTCCCACCTCTTCCTGCAGTGGGTGATCCACTGGTTGTAGACCCCCAGGGTCTGCATCTCCTTGGCGATGGCATGCCAAAGTCCCCTCTTCTGGTGGGCGCTTACCTTTAAGGGACACACAGAAAAGATAACACTGAGGTCAGACAATGGCCAATCATATAGAGCTGGCTATACGTCCACTGCGGGACGGCCATTTAAAACACCCTAACAGCACACACACATGCAGCATGTAAGAAACCCTGGACCATACAGTGTAACAAGTGCACACATGTATGCAGGCAACAACCACCATTGCACACATCCATGCACCCCAATCCTCCTACTCACCCCTCTGGGCGAACGTAGAGCTTGGCGTACAGGGGCAATACCCCGTCCATGAGCTTCTCCAATTCCTCTTTGGTGAAGGCCGGGGCCCTTTCCCCTGCAACACGTGCCATTTCCATGACCAGAGGCAGGACACAGCAGTACACACAGTGGAGTACCTGCATGCACGAGATCAGGGAGTTAAGTGAAGTTGGGGTGACGAGTTCGCGTACGCACCGCGGCGGTGTGCACCGTCACCACCGGCGGCGATCATGATATACTAAGAATGCCCATTGACAACCATGCTAAGCAATGAATTTGCGCACGGCGGTAAACACCGCCTTATGCTATTACGTCAACCGCTAGTGGTATGAGGTCACTTCCACCACAACACTTCTGGATCACAGGGGGCAGACATTTTGGCCTTAACTACGCAGTTGAAAAACCCTCATCAGCACAAATCAGGCCCTATTGTCCCCTAAACACCCATAGGCATGAACCAATATACATTACCTAACCGGACCAGTCCTTATATATCATTGTGGTCATGTTGGTGTAATGTCACACACACTAAGCATTTGTGTCGTCGACAAACATGCCAGCAGTGCTGAATGAGAAACAATGTGTGCAGATGTATGTGTGTTCCTCACACGTGTTTTCAACTCCTCCTAGTTACTGACCCTTGTGGTGAGGGAGGGCCCCATCTGTGTACAGACCACTTGTTGATTTGCGGATCAGGGTGGAGAGTCACATCGTTATCAATTACAGACTCACTCGTGCTACTATTGATGAACTTTGTGCATTACTGGATCGAGCACTGAGACCGGCTAATCGTAATCAGCATGCCATCCCTACTGAAGTGCAGGTGCCCTTTGTACTCCATTTCCTGGCCACGGGCTCATTTCAGGTGACAGTGGGCATGGGTGCAGGTTTTTCACAGCCAATGTTTAGCATTGTACTGTCCAGATTCCTGAATGCATTTGTATTATACCTGCAGTCCTATGTGAGGTTTCCTCAAAGTGCTGACCTCCCTGCCATCAAGTTGGACTTCTATGCCTTTGCCAACATACCCCATGTGATAGGTCCCAACGATGGCACCCACTGAGCTATCATCCCCCCAAGAGTCAGTGAACAGGTGTACAGAAACAGGAAGAACTTTCATTCCATGAACATTCAATTGGTATGTAATGCAAGCCAGTACATCTCACATGTGAATACCATGTTACCTGGATCAGTCCATGATTCCTTTGTGCTGAGGAACAGTAGTGTGCCACACAAGATGGAACAACTACAAGAGGACAGAGGATGGATCATAGGTGGGTGTTTCTGACACTTATTGTATCTGAAGGTTGTCAATGACAGTCCTGTTTTGCCCTATTTTCTAGGTGATTCTGGCTATCCCAACTTGCGTTGGTTTCTAACACCAGTGAGGAATCCTGGAACAGATGCAGAGAGGAATTACAATAAGGCCCATGGACATCCTAGGAGGGTGATAGAGCACACAATAGGTCTCCTGAAGGCTAGATTTTATTGCCTACATATCTCTGGTGGTTCCCTGGCCTTTGGGCCTGAAAAGGTGTGTAGAATAATGGTAGCCTGCTGCATGCTGCACAATGTGGCTGTGAGAAATTCTATCCCCTTCTTGGAGGAGGAGGGTGCTGTATATCCAGACCAGCTTCCTCAGAGAGGATATGAGAGTGATGGTGATGATGAGGAGGGGAAGATGTAAATTCCAGGATCCAGCTGATACAACTCAACTTCCAGTAACTCTGTGGGACAATTGGATGAGATTGCTGCCTGTGCAACATACTGTCAGTGTGCCTTGTCATCTAGGGGGGTATTGGGTCAGTACTCATTGCCACTGTGACCAGGTCTGCATGGGACAGGTTACCTTATAGTATAATAGTTCAATACATCTGTAGGCACAACAACATTTAGGCCTGCTTTTGTAAGTCAGCGCTGCTTCTGCGTCAAAAAGTGGCGCAAATGCGCGCTAAAAAAGTATAAATATGGGCCTTAATGCGTGTGGTGCATTTCCTGCTACTCAGATAATAATAAATGAGTTATAATACAGTTGCATCCATACTTCACTTTGTTTCAACATAATGACAGGGGACATTGTAAAAGGTGAACTGGTGTTTCATTTGGTGCAGGTATTAAATCGTTCAGATTACAGTGATGGGAGTGGGCTACTGGTAATTGTACAATATGGCAACATGGTCACAGCTTTTGTTAGCAGTAGCGGTAGGTCCATCTGTGTTTACAAGAGTTTGTTCTAGTTTTTCACACTGTTTGGTCGTTGAATAAGTGGGACACTTAGGGGCATATTTATACTCCGTTTGCGCCGAATTTGCGTCGTTTTTTTCGATGCAAATTCGACGCAAAACTAACTCCATATTTATACTTTGGCGTTAGACGCGTCTAGCGCCAAAGTTCATGGAGTTAGCGTCATTTTTTTGCGTGAACACCTTCCTTGCGTTAATGATATGCAAGGTAGGCGTTCCCGTCTTAAAAAATGACTGCGATGCATACGCGCCGTATTTATACTCCCGGGCAAAAATGACGCCCGGGAGTGGGCGGGTCTAAAAAACCCGCATTTGCGCCGGATTTTAGCGCCTGGGTCAGGGCAGGCGTTAAGGGACCTGTGGGCTCAGAATGAGCCCAGAGGTGCCCTCCCCTGCCCCCAGGGACACCCCCTGCCACCCTTGCCCACCCCAGGAGGACACCCAAGGATGGAGGGACCCACCCCAGGGACATTAAGGTAAGTCCAGGTAAGTATTTTTTTTTTTTTTTTGTGGCATAGGGGGGCCTGATTTGTGCCCCCCTACATGCCACTATGCCCAATGACCATGCCCAGGGGACAGAAGTCCCCTGGGCATGGCCATTGGGCAAGGGGGCATGACTCCTGTCTTTGCTAAGACAGGAGTCATTTCAATGGGGGATGGGCGTCGTAAAAAAATGGCGCAAATCGGGTTGTGGCGATTTTTTTGCCTCAGCCTGACTTGCACCATTTGTGGACGCCCATACGCCATTTTCCCCCTACGCCGGCGCTGCCTGGTGTGCGTCGTTTTTTTTTAACGCACACCAGACAGCGCCGGCTAACGTCATTGAATAAATACTGCGCCCGCATGGCGCTTCAGAATGGCGTTAGCCGGCGCTAATTTTTTCGGCGCAAAACTGCGTTAGCGCAGTTTTGCGTCAAAAAGTATAAATATGGGCCTTAGAGTACAGTTCTTGCCAGAGTCCCTTCTTTGAGGGGGCCTTGGTCTTGGCAGGTGTTCCAGTGCCATATCTGGGCCAGGGTCAGTTTGGGTACCTGGTGTTGGCCTGTACGAGTTGAGATGGATGTCCCCTGTGTGTTCTGAGAGGGTGGAACATGTGCAATTGCTGCTGATGCTATTGTTGTCCGGTCTGTAGCCTGGCCTGTAGTAGGGCCTCCCTGGTCTGTGTGGGCCTCAGGCTGTGTTGGTACAAGGTGCACCAGTACACCTGCTATGCTGGCCATTGTGGCATTGTGCAGTTTCCACTGCTCCATGGCCTCTTGGTGGTGTGCTATCTGCATCCTTTGACTCTGCTCCAGGGTGGATACTATCATCGCCAATCTGTCCTGGGTATGATGATATGCTCCCAGGACCTCAGAGATCACGTCCTGGGCTGCAGCATCCATCCTGTAGCCTCCCCCCTCAGCTACTGATGCCCTCCCACTGGGCCTAGACCCCTGTGCCTGTGTCCCCTTCACAGGTCTGGCGGTACCACTTGTACTGGGTCCATCATCTTCTTGCCTGTTGGTAGGGGGTACTGTGGCCTCTGTCCATGTGTTCTACCAGTCTGTGGCCTCGATACACAGATGTGGGGACGGTTGCCCTGGGCTGATGTTGTTGGCTGGGTGGTAGGGGTATCAGTAGTATCCTGGGTGGGGCTGCTGGATGGTGACCGTCCAGGACTGTGAGGGGCCAGGGTGATCGTCAATGTCCAGGGTTCCATCCCCAGTGTCCTGGAAGGTGCCTCTGTCTCCCTGTGAGGCACTGTCACTCCTTGTCGTGTCCGTCAGGGTGGCATGGGTGGTGGTGCCTGTAGGGAGGAATGGACATGTCTGTTACAATTGCATGATCGGATGGGGTGCACAGGACAGGACAGTTTGTGCAGGTTTTCACACTTTGGGGCAATGCAGGATGCTTTCGTGAGGTTAGCATTGCATTTTGCTTAGGATGTGGAGGTGCTGTAGGCCATTGTGATTCCTTGCATGGGTGGGTGGCTGTGCACAGGGGGAGGGATGTGAGCCTGTTAGTGGGTTTATGGGCATGCAGGGGGACTGGATGTAGTGATTGTGGCCTGGGTGGGGTTGTGGTCCTGGTGGTAGTTGGAGGGGTGAGATGGTGCATGCATTACAGGTGTGATGGATATGGGGTAAATGTAGATGACTTACCCGAGTCCATTCCTCCAGTGAGTCCACTCAGTCCCTCAGGGTGCAGAATGGCCAGTACCTTTCCCTCCCAGTCAGTGTAGTCGGTGGTGTTGGTGGAGGTTTTCTGGACTGCAATGTGGTACCTGGATGCCATGGACCTGACCTTCCCACGCAGGTCGTTCCATCTCTTGCGAATGTCGTCCCTGGTGCGTGGATGATGTCCCAATGCATTGACCTTGTTGACTGCTGTCTGCCATAGCTCCATCTTCCTGGTGATGAGTGTGTGCTGGACCTGTGCCCCGAATAATTGTGGCTCCACCTTCAGGATCTCGTCCACCATGGTCCTTAGCTCCTTTTCTGTGAAGGGTGGGTGTTTGGGGGGTTCCATGGTGTGTGTTGTGAATGGTGTCTTGTATGGATATAGGTGAGGGTGTTCTTGTGTGGTTGGGTGTATGTATCGTGTATTGTGGCATTCGGTGTCTGTTTCTGGGGTTCTCTGTATTAGTTGGCCTAATTTTGTTGCAAAGGATTGTGGGGTGTATCTGTCAGTGTTTTATAGTGTTGTGGATGTGTGTTAGGTGTGTGGGTTTCAAACTTGCCAATGTATGCATTTCTTGCTGTTGGGTCCACTTGCCGCCCATGGCGGTCTGACCGCAACAGTGATTTGTGCTTCATTATTTGGAGGTCGGGGAGTTTGTGTGCTCAGCGGTGGCGGGCTGGGAGGTCCAGCATTTCTGCCGACAAGGTCCTGTCGGTGACTGGTGGCGGGGACATTTTTGTCAGTTTCTGATTTTTTCATCTTTATATGGCGGGTTTCTGTTCACTGCCAATGGCGGTCTTCTGTTCGCCGTCACCACGGCGGTCGACGGTGTTTACCGCCGTGGTCATAATAAGAGCCTATATCTCTTGATATGTTTTTAGCTATTGATTTTAACATGGGTTTTAGAGGATTTTTTGCTGTTTTTTATGCTTTTAGTCCAGAGTGTTCTTATCATTTGGAATCATTTCACCTTCGATGGCGTCCATATATGGCATCATACTTGTTATGGAAATGGGGAGGGGGTAGTGAATCCGAGTTTGTTTCAATGGGATACAGGAGTTAGCTTAGCCTGCGGCTTGCAGACTTGTGCCCCCGTCACCCAGTGACTTTTACCCTACTTAGCTTGCTCTGTTTTAGCGCATTTATTTAATTAATTCTTTTAAGATGGCTGCCTTGTTTTGACTTAGGCCCATGTTTTGATTTGCATTATCAGTGCCAGCGCGCTAAAGCATCAAGATCTGGTGATAAATACAAACAAACTGCAGGTGTTCACTTTAGGTACTTTCCCTCTTCATACTGTCGAGAGAATTGTTTATACTAATTACCGTCCCAAGTATGCCTTGTTATCTATTCTTTTGGAACAGACCTACGTCAGGGGTCCAAGTAGATCTGTATAAATACTCACTTTATCAGATAGTCAGAGGGATTCTGATCAGATGCCATCCCTGCTAATGATGCAGCACGTCGCCTTCACACTGTCCCAGGCCCTCATTACAACCCTGGCGGTCGGTGATAAAGCGGCGGTAATACTGCCAACAGGCCGGCGGTAAAAAAAATGAAATTTTGACCACAGCGGAGACCGCCAACACAGACAGCCACTTTAACACACCAACCACCATGTTGGTAGCAACAAGCACCACAGCGGTAACCGCCAACAGCCAGGCGGAAGGCAAAGTACTGCCCACACTATTATGACACACCTATCCTCCACCTTTTCCGGGGTGGTACGAACGCCATCAAAAGCACGGTGGAAACAGAACACAGAAGGGAAATCACTCACCTCTCAACACTCAAGGAAGAACCACGATGCCATGGAGCTCGAACTGCAGATCTTCCCCATGCCTGTATACCTCCTCCTACACCAGGAACACGAACGGCAGTGAAGACGACCATGGAGAGTACCGAACCTAGCACACAAGGGAGGGGGGAGGAAAAAGAGAGTGACACACACACACGCAACATGCAACACGCAACACCCCCACCCCCACACCCACCCCCAACAACATACACATAAACAGATGCAACAACATTACAAATCCACCCCGTACCCCTCAGGAATAACGCAAGGACAAGAGGAAGTGACTAAAGTCAGTGTAATAAGATAAAGTTCAAGAAATACATCCTCAAAGCACAAAACAGTATCTACAGTCTATACAAATGGAGGGACAATGCTCAGTCCAAATTGTCCGTGGCCCACAGAGCCATAACACATAGGCAGGGCACACTTGACTCCTGCCTCAATACGGAGAAAACACTGCTGGGGCATTAGGTTGAAAATACACAGGCACCTCAGGGGGAAGGGGAAGAGGGGCACCCCAGCCGGAAGATGGTAAAATGCCACTGCTCCTGGAGGGGGCTACATGACCTCTGCGATGTCCTGGGGAGTGCAAAGCCACAGTCTCTCTAGTGGGTGGTTTGCCCACTGCTTGGTCCTGGGGAGTGCAAAGCCACAGTCTCTCAAGTGGGTGGTCTGCCAACTGCTTGGTCCTGGGGAGTGCAAAGCCACAGTCTCTCTAGTGGGTGCTTTGCCCGCTGCTTGGTCCTGAGGAGTGCAAAGCCACAGTCTCTCTAGTGGGTGCTTTGCCCACTGCTTGGTCCTGGGGAGTGCAAAGGCATAGTCTCTCTAGTGGGTGCTTTGCCCACTGCTTGGTCCTGGGGAGTGCAGGGCCACAGTCTCTTAACTGGGTGCTTTGCCCACTGCTTGGTCCTGGGGAGTGCAAGGCCACAGTCTGTCACCTGGGTGGCTTCTTCCACTGGTTCTGGAGGGGGCTTTGTGCCCAGTGAGCTTCACCCTGGCAAGGAGGGTGTGAGTGGATGACTTCGTCCACTGGTTCTGGAGGGTACTTTGGGCCCAGCGATGCAGATCTTGGATGGTGCAAGGTCACAGTCTCTCACCTGGGTGGCACACCTACATTTTTTGCAGGGGCCAGGACGCACTACAGCCCATGTAGGCACGAATACACACTGCCCGCCGGTGGTGACGGCTGCTCAGTGGTGGCAGTGGCGGGGCTGGCGGCGGTGCTGGCAGTGGTGGGGAGAGGCTCCAGCCCTTCCCATGCAGCCTCAGACGGCTGCCCACTGGGGCAACTGATTCTGGCAGTGGTGCAGGTGGCGGTGCAGGTGGCAGTGCAGGTGGCTGTTCTGACGGCGGTGCAGGTGGCAGTGCTGACAGTGGTGGGGGGAGGCTCCAGCCCTTCCCCTGCAGCCTCGGACGGCTGCCCACTGGCGCTGCTGGCAGTAGTGCAGGTGGCGGTGCTGGCAGTGGTGGGGGGAGGCTCTAGCCCTTCCCCGGCAGCCTTGGACGGCTGCCCACTGGGGCTGCTGATGCTGGCAGTGGTGAAGGTGGCGCTGCTGGCAGCGGTGCAGGTAGTGGTGCTGGCAGTGGTAGGAGGAGGCTCCAGCCCTTCTCCTGCAGCCTTGGATGGATACCCACTGGGGCTACTGCTGCTGGCAGTGGTGCAGGCGGCAGTGCAGCTGGCGGTGCTGCCGGCGGTGCTGCAAGTGGTGGGGGGATGCTCCAGCCCTTCCCCTGCAGCCTCAGACAGCTGCCCACTGGGGATGCTGCTGCTGCTGGCAGTGGTGAAGGTGGCGGTGCAGGTGTTGGTGCAGGTGGCGGTGCTGGCAGTGGTGGGGGAGGCCCCAGCCCTTCCCCTGCAGCCTCGGACAGCTGCCCACTGGGGCTCCTGCTGGTGGCAGTGGTGCAGGTACAGGTGGCGGTGCAGGTGGCGGTGCTGGCGCCGGTGCAGGTGGCTGTGCTGGCAGTGGTGGGGGAGGCTCCAGCCCTTTCCCTGCAGCCTCGCACGGCTGCCTACTGGAGCTGCTATTGCTGGCAGTGGTGCAGGTGGCGGTGCTGCCAGTGGTGGGGGGAGGCTCCAGCCCTTCCCTGCAGCCTCGGACAGCAGAAGTGCCATGGCTGGTGTTGTGTGCCCAGACGCTGCTCCAGCACCAGGCACCAGATCCATCCTGCCTGCGGCGTTTGTGCCTTTGTCATTGCCCTTGGCAGCTGGTGTTCCCTTCCTGCCCTTTGCAGCTGGTGGTGCCTCCTTGCTTCTGGCAGCTGGTGTTCCCTTCCTGCCCTTGGTAGCTGGTGGTCCCTTTTTGCCCTTGCTAGCTGGTGGTGCCTCCTTGCCCTTGCAAGCTGGTGGTGCCTCCATGCCCTGCTAGCTGGTGGTGCCTCCTTGCCCTTGCTAGCTGGTGGACCCTTCTTGACCTTGGCAGCTGGTGCAGGCACACTGGTAGTGCTGACGGGTGTCTCCTTGGAGCCTCTCACACCTGCAGAAGCTGCAGAAACTACAGTGGCTGAGGACTTGGTGGCTGAGGTGCTGGCCTGGGTTCTGCTCACCCTGGCCCGAAGTGAAGGACGGGGGGAGGGACAGGGAAGAGGGCAAGGGTGGAGAGAAAAAGCCTTTTAGGGACACTGGGGGTAGAAGAGGGTGAAGTTTTGGGAGTGGAGGAAGAGGAAGTAGTTGTAGGAGGTGTCTGTCTGATGTGTTTGGGTGCAGGTGCATGGGCTGAATGCTGTAGCAGAGGTGGATGGCTGTTGGGTGTCTGAGTGTTTGTGTTTCTGTACCTTGGGAGGAGGGGGCACAGACACAGTGGGAGAGGACACAGGGGACGTGTGCATGGATGTGGGGGTGGTGACTGCCAATGAGGGGTGTGTAGTGATAGGCGTGATGGTGATGGAGGTAGTGGATGAGGATGTAGTGCATGCAGGTGTGAGTGGAGACGTTACTAGGAGGGTGGTGGATGACAAGGAGGAGGGGGACACAGTGGAGGCAGTGGATGTTGATATGTCTGCATCTGGATGGTGTTTGTGTGAGTGCCTGTGGGATGATGTGTGGTGCTTGTGTTTGCCTAAGCCACTCCTGTGAGTTTTCTTGGGTGCATGATGGTCTGCCTGTGTGCTTGGGATAGGTTGGGGTTGAGTGGAATGGGACTGGGTAGATGAAGTTGGAGGGGGGAGGCTAGGGACCAGGACAATGGCTGCCATCAGGGAGGAGGCCAGAGCCTGGATTTATCTCTGTTGGGCCACCATGCAAGAGTGAATGCCCTCTAGGAATGCATTAGTTTGTTGCAAATAGGCTGCCAGCCCCGGGATGGCATTCAGTATGGTTGACTGTCCAACAGAGATAGATCTCAGGAGGTCAATAGCCTCCTCACTGAAGGCAGCAAGGCTGACTGGGGCAGGGCCTGAGATGCCTGGGGCGTAAGAGATGCCCACCCTCCTGAGTGAGCGGGCACGGGAAACACGCTGAGGGGCTGCTGGGAAGGTGGGGCTGGTACGGGGTGGCGGCTGTACCTGTAGTTGGGGTGGCCACAGAGGTGTCCGCCACCGCCAGGGACCTTCCATCGGAGGAGGTGTCGCTATCTGATCTGTACCCTCCAGTCTCCGCCATGGGGCTCCCCTCGTCCTCCGTCCCACTGGTGCCCTCAATGACGGTGGATTCGGCCTCATGAGACATGTGGGATGCAGCTCCCTCCATCGCTTGTGCCTCTGCTCCTCCGCCAGATGATGCTAATGCACACAAGGACAGGGTGACAAAACATAAAGGGGGGGAAGAGACAGAGGATACACTTAGTCAATGGCAGCAACAACACCACAGTTGGCGTACACAACACACAGGGAACAGCCCTATGCATTAGGCCATGCACTACCAGTTACAATGCTAGTCAACGGGCCATGGGGTACAATGCCTAACGCCAATAGCAGCACACCTGAAACCCACAGGACCCTGCCCAGTAGTAAATGCCCACTAGCATTTTTGGGGTTGGAGTGCATCTGAGCCTGCCATGTTCGTCCTGCCCTAGGGGCACCCACAGACCCACATCCCCCACCCAGACAACACCTGAACACATGCAATTTCATGATTATGAAACTGTACTCACCCCCTTGTGGCTGCTGTGATGCCTTCAAGCGCCCATCCAACTCAGGATAGGCCACCACCAGGATGCGGAACATCAGGGGGGTCAGGATACAATGGCACCCCTTCCTCGTTGGGAGGCCATCTCCAGCTCAGCCTCCGCCGTCTTCCTTGCCCAGCAGCGCTGGTCCTCCCACCATTTGCGACAGTGGGTGCTCCACTTGTCAAAGACCCCCAGGGTCCGCACCTCCTTGGCCATGGCACGCCAAATACCCTTCCTCTGATGGGCGCTGACCTACAGAAAAAGATACATAAGAAAAGGTATTAGTCATACCGTCCGGCCTGTTACACTCATGGCCCACCATATCCCTCCCATACCCTTATGCACAGACATTGCCCACCATACATGGAGCACTCTGCCCAGGACCCCTCAGCCACCCCCCTACACGAGGCTTACACACACAGCACTCCATCAATTCCTGCCCCATGCATCGTGCTCACAGTGTACTCACCTGTTGGTTTGGAGAACTATAAAGTCAAATGTACTGGGGTAGGACCCCATCCACTGTTCTCTCCAACTCTTCAGAAGTGAAGGCAGGGGCCCTTTCACAGACACTTGAGCCATGATCGCTTCCAGACACAGGTCACAGCAGCACTTGCAGTGTAGGTCCCCTCCTGTTGAAGGTCAGGTAGTAAGTGAGTGAACAGATAGAAAATGGAGGTCTTGTCTGCGGCGGTGCATACCTTCACCGCCGGCGTACATCACCATTGGCTCCTGGAACCCATAGGCCCCAATGAAAACTAATGAGGTCTTGCACAGTGGTAGTCGACCGCCTCCCGCAACGGCGCACAATGTCAACGGAATTACCTCATTTCCACTTGTCCCTCCACATGGGTCAGGCGGCCGCCATTTCAGGGGGGAACAGGCCATCGCACCTAACTGCGTCACAGCAGACATAGGCACATCAAAGGACCTACACTCTCACATACTGTTTCTGTCACAAAATGCAAGGCATTTTACTCTGAGGATATCTTTGAATATGACCATCTGCTCACCGTTTCTCACACTAGGGTTCAACCGCTAAGGGTGAATAGGCGACAGAGACATACCCTGTGTACAGACCCCTGGTGGGCCTGGTGACAATGGAGGACAGGCACATTATCCTAACCTACAGACTTGATAGGGCCACAATCCAAGAGCTGTGTGCCCAATTGGAGCCAGACCTGATCTCAGCTATCTGCCACCCCACTGGTATCTCCCCTCTTGTGCAGGTCCTGTTAGTGTTCCATTTCTTGGCAAGTGGCTCCTTCCAAGCGACAGTTGCCATGGCAGCAGGGATGCCCTCAGGTGGAGGATTTGGCCACAGTGAAGGCGGACTTGTATGCACTGGGACATATCCCCAGCATCATTGGTGCTATTGATGGTACACACATTGCCTCCCCTCCCCCTTCCGGGGAAATTAACAGGTGTTCAGAAATCAAAAGAGCTTTCACTCTCTGAATGTGCAGATAGTGTGCCTGGCGGACCAGTACATCCCCCATGTCAATGCAAAGTATCCTGGGTCTGTGCATGATGCCCTTATCTTGAGCAATAGCAGTATTCCATATGTGATGGCTCAACTCCAAAGGCACAGGGTGTGGCTAATAGGTGAGCCCATAGTCGCCACCCAGTGTCTGTTGGTGTATGGGTGTGGGGTTGGCCCTAAGGGTGAGTGTCTGGCTAACAGGTATCCCTCGATATTTACAGGTGACTCTGGTTACCCCATCCTCTCATGGCTACTGACCCCAGCGAGGAATACCAGGACAAGGGTAGAGGAATTTTACAATGAGGCACATGGGCAAACAAGGAGGATCATCAAGCGCACCTTTGGCCTCCTAATAGCCAGATTCCGGTGCCTCCATTTGACAGGTGGATCCCTGTGCTACCCACCCAAGAAGGTGTGCCAGATCATCTTGCATGTTGCACAACCTGGCCTTGAGACACCAGGTGCCTTGTCTGCAGAGGATGAGGCTGGAGATGGTCATGTGTCAGCGGTGGAGCCTGTGGACAGTGACGAAGAGGAGGCAGAGGAAGAGGATGTGGACAACAGAACAACTATAATTCAACAGTACTTCCAGCGACACACATGTAAGTCACTGTAACTTCACCTTCCATTGCAGTTTTGTGTTGGACATTGTACATGGCAGGCTTATTTCCAAATTTTATGGCCACTTACTGTACCCTTTGGCATCTCTATTTTCAGATATCTGTGCCCCACTCTGGCTCCTGGTGTGTTTACTGCTGCCCACTACAGGTCATACCTATGTATACATAACTGTACAGTTGAATTGCAATGTTTACAGCTTGTTAAATGAATACATATTTCAATCAATTGACAGACTCCATACTTGTATTTGTTCCAAGGGTGTGTATTTTTTATTTATGTGCCAATAAGTGGAGGGGGTATTGCAATGGGATGGGTTGTTGATGGAGGAAAGTCCAGGATAGAGTCCAGTCAATTGGCATCACAGGTACATTGTCCAAGGGGGCAGAGGAAGTGGAGCTATTGCAATTCAAGGTAGGCAGGGTGACAGAGTGGGACACAAAGGTGACATTCAGGAGAGTCTTATTTTCTGGTGGGGGTCTTGGCAATGTTTTCTGGCTTCTGCTTGGGGTGGTTCCCCTTCTGTAGGGGGTGGGGTGCTGGTGGCCTGCTGTTCCTGTGGCGGGGCCTCTTATATACTAGTGGCAGCGGAGGTGGAAAGCTGTTCATCTTTTTGGCTTGTGTCAGGGGCCGGGTGGTATGCCACTGCCTCCCTCATGGTGTTGGCCATGTCTGCCAGCACCCCTGCAATGGTGACCAGGGTGGTGTGGATGTCCCTCAGGTACTCGTTGATCCCCAGGTACTGTCCCTCCTGCAGCCTCTGGGTCTCCTGCAACTTAGCCAGAATGTGGCCTGTGGTCTCCTGGGAATGGTGGTATGCTCCCAGGATGTTTGTGAGTGCCTCGTGGAGAGTAGGTTCCCTGGGCCTGCCCCCCCCCTGTGGCAGAGCAGTCCTCCCAGTGTCCCTGTTCCCCTGTGCCTCTGTCCCCTGAACCGTGATCATCCTATGTTTGTGTGTTTGCCTGGGGTCCCTGTAGTGGTGCATACACTTCTGATTGATGTGTCCTGGGGACAGTGGTATGGACCCGCTGGGTGGGTGCTGTGCTGGTGTTTCCTGAGTGGGGAGGCTCTGTGGTGGGATGGGACTGTGCCTGGGAAACCAACTGTCCAGAGGTCCCTGATGGGCCAGGTTGGTCATCCTGATCCAGGCGTGCAGAGCTGCTGTCATCACTGTGTGCCTCTTCTGTGGGGGGACTGGATGTTGCTGGGACCTCCTCTCCTGTGACGTTGTGTGGGGGTCCCCTGGGGATGTAAATGCAGTGTTATTGTTTCTGCGTGTGACATCTTGTGCCTGGGTATGTGCCCCTCTATGGTTGTTATTACCAAGGCAGCTTTGGCTTTTGTGAGTTGTGATTTGGTTGGCTAAGTGATTGTCACTAGTGTTCATGCTGTGGTGATGGGTGTCCATGCAGGGCTGTGAGTGGTGTCCATGCATTTGTGGTGCATGCAGTGTTGGTTACTGGGATGTGTGGGTTGTAATGGTGGGGTATATGTGAGGTGGTGGGGTGATGGGGGTGAGGGTAAGGGTGGGGGTATGTGATGGCATGCAGGTAGGGGGGATGAAAGTAGTAAAGAGTTGACTTACCAGAGTCCAGTCCTCCTGCTACTCCTGCCAGGCCCTCAGGATGCATTATTGCCAAGACTTGCTCCTCCCATGTTGTTAGTTGTGGGGGAGGTGGTTGGGGTCCACCGCCAGTCCTCTGTACAGCTATCTGATGTCTTGTAACCACAGAACGCACCTTCCCCCATAGGTAGTTCTGCCTCTTCCTGATGTCATCCCTTGTTCTGGGGTGCTGTCCCACTGCATTGACCCTGTCCACGACTCTCCGCCATAGCTCCATTTTCCTAGCAATGGACATCTGCTGCACCTGTGATACGAATAGCAGTGGCTCTACCTGGATGATTTCCTCCACCATGACTTTTAGCTCCTCCTCAGAGAATCTGGGATGTCTTTGTGGTGCCATGGGTGTAATGTGAATGGTGTGTTTGAGGGTTTGTGGGGTGATGTGTTGGGGTGTGTGCTGTGAGGTAGGTGGATGGTGTATGGGTGATGGTGTTCTGTGGCTCTGGTTCTGTGGGTGCTCCTGGCGTGTCTCTCTCTCTGTTGTAAATTGTTTGTAGTGGTAAAGGGTTGTGGGTAATGTGGGTGTGTGTTTTATAGTCATTTGTGGGTGTGGTGTGTGTATGTGTGTGTCAGGTGTGTGTAGTTTGAATTGTCCAATGTGGTGTTGTTTTGTTAGTGTGTATAGATTTTGAGCATGGCGGTATGTACCGCCAATGGTTTACTGTGGTTGAATGTCTGCCGCGGTGATTCGTGGGTCATAATGCTGTGGCCGTATTTCTGTTGGCGTAACGGTGTGGGTTTTGCTACCAACAGTTTATCACCAACCTTTGGGCTGGCGGACTTGTGTGTGTGTCTGTAAGTGGCGGATTTCTATTTGTGGGTCATAATACACGTAGCGACATACTGCTGCTGTCGCAGTATGTTGGCTGGAATCAGCATGGCGGTAAGTGGCACTTACCGCCAATGTCATAATGAGGGCCCCAGTCTTTGTGTTCCTGGGGAGTCTGAGCTAGAGACCTCATTCCAGGGTAACGAGGGTTGGGGGCTCTTCTCATGGACATGGCATTGGCAGATTGAGGTTTAACATACCTAGCACTCTTCTAGGTTAGAGGTTAGGCCTAAATGCTAGGGTATCAGGACATATCACACACCTCATGTTATTTCATGATATTGCAAGATGATTCGGGTCTTTGTATTAATGACTCTTGTTTTTACCATTTTATTTCTTGCACTGTTCATTATCTTAATCATTGCAGCCCATGCAACTTATCACAGATTGCAGTTTTACTAAAATAAAACCTATTTTAACTTTACTGCATCTTCTTAATTGCTTTTGTGTGATTAAGGCATGTTGTTAATGTGAGAAAGGTTTCATCTCCGTTTAACCACAACGCTCCCTGAGATGTCACACTTTTGAGTCCATGCGTAAAGGCTGCCACAAATCACCTTTGGCTGTTTTGGGTGAGATGCTGCTTGTGAGCCGAAAGGTTTAGGGCGACAGTTGCGTTTTGTTGTAGGATTGGCATAGTCGCCTATACATAAGTACTGTCATCCATAAACCAGCAGTCTTGCCTAGAGCAAGAGTTCAAATACAACACCAGTATGTAGTGACAAATTTAAGAGGAGAGAGAGCATAAGCAGTGGAGTCCTGGTTAGCAGGATCCCAGTGGCACATTCAAGCACACTGAACCTCCTCATCAAAAGGGGAATTTTCAGTGGAGGGAGGGACAGTGGATAAGGGTTTACCCTTTCTACCCCTAGTTTTTGGGAGCATTTGGTCCATTGTTCCAGGATCCAAGTTTCCCTGTCCTCTTTGCTTCTTGGCCTGAGCCCTGGTGAGAGCAAAGATGTGCCCAGGAATGCCCAGCATTGCTGTGTGAGCCTCCAATTCCACTATAGCACAAGCTGAAGTCTCCAAATCATTGCCTAGTAGGCATTCTACAGGTAGGTCAGTGGATACCACAACTTTCTTTGGACCAGTATAAACCCCCCCACCCCCCAGTGGAGATTCACAACAGCCATGGGCTGGCTAACAGTGTTATTGTGGGCATCAGACACTTGATACTGATGACTAAGTAGGTGTTACTCAGGGGCTACCAGTTTTTTTCATCACCGTAGTGACACTAGCACCTATGTCCCTGTAGGCCTCAACCTGAACATCATTGATTAGCGGTTGTTGCTTGTATTTATCCATGTTAAGGGGACAAGCAACAAAGGTGGCAAGGTCAATGCCACCATCTAAGACTGAAACAACCTCAGTGGTTTCCCTAACTAAACCAACCTTCAGTACATTACCCAGAGTGAGCTCTGCTACATCCTTGGACTTGGTATTTGTAGTATTTTTCCCACCACCGTTGCTATTACTAAGGGCACTGGTGTAAATAGTGGGGGTTGTGGCGGTGGGAGCTTTGGTGTTTTCTTGGGGCAAGTGGGGTCACTTGCCCAATGGCTTTTGTTTTTACACATGGAACACCAAGGCTTTTTCTGATGGTTGGAAGAGGATTTATGCCCACCCACAGAGGATGTTTGTGGGCCTAATGAAGACTCTTGCTTTTTATCTTTGTCCCCACCTATGTCATGTGACTTACCATCCGTCTTCTTGTTCTTGTCACCCCCTGTATGAGCTTTTCTGATTACCCTTGTTCTGACCCATTTTGTCTGCCTTCTTTCCAGTTCTTGGGGAGAAGTCAGATCTGAGTCTACCAAGTAGAGGTGCAACAAGTCAGAGACACCATTGTTTAGAATATGCACTCTCAGAATCAAATCTTAAAGGTCCTCGTAGTCATATACTTTGCTGCCATGTAACCAACCTTCTAAAGCCTTCACAGAACAGGCCAAAAAGTCTATCCAATCTTGTGAAGACTCTTTTCTGGTCTCTCTGAAATGTATCCTGTATTGTTCAGTGGTAATGCCAAATCCATCCACGACTGCTGTCTTCAAAACATTGTAATTATCTGAATCTTCCTCCCTGACAGTGAGAAGTCTATCCCTCCACTTGCCAGAAAAGGACAACATTAGAATAATGGAACCCTCTGTACTTTACAGGCCCTCTCAAGTGCAGCACACCAGTTGTAGATGTCATCCCCCTCCTTGTAAAGGGAAACAATTTTGTGCAAGTTCCTGGAATCAAACATATTCTCCCTAACACCATAATTCCTGAAATTGCTGTTGCTGCCACCTTGGGGAACTAACCCCAACCCCTGCCTTTCTCTCTCCACAGCTAAGGCCTCCCTATCTAGAGCTAGCTGTTGCTGCCTCAGCCTGGCCTCCTCCAACCTCAGCTTTCTGAGCTCCCTATCTATGGAGTCATCACCTGGAGTGGAAGTGTGGGACTCCTCAGAAATTAGGTGACATGAGAATTGGCAAAGGCAGATCTTTCACTAGCTTTGCTGACTCTAGGGACCTGACCTCTAGATGTGAAGGGAGCCCTACTTGTGTAAGAACCCCTCCCACTGCCAGCTACACTAGTAGGTCTGCTAGGTGGAAGATCTTTGGAAGAGTCGTCCCCTGAATCTACAGGTTGATTCCCTGACTCTAAAGGGTTGGAATCTTCCTCTCCTTCCTCCTCCTGGTTATCAGCATGCACCTGATCATCCTGGAGGAGAAGACTCAACAGAAAAGTCTTGTTTAGGTTCTTCCCTACCTCTAAGCTTCTGTCTGAGCAAAGCCCTACTAGTACTTTGAAAGTCAAGTTCTCGTAGGGAGTTCCCATGACTCCAGGGGAGGCCTCAGAGGAAGTCATAGAGTAGTGAGTGTTAGGGTAGGGTTACAAGAAAGAAAATACCTACTCTACCTAGCCCTAGTCTCTTAAGAAATAAAGTAAGAGACTAAGGCCCTCCTTACAACCTCAGCAGTCTTTTCAAAAGACCGCTGAGGCTGCGGGAGCCAGAATATTACCAGTGGTGGATGGTATTTCTGGCTCCCCATTATGACTTTTCTGCTGGGCCAGCGGATGGTAGCAGTTTACCGTCCGCTGGCCCAGTGGAAAAGTCACATCAACATTGCTGCCGGGTTGTAATTGAGCCAGTGGCAATGCTGATGTGCAGCGGGTGCAGTCGCAACCATCGCACATTTCACTGCTGAAATTCGGGCAGTGAAATGCCCGATGGGGCTATGCCTGGGGGCCCCTGCACTGCCCATGCCAAGTGCATGGGCAGTGCAAGGGCTCCCAGGGGCACCCCAAGTCCCCTTTACCGCCAGCCTTTCCATGGCGGTGTTTACCGCCGTGGCCAGGCTGGCTGGCAGTCGGGGACTCATAATCCCCAGGGCAGCGGTGTAGCACCGCTGCCTTGGGGATTATGACCGCCAGGCGAAAGCCTAGAGGAATAATGGAGGGGCCGGCGGTATGGCCGTGGCTATAGCGCCACGGTCATAATATCTGGAGGAACACCGCCAGCCTATTGCCGGTGTCACCGCCAGCTTACCGCCAGCCGCCAGGGTCATAATGAGGCCCTAAGTCCTATACTAGGTACATATTTGTATAGCTCTAGGTATAGAGTACACTTTCATGTGGAAAGCACAGGTGACAGAGTGATAAGGCAATTGCAAGTACTTATCCCGCCACTGCACCACCAGTGTAGGAGCCTGGCCTGGTTTGTAGTGGGTACTAAAGGTACATACACCTTATACCAGGTCCAGTTATCCCTTATTAGTGAAATGTAGTCAGTGTCTAGAGGCCAGGCTGTCTAGGGGTAGCTGTAGCTGAGCAGCCAAGACTTATCTAGGAGACATGCAAAGCTCATGCAATATCACTGTAGTCACACAGTACTCAAACACATGAAAGAAAATACTCAGTGTTACAAAAATAGATACTTTATTTTGGTGACACAAATGCCAAAAATACCTTAGAGACTATACTCCCTCAGGAGGTAAATAATATACACAGTATATAGACTATAATGCAGTAATAGCTGTAAAAACTGTGAAAATAGTGAAAATCACAATAGGTTGCAATGGGCCTAGGGGGAACACAAACCATATACTAAAATAGTGGAATGTGGAAGTCAGTTTCCCATCTAGCAAGTGTAGTGTGTGGAGGGGTGCTTGGAGTGCAAGAAAACACCAAAGGTAGGTACTAGAACCACCCCAGAGCCCAGGAAAACAGGAGTAAATCACAGTAAGTTTCCCAGAATACTCAAGAAGTTGTGATAGAAGATAATGGAAGAACCAGAAGAGACTCCAAGACACCAACAGTGGATTCCTGGACCTGAAAACATGTGGAAGAAGGGTACCATGTCCAAGAAGCACAGAAGAGTTCAGGGAGAACAGGAGCCCCTGCTAACCCGGATGAAGGGGCAAAAGAAGAACCGCAGGTGGAAAACAGTCAGTTCTGCACCCAAGAAGATGGATGCAGCTTCCTGGTTGGTGCAGAAGATTTCCCACGCTGGATGGATGCTTGCAGTCTGGTTTGCGTTGCTGGATTCGTCCAACAAGCCTTGGCACATGCAAAGCTCTCAGTTAGTAGTAAATGGTGCTGCCCTGGACCAGGAGGGACCTGGTGGCCGTGATCCATGAGGGGAAGACAGAGGGGGCTCTCAGCAACTCAGAGAACCCTCAGAAGAACAGGCAGTGCACACAGGAGTCCCACAGCACTGGGACAAAGAAGGTACAAATGGAGGCCCACACAGCACGACACAAAGGGATCCCATGCCGCCTGAGAACCACTTAGAAAGCTGTGTGTCACAGGAAGGAGTAATGGGGGCCGGAGCTGCGATGTGCATGAAGAACTTTGTGGAAGGCAAGCCTTGGCAACTGCAAATCATGCGGTGCATGGAGGTACTGTCTCCATGAAAGTTGGACAGCTGGACCTTAGGAATGTTGGGACAACTTCAGTCCACCACCCGTGTTGCTGGATCCATGCACTTCATCAGGAGAGGGCAACCACGTCACAGGTCATTGCTGCAGAGGGGTGCCTGCTGAAGCAGGGAAGTGATTCCTTCACTTCAAGGGAGATTCCTTCATTCTTCTGGTGCAGGCTGAAGACAGGCATTTCTCAGAGGATGCCCGACCTGAAAACAGTTGCAGTTGCTGGCAGGAGCTGAAGATACAATGTTGCAGAAGTTGTCTTTGCAGATGCAGTTTCGTCGGTAGAAGGCAAAGTAAAGTATGCAGAGGAATCCTGCTTGGGTCTTGCAATCCGCATTGGAGGAAACACCCAGGAGAGAGACCCTAAATAGCCCTGAAAGGGGTGTTGGTCAGCTACACAGGTAAGCACCTATCAGAGGAGGGCTCTGACATCACCTGCTGTCACTGGCCACTCAGATACTCCCAGAGTGCCCCACGACCTTGGATTCCAAGATAGCAAAATCCATGGACACTCTGGAGGAGCTCAGGGCACCACCCCTGGGATGGTGATGGACAGGGGAGTGGTCACTCCCCTTTCCTTTGTCCAGTTTCGTGCCAGAGCAAAGACTGGGGGTCTCTAAACGGGTGTAGACTGGATTATGCAAGGAGGGCACCATCTGTGCCCTTCAAAGCATTTCCAGAGGCTCTGGGAGGCTACCCCTCCCATGCCTGTAACATCTATTTCCAAAGGGAGAGGGTGTAACACCCCTCTCCCAAAGGATATGCTTTGTTATGCTTTTCTGGGCTTGAGCTGCTCAAGCAACCGGAGGGCAGAAACCTGTCTGTGAGGTGGCAGCAGCTGGGCCTGCTTAGAAAACCTTAAAAGGCTGGTACAGCAGTACTGGGGTCCACTGTGGAATATTGTGGTATAATTGCCAGATATTAGGCACCTTACATGGCCATATTCGAGTTACCATTGTGAAGCTGGACATAGGTATTGACCTATGTCAAGTGCACGCTTAAAATGGCATCCCCATACTCACGAAGTCTGGGAAAATTATCCTGGATGACATGGGGCACCTCTGCTAATGCAGGGGTGCCCTCACACACAGGTACTTTGCACCCAGCCTTCAGGGTTGGAAGGCCTGGCATATAGGTGAGTTATAAGTGACCTGGTGCAGTGTAAATGGCTATGAAATAGTGCAAGCACCATTTCACACAGGCTGCAATGGCAGTCCTGTAGAAGCCTTTGCATTGGCTCCCTATGGGTGGCAAAAGTAATGCTGCAGTCCCTATGTATCCTCTGGAACCCCAATGCCTTGGGTACCTAAGTACCATATGCTAGGGAAATATAAGGGGGCACCAGTATGCCAATTTGGGATGAAATACTGGGTTACCAGTATGTAGTGACAAATTTGAGAGGAGAGAGCATAAGCACTGGGGTCCTGGTTAGCAGGATTCCAGTGACACATTCAAACACACTGATATTGGGCAGAAAGTGGGGGTAACATGCCAAAAAGAAGGCATTAAATACCTTGTACCATTGTTTAATCAGGCGTTTGATTTGCACACTTTGGGAAGGAATGGCATGTGTTTCCTGGTTTAATGGCTCCAACTGTCATTGGTAATTGATTCCACCTGCTAATGTTTATTAGTTCCACCTAATATGGTTTATTGGCGCCAACTGTCATTCTGCAACTGCCTTCATTAAAGGTTAAAAACCATTATGCTGACACATATTCTTTCTCAGCATTCATTATGAGTCTTCATGTCTCCCACATGTGCCACGTGCCTCTCAGGATTCAGCCACCCCTGTTGGAACCCAGACACAGTATGTAAATCGTGCTTGGTGTCGTTCCTGTCCTGAGCAAACATATCTGTTCACTCATCAGCTGAGTCAGCTGGAATCCTCCAGTGCTCTAGTCTTCCTCAGACCAAGCCTACCTGCTGCATCTCTGTCATCTCCATTTTCTGCATGGCAATTCTTCTTCCTCTTTGGTTTCATGCAGAACAGTTACAAGACCTCCTCCGAATTCCAGTTTAAGAATGAGAGTTAGAGCTAAGCACTTTATCACAGCTTAGTACGCACTAATCAAAAAGGTTAAGCAAATAGACTACAGACAAGATTGAGTTCTTTGAAAAAACATGTCTTCAAGATATTGGACATTATCTTTTTGCGTTTCAATTATTTTAACGATCTGGACACATTTACAGAGTGGGAGATTCAAACCATAATTACATCAGAACTGAAAACCTCACACCAATATTTCTTTACAATTTGTTGTAGCAAGAGAAGCACTTGATATATGTATACAAACTTGAACAGAACACTGTATGCAAAGAGATTCTTAGGGGTGCCAGAAACTCCAGCCTTAATCTTGATTTGTACCTGCTCTCATGCACTATTTGTGATGGAGTCTGTAAGTGTATTTTATTGTTAATAGCTACTTAATCATTGTATACTGAAGAACTGTCAGTAAACTCTTCTTTTTGTTTCCAGTCCACTGCATCCTCACTAACACAAAAGGCCCTGTGAGTGCAGATCCTGAGATGCAGTGTCACAAGGCAGCAGAGCAGACCTGTTGCCACAAGCCTATCTTTTCTTATTTTCTCCTAACCCCCATTGCCTTCGGGGACGGTGTGTTTATTGAGGTTTGATTATTTGTTTCATTTGCAGCCTCAAGGGAGATAAAGGTCCATCATTTCTCCATGTTTTAATCCAGGTGAGTGTGTGGTAAGTTACTCTGGTTAAAAGGCAGTTGCATATATGTCAGGCTGTGTGTTCTTTTTCAACCCTTTCATCTAAGTATGGAAACCAAACTCGGTCTTGGAGAGCTTGCTTTGTGGCAACAGTACCACAATGTCTTTCATAAGCCACTTCAATTATTTTCAGTCATAGACCCTGAGAAATCCGGATTTTTGACCCTCCCAGTATATATTCTTCCTGAGTTATGGACAAATCATCATTCACATTTTTGTATCTTTTATATTCACCATCATATTGAGAGGTCGAGTGTGTTTGTTCTGCAACTGATGTGTAATTATTTTTTTTAACTTCCACATGTCACTATCATGGCTCTTGACATTGATAATCTGGGCTAACGATATAGCAGCTGCTGTACTTGACAATTAAATTAATGTAGGCCTCAGATGTTTTGGATGGAGTACCTTGATCTTGTATAGGCACCCTCGAAAAGTAGTCAGCAGGATTCTGATCTTTTCCTGGAAGATGAAAAATTGTATAATCCTACTCCTGTAATCTTAGGGCCTCATTACAACATTGGCGGGCGGCAAGCGCTGCCCGCCAAGTTGTAACCGCCGGGCGGCCGCCAATGCAGCCACACTCACGTGGTGCCCATTTTGACATCCCCGCTGGGCCGGCGGGGATGTGGGCCACAACATGGAGCCGGCGGTGTTGCGACCGTGCAACGGGTGCAGTTGCACCCGTTGCGCCTTTCAATGTCTGCTATGCAGACAGTGAAAAGCGTCATGGGGCCCCCAGGGGCCCCGTGACTCCCCGTATCGCTATCCTTTTCCTGGCGGTTCAAACTGCCAGGAAAAGGCTGGCGGTCGGGGACTCGTAATCCCCTGGGCAGCGCTGCGGATTACTACCGCCGGGGCCATTGTGGCGGAAAACCACCTGCCCCGGCGGTGCGACCGCGGCGCTTCCGCCGCGGTCATAATCCCCCAGGAAGCACCGCCAGCCTGTTGGCGCTGCTTCCGTCATTTTAGCCCTGGCGGTCTCGTACCGCCAGGGTCAAAATGACCCCCTTAGTCTCCATCATTTAATGCGAGGAGGCATCTTGGCTTTTGGATTGTTAAAGCTGGGCAGCAAAGCATGATGATCAGTTGCCAGCGTAAAAGGCTTTCTGTATAGCAATACATGGAAATGTTCACAAGCCTATATCACAGCCAAGCTTTCTTTCTCAGGTTGTGAGTGAGCACGTTCTGTTTATGACAAGCTTCGTCTAGCATAGAATCACAAATGCTGTCAAGCATTTGGGTGTTCACTATGCTGTGTAAGGATAGACCAGGCTAGAATTACCACAACCCCTGTGTGAAGCTTTGGATTGAAGTGTACCATGTCATAGCATTTTCAATACGGTGTTTGATTGTTATGAAAATTCTCTTACATTCATGTGACCACTGAAAAGAAGCATTTCAATACGTCAACTCTCATAATGGAGCACTAACAGTGGCAAAGTCCTGTAGGTATCTTGAATAGTAAGTGGCCATGCCAAGAAAATAACTCACAGTTGAAACTTCCTGTGAGGGATCAGCATTTGACAAAGCTTGTAATTTTGCATGATCAGGTGTCATACCCCCATCAGAAAAGATATGGCCAAAGAACTTTAGCTTTGTCTTGTTGAACTCACATTTGCCTGCTTTCAAAGTCAAACCTGCATCACTGAGTAAACAACATACATTTGCAGGCTATGTGTTATGTCGAATGATGTCTTGGAAAAGTTCTGCAGCTGATGACACAACAAAACAAAGGGCCATAGTTAGATGTTGGTGGTAATGGTCCCGCCATCAACTTTTCAATGGTAAAATTGCCCGCCGACTTAATGGTCTGCCTGCCCTATTTAGATTTCAGCGGGACCATAGGCGAAAGACCGCTGACAGTTGGGACCAACCGCCAAGAATCATTCCCCAGGTCAACAGTGCCATGGGGCAAAGCATCTGGTGGCAGGATGACTGCCCCTTTTACCACCGAGCCAAACACAATTGCAGTCCCACAGACACAACTGTAGCAGCTAAACCTCCACACTTGAACTGGTCGATTGGAAGGCAATACAAACACAAAACCTATCTTTTGAACACTTTCCACATATTCTGTTGCCATGAATCCGTTGCTACCAGTTCTCCCATTGCTTCTGGGCCAGGTTCAAGAGGGAAATCAACCAGGTTGCCAGCGGAGCAGAAGGTAGGTCATGGGCATTCCTGTTACCCTCGGACTTGTAGCTGCATAGCAACACTGGACTCATTCATGCCTCAAAGTCTTTATAAACACCACTATTCTGTTATACAATGCATAAGTGTGTAATGTTGAAGTATGAAATTGATCAGAACAGACCCTGGGACATAAGTAACACTCACCATTTAGTGACAGTTTGCCTACATGGCAATGGACACCACACATAAAATGTCCCAACAATCACAAATAGGAATGTGTCTGCAAAGGTGTACCCAAACATTGAAAGTGACAATTGGAATAATAACCCAAAATGTCACCCAAAGAACTCTTTCCAATGTAGCACAAACACTACAACATGCTACATGTGGTTTTTCCCAGAATGTAACACAAAACTCACTGGTGAACTGCAAACATGTCAGAGGTGTACAAAGGTCGCATGTCCCATTGGTCTGCACAATATATCACAAATATATGATCAAATAAAAATGTAAAGTGCCAGGTCATCTGTGTAATACATATGTGCATATCATTGACATATCTTGTCAAAATAAACAAACATATTCTCCAATCACAATAAAAGAAACACATATCATTTTGGTGGAAGTGTCCAGTAACATAATGGATGCTTGCACTAAAATGAATATGCCAATCACAAATGTACAACACTAATGTATGCATTTAAAATAATACCTAAATGCTTGTCACTGTTACAAATGAGAGGACGTGCATGGCCCACACATTAGCAGAAATAACATCATCAGCAAATAATTAGCAACAATCCAAGAATAAGGCCAGGACAAAGGTATTCTCAAAATAACAATGTACCCTAGAAATGAGATAACTTGATCATGAGTAAATTAAAGGAGATTGTACAGAAAACAAAAAAGGTGCCAGACCAATAGTCATTAGTGTGGGTACATGCCCACAACTTGCCTCTTAATGTCACTGCTAGAATAAACCTCCCCTGAAAGGGGCATCCATGGGGCAGACACCAGGCATCTCAAAGATGTTAATGGGGGAGGTCTTTGGGTTTGGGAGTGATGGGTTTGGGAAGGGTGGTTTGGGATTTGGAAAAGGTGTATTTGGGTTTGGGAGGGGTGGTTTGGGATTTGAAATGGGTGAGCTGAGATGTGGAAGGGTTGGGTTTGGATTTGGAAGTGGTGGGTTGGGATTTGGAAGAGGTGGGTTTGGATTCGGAAGGGATGGGTTTGGATTTCGATGGGGTAGATTGGGATTTGGAAGTGGTGGTTAGGATTTAGAAGGGGTGGGTTGGGATTTTGAGCGGGTGAGTTGGGATTTGGAAGGGGTGGGTTAGGATGAGGAAAAGGTTGGTTGGGATTTGGAAGGGGTGGGAGGGATTTGGTTGGGTTCAGGGAAAGGGAAAAGACCAAGCTCTCCTTAGGGAAATGGGTAGGGTTTTCAGGACTGAGTTGGGTTTGGGAGAGAGAAGGAGTCGTCATGTCTGTTGTGCATGTGGCTGTTGAAAATGGGGATGCATGATGGTTTGGTGTATGTGGTACATCTGTAAGTTTGTATTTTTTACTGTTGGTCTGTTGGATGGGCAAGTGTGGACATTTGTGTTGAGAATGTGTTATGTGGATGTCTGCTGTGGCTTTGTGTGTTGCTGTGGTGTCTGTGGGTATGGCGATGCATGAATGTGTGGTGGTGGGTGTGATGATTGGCACTGTGTCTGTGTTATGTGTGTGTATTTACGATGTGGTAGGTGCAATGACTAAGGGTGTGCATGTGGTGTCTATGGGTAATGATGTAGTGGTGGATGTTATGTCTAGGTGTGTGTGTATGTGTTTGGTTAATTAGTGGTGGGTGTAGTGACTAGGGATGTGATTGTGGTGGTTTCATGGTGTGTGTTATGGCTGCATGTGTCTGTCTGTGCTTATGTTTCTTGCCGCGTTTGTGTTGGGATGTGCTGCGTGTGACTATTGTGGGTGCATGCATATGTTTGCGTTTGCTTTGGACAGGGCTGGGTTGAGAGATTTGAGATGTGGAAGGGGTGGAAGTCTGGGCATGAGGCTGGGGTGGGTGGGAGGCTGCAGCCAATGAGGAGGCCAGACCCTGGAACGACCGCTGAATGCCAGGTATGCCAGCATCTCGGTTTTCTGGCCAGCCATCCCCTGGATGGCATTCAATAGTGCAGTCAGGAATACACTGATCATTCTTAATAGATCCACAGCCTCCTCAGTGAGCACAGCCTGGGACACCGGGGCAGGGTCAGAGGTGTTTGCAACAAAGGTAATGCCCCTCCTTTTAAGGGGGAAGCTACAGCCATTGGGTGTGGAGAAAGAGGGATGGTGGAGCTGAGAATGCAGTGGCAGATTAAGATGTAGGTGTCAGTGTCTCCAGGGTCTGCCCCCACTAGCAACTGGTTTTCATTGTAGGCCTCTTAGGAAGATGACAAGTCACTTATGGCCTCCTGGCCAGTCCTCTCACCCTCTGTGCCACTGAATCCCTCCTTGTGGGTGATCCCAGCACCCGATCCCCACTGGCCAACTTCATCCTTGCCAATGTGGCTGCTGTCACCTTCACCTTGGCCAGTTAGTAATAAAAAACAAGATACAACAGTTCTAGTGTGTAGGAAGGTAGCCTCTTTCTAGCCTTGTTACCCCCACTTTTGGCCTGTTTGTGAGTATATGTCAGGGTGTTTTCACTGTCTCACTGGGATCCTGCTAGCCAGGACCCCAGTGCTAATAAGTTTGTGGCCTATATGTGTTCCCTGTGTGGTGCCTAACTGTATCACTGAGGCTCTGCTAACCAGAACCTCAGTGTTTATGCTCTCTCTTTACTTTAAAATTGTCACTGCAGGCTAGTGACTAATTTTACCAATTCTCATTGGCACACTGGTACACCCATATAATCCCTTTGTATATGGTACTTAGGTACCCAGGGTATTGGGGTTCCAGGAGATCCCTATGGGCTGCAGCATTTCTTTTGCCACCCATAGGGAGCTCTGACAATTCTTACACAGGCCTGCCACTGCATCCTGCGTGAAATAACGTCGACGTTATTTCACAGCCATTTACCACTGCACATAAGTAACTTATAAGTCACCTATATGTCTAACCTTCACCTGGTGAAGGTTGGGTGCAAAGTTACTTAGTGTGTGGGCACCCTGGCACTAGCCAAGGTGCCCCCACATTGTTCAGGGCAAATTCCCCAGACTTTGTGAGTGCGGGGACAAAATTACACGTGTGCACTATACATAGGTCACTACCTATGTACAGCGTCACAATGGTAACTCCGAACATGGCCATGTAACATGTCTAAGATAATGGAATTGTCACCCCAATACCATTCTGTATTGGGGGGACAATTCCATGATCCCCCGGGTCTCTAGCACAGAACCTGGGTACTGCCAAACTGACTTTCCAGGGTCTTCACTGCAGCTGCTGCTGCTGCCAACCCCTCAGACAGGTTTCTGCCCTCCTGGGGTCCAGGCAGCCCTGGCCCAGGAAGGCAGAACAAAGGATTTCCTCTGAGAGAGGGTGTTACACCCTCTCCCTTTGGAAATAGGTGCGAAGGGCTGGGGAGGAGTAGCCTCCCCCAGCCTCTGGAAATGCTTTGATGGGTACAGATGGTGCCCATCTCTGCATAAGCCAGTATACACCGGTTCAGGGATCCCCCAGCCCTGCTCTGGCACAAAACTGGACAAAGGAAAGGGGAGTGACCACTCCCCTGACCAGTACCTCCCAGGGGAGGTGCCCAGAGCTCCTCCAGTGTGTCCCAGACCTCTGCCATCTTGGAAACAGAGGTGTTGGGGGCACATTGGACTGTTCTGAGTGGCCAGTGCCAGCAGGTGACGTCAGAGGCTCCTTCTGATAGGCTCTTACCTCTCTTGGTTGCCAATCCTCCTAACTTGGTAGCCAAACCTCCTTTTCTGGCTATTTAGGGTCTCTGCTTTGGGGAATTCTTCAGATAACGAATGGAGAGCTCACCAGAGTTCCTCTGCATCTCCCTCTTCACCTTCTACCAAGGATCGACCGCTGACTGCTCCAGGATGCCTACAAAACTGCAACAAAGTAGCAAGATGACTACCAGCAACATTGTAGCGCCTAATCCTGCCGGCTTTCTCGACTGTTTCCAGGTGGTGCATGCTCTGGGGATAGCCTACCTTCACCCTGCACCAGAAGCTCAGAAGAAATCTCCTGTGGGTCGATGGAATCTTCCCCCTGCTAACGCAGGCACCAAAAGACTGTATCACTGGTCCTCTGGGTCCCCTCTCATCCTGACGAGCATGGTCCCTGGAACACAGCAACTCTGTCCAAGTGACTCCCACAGTCCAGTGACTCTTCAGTCCAAGTTTGGTGGAGATAAGTCCTTGCCTCCCCACGCTAGACTGCAAAGCTGTGTACCGCGTGATTTGCAGCTGCTCCGGCTCCTGTGTGCTCTTCCAGGATTTCCTTTGTGCACAGCCTAGCCTGGGTCCCCAGCACTCCGTCCTGCAGTGCACAGCCTTCTGAATTGTCCTCCGACGTCGTGGGACCCCCTTTTGTAACTTTGTGTGGAGTCTGGTTCACTCTTCTTCTAAGTGCCTGTTGGGGTACTTTTGCGGGTGCTGCCTGCTTCTGTGAGGGCTCTCTGAGTTGCTGAGCACCCCCTCTGTCTCCTCTTCCAAAAGGCGACATCCTGGTCCTTCCTGGTCCTCAGCAGCACCCAAAAATCTCCATGGCAACCCTTGCAGCTAGCAAGACTTGTTTGTGATATTTCTGCATGGGAATACCTCTGCATGCTTCATCGTGGCGTGGGACATCTGTTTTCCAAAGGAGAAGTTCCTAGTCCTCTTCTTTCTTTCAGAACTCCAAGCTTCTTCTATCTGGAGGCAGCTTCCTTGCACCTTCATCCAGGATTTCCTGGGCTCCTGCCCCCCCTGGACACTGTTGCGACTATTGGACTTGGTCCCCTTGTCTTTCAGGTCCTCAGGTCTGGAAATCCTTTGTCAGTGCACTGCTGGTGTTTGTTCTTCCTGCAGAATCCCCCTATCACGACTATTGTGCTCTCTGGAGGTAGTAGGTGCACTTTACTCCTACTTTTCAGGGTCTTGGGGTGGGGTATTTTTCTAGCCCTCACTGTTTTCTTACAGTCCCAGCGACCCTCTACAAGCTCACATAGGTCTGGGGTCCATTCGTGGTTCGCATTCCACTTTTGGAGTATATGGTTTGTGTTGCCCCTATACCTATGCTTGCCTATTGCAACCTATTGTGATTCTACACTGTTTGCATTACTTTTCTTGCTCTTACTTACCTAATTTTGGTTTGTGTACATATAACTTGTGTATATTACTTACCTTCTTACTGAGGGTACTCACTGAGATACCTTTGGCATATTGTCATAAAACTAAAGTACCTTTATTTTTAGTAACTCTGTGTATTGTGTTTTCTTATGATATTGTGCATATGATATAAGTGGTATAGTAGGAGCTTTGCATGTCTCCTAGTTCAGCCTAAGCTGCTATGCCATAGCTACCTTCTATCATCCTAAGCTGCAAGAAACACCTCTTCTACACTAATAAGGGATAACTGGACCTGGCACAAGGTGTAAGTACCTTTGGTACCCACTACAAGCCAGGCCAGCCTCCTACACAGTGTATCTGTGAGAACACAACTGCACATCAGTGTTCATCACACAACATTTGGAACAAGTTCAGTTATTCCCATATCATATATGCTTTTGTCACTTCTACACTTGCAGTTCACTCCATAACAAAGGGTTACAACAGCGTGAATGAACACATAGGCCTGGCTACATCTCTGAACCACTGCAGTACAGAGCAAATATTGGTTTCCTTCTTCCAAAGGGTAGGATTGTGAGATGGAATGTGCCTGCCCAAAATGGGACACCACGACATCTATGTGATGTAACCTTCCACATGCAAATGTCCCTTTCAAGATCACATTGCTTACCTTCACCAAATTACCCTCTGTGTGGCACTAGGGACACCAAAATGTTGGGTGAGGGATGCACAGATCTCTCACCAATGTGGGAATATTCCAGTTTGTTGCTTACAAGACATTTTTGTAAAGATATTCATGTTGCCATTCATAGGCAGGCTTACATGTACAATTGTGATAGTCTTAGTACTGAGGTCTATCAGTTACTGTCAACATAATGTATCAATTTGTTGCTGGAAAAACTCCTGTCAAACATGTGTCAGGCAAGGAAGGCTGTCACTGTACACAGAATATCAAACCTGTCAGTGCAGATGAACATTCTCACATTGTCATTGCAATGTTAAGTCAGAAATATCAACTTCTTCACAACTGTGTAGTTTGCCATAGTCACCAGTGAGGAATCCTACATCCAGTACACACGTGTGACTTACCATCACATTTATCTCAATCATGAGCTGGGGTACAATTATTTAAACTGTGACTCGTGTCATTGAGTACATGCTGGCATTTTCTTGTATGCATGCAGCCATGTGTTTGCCCACAACAGTAATTGCCTGTGGAGGAGAAATCTAGTGGCATGAGATAGCACAAAGTAATGCAATTCACATAGCACCTGATAGCACAAAGTAATGCAATTCACATAGCACCTGACCAACGTACCTCTCCTGAAATTATCAAAGGCTTTGGATGTGTGGCTTTCTCACACTTGTTGGCATAAAACATGTCTGGAAACTAAAGAGTTTAAACCACAACAATATATCAGAACAATTGCTTACACCCTTGTTACTGCTGTTGGGCCCACAAGTGCCCATCTAGCTCCTAATAAGCAACTGCAAGGATGCAGGCCATTAGGGGGTTTAAGGTGTGGTGCACCTGCCTGGATCGCTGGGAGGACTGGCTGACTTGGCTTTTAGCAGATTTTCTAGATGCCCGACACAGGTTGTTAGACTTGGCATCCTTGGCGTGGTTTACCCTAACTTTTTGCCTCTGTTTCTGAGGTTGTTGATGTGTGCTGGACTATGCTGTTTTTTTTACTTTGGGCACTGTACCACTGCTATCCAATGCTAAAGGGCACGTGCTACTATGTAAAATGCATGTGTGATTGGCTTTCCATGATTGGCATATTTGATTTACTGGTAACTCCCTAGTACAGTGCACTAGAGGTATCCAGGACCTACGAACCAAATGCTACAAGTGGGCCTGCAGCACTGGTTGTGCCACCCACATTAGTAGCCCTGTAAACATGGCTCAGACCTGCCAGTGTAGTGTCTGTGTGTGCAGTTTTAAACTGCCAATTCGACTTGGTAAGTGTACCCACTTGCCAGGTCTAAACCTTCCCTTTTTATACATGTAAGGCAGCCCTAAGGTATGCCCTAGGTAGCCCCATGGGCAGGGTGCAGTGTATGTTACAGGTGGGACATGTACTTATATGTTTTACATGTCCTGACAATGAAATACTGCCAAATTCGGGTTTCACTGTTGCAAGTCCTATCTCTCTCATAGGTAAACATGGGGGCTGCCTTTAAATATGATTAAAGCGCAGATTCCCTTTGGGAGCAGATAGATATAAGTTTAGGGTATCTGAACTCCTTGTAAAAATACATATTTTAGTAAAGTTTGTTTCTAGATTGTGTGTTTGAAAATGCCACTTTTACGAAGTAGGCATTTTCTTGCTTGTACCATTCTGTGACTGCTTGTTTGTGGATTCTCTGTCTGAGTCAATTTGACAGTTGGGCTGTTTGCACCTCTCTCTAGACAGTGACACAAAGGGAGCTTGGGTGTAGCCTGCATATCCTGATGAGCCATCTGTGCTGGGAGGGAGGGGATGAGTGGTCACTCACACCTGAAAGGGCTGTGCCTGCCCGCACACAAAGCAGTCTCCAACCCCCTGGTGTGTGTCTGGGGCCTGGCCTGGGTAAGGCAGGATCTTGAAAACAACAGAGACTTCTCTTTGAAGTAGGCCTGCTTCAAAGGCAGAAATGGGAATAAGAAGAGTCCCTAAACCCCTGAAAATTAGATCACTTCTGGAATTAAAAGGAACCTCTACCCTGCAAGGAGAAGAGCTGAAGTCCTGCCTGTGTCTGTGCTTTGTGGAGCTACCCTGAAGTTTTTGCTTCTGCCTGTGAAAAGGGGACAAAGACTGGACTTTGTTGTGTATTCCTGCTTGTGAAGAATCTCCAAAGGCTTGAACTGAGCTTGCTTCCTGTTGTTGAAGTCTCTGGACCATAAAAGACTTCCCCTGCCAGCACCTGAACTCTCTGCTGAGACTCCTGCCCTGCCAAATGGGGCCCTGTCCAGTTCCTTGGCCCTTGAAAGGTGAAGTTGACAGACAAAGACTGAGAATCTAGGCACAGACCTCTGTGTGCGGAAATTTTCGAAGCACCTTCCGTGACGCGGCTGATAAACGATGCGCCACCGGCTTCGAGGCTAAGATCAACGCTCCACCTGCATCGCAGCTGGAAGATCAATGCAACACAGCTGGAGAAGCGATGCGCAACACACTCTAACTAAGGCTGATAACAAAGCAAACCCCATGCAATGCAGTTTTGTGATACCGTGCTATCGGGTTTTCAATGTAACACTCACAGAAGGCACACAGAAAACGTAGACGCAGATATGGAGCGAGAGCTGGAAATAATGCCAGTGCTGCTCCTTGCCGTATTCGTCTAGGACCTTGACCGACGATGAAGACGATGATGGTAAGTACCGCAGCATAGTACACATGGAAAGAAGGGGCACAGTTACACAACCACCCCCCCACCCTATTACGCACTCCCAACCCCTCCCACATCCCAAGTCATATATGCCAAAACAAGATGTACTTACCAGACACAAGGCAACAAAGACGTGCACCAAAGTACACACATGTGCACACTACACCCCCACAGTGAAATGCTGAACAACGTCACTATAGTGTGCTAACAGCACTACTGGGCACTGAAATTTTATTGAAATGAAAAAATGTAATGTCCAAATAAGGCCATTGGCCTGTCCTTTGGAAATACCCTGAAGGGCCAAAAGAGGCCAAACTTGACTCCACTTGAAAGGGGGCATCAATGGGGCAGCCAGGCACCTCACAGAACAGGGGCAGGAGGTGGCAGGGGTGGGGACTTACGTCTGGAAGGGGGGGGCTTGGGCTTAGGTTTTGGAGGTGGAGGGAGTTGGGGTTTGCCCTTGGAAGGAGGGGAAGTGGGCTTGGACCGGGGGGTGACAGAGGTACCTGGGGCAACACGAGGCCTCTTCTTCCCTGGCGAAGAAGAACAGAAAGGGAAGGGCAGACTGGGGAGGACTTGGACAAAGAAGGATTAGACTGGGCAAGGACATAGGACAAGACGGGGTGAGCCAGTGGGTTCAAACAGGTCAACATGGGATAGAAAAAGCTTCTTAGGTGCAGTCTGAGGGGATTTGGAGGCAAGTCTGGGAGTGGAGGTTGAGGGAGTGGTCGTATCAGGTGTAGGTGTGGATGTGTGTGAATGTTTGAGTGTTTTGGGAGGAGGGGGTGGACACAGTGGGAGAGAACAGGCTGCCAGTGTACAAGGATGTTGTCTGGGTGTCTGCAGGTCTGGTGAGTGTGCTGCAAGTGTCTGTAAATGCAGTCATGGTGAGTGCAGATGTGCATGTATGGATGTCAGATGTGGTGACTGCATGAATGGGGCCAGCAGCAGTGACTGAGGGTGCAGTGCGTGTGGGTGTGCATGGTGAGGTGACAGACAGGGTGGCAGGGAAGGTCGACACACTGGGGGAAGTGAATGTTGTTGTGTGTGCTTTTGTTAGTTGGGTATGTGCATGTCTGTGGTGGGAAGTGTGGTGCTTGTGTATGTCAGTGTGCTTCTTGTGTGTTGGTCTGTGTGCATGGCTGTCTGTATGTGTGCTTGGGATGGGTGAAGGGAGTGGGGTGCTAGAAGGGATAGAGGCGGTGGGAGGGGGGACGGAAAGACCAGGGACACTGGCTGCTGTCAAAGAAGAGGCCAGAGCCTGAAAAGATCTCTGTAAGCGAGACATGGCACTGTGAATTCCTTCCAGGTATGCATTGAATGGCTGCACATGGGTTGCTAGCCCCTGGATGGCATTCACAATGGCTGTCAGCCCTACAGAAATGGTCCTCAGGAGCTCAATAGCCTCCTCCGTGAGGGCAGCAGGGCTGACTGGGGCAGGGGATGAGGGGCCTGGGGCAAAGGAGACGCCCACTGTTAGACCTGACAGCCTTAGTGTGGTCACCCCTAACTTTTTGCCTGCCTCCTTCTACTTTTTGGACACTGTTTTTGCTGGTTTTAGGACTCAGCACACTTTACCACTGCTAACCAGTGCTAAAGTGCATATGCTCTCTCCCTTAAAATATAGTGACATTGATTAATACCCAATTGGCTTATTTAATTTACTTATAAGTCCCTAGTAAAGTATACTATATGTGTGAGGGCCTGTAGATTAAATGCTACTAGTGGGCCTCCAGCACTCATTGTGTCACCCACTTAAGTAGCCCCTTAACCTTGTCTTAGGCCTGCCATTGCAAGGCCTGTGTGTGCAGTTTCACTGCCAATTCAACTTGGCATTTACAAGTACTTGCCAAGCCAAAAACTCCCCTTTTTCTACATATACGTCACTCCTGAGGTAGGCCCTAGGTAACCCATATGGCAGGGTGCTGTGTAGACAAAAGTTAGGATGTGTAGTTTACATGTTGTGGTGGTGTAAAACTCCTAAATTTGTTTCACACTGCTGTGAGGCCCGCTCCTTTCATAGGCTAACACTAGGGCTACCCTCATATACTGTTTGAGTGGTAGATTCTGATCTGAAAGGAGTAACAAGGCCATATTTAGTATGGACAGAATGGTAATATAAAATCCTGCTGACTGGTGAAGCTAGATTTAATATTACTATTTAAGAAATGCCACTTTAAGAAAGTGAGAATTTTTCTGCACTTAACTTAAATCCTTCTGTGCCTTACAATCCATGTCTGGCTTGGTTTAGTTGACAGCTCCCCTATGCATTCACTCAGACAACCCCAAACACAGGATGCTCAGTCACACTGTAAACTTTGCACTTGTATAGCGCACTACTCACCCGTTAGAGTCTCAAGGCGCTGTACTCATACCGCTATGGAACCCCTCCTGGCTTTTCCCTGTGAGGTGCCCACTCCTGGGCATCACCAGGGTGAAGCCAGGCATCCAAGCGCTGTTGGGGCCGTTGTGGAGATTAAGCAAGCTATTGCCCAGAGTTGCAGAGTGGGACTCATTAATTAGATTAGGCACAGAGGCGAGAATTATCTGGTCCAAGGGACTTGAACCCTGGTCTTGAGCCAGATCTCTGCTTCAGGGTCTGCCGCTCTAACCCTTGTGCCACACTTCTCCACTTGCATACAGCTGCATATTGAATCGGTCTTCCTGGGCTGGGAGAGTGGAGGGCCTGACACTTGCATGTCAAAGGACAGTAGCCTGCCCTCACACAAAGGACTGCCACACCCCCTACTGGGACCCTGGCAGACAAGATGGAACTGAAAGGGGACCTTGTGCACTTCTAAGCCACTCTTTGAAGTCTCCCCCACTTCAAAGTCACATTCGGGTATTTAAGCTTGGTCTCTGACCCTACCAACTCAGACACTTCCTGGAGAAGAAACCCTGAACCAGAACCTGCAACCTTCCAAGAAGAACTGCCTGGCTGCCCAAAGAACTCACCTGGACTGCTTTTCTAAGAAGAACTGCTGCCTTGATGTTGCCCTGCTGCCTTGCTGTGCTATGGCTCAACGCATCGTCTTCGGTGCGTCCGAAAACCCCGCAACCTGAAGAGGATCCAAGTCCAAGCACTGGAAATTGACGCAAAGCCTTCTCTGCGTGGAAAATAAACAACGCATCATCTGTGTGCGGCTGGAGAAATCAATGCACACCTCCCCGATTTCCATGCATCTCCTCCTCTGCAGTCTCTTGCGGAGAATTTGAACGCAAACCAGGTACTCTGTGCTTGCAAGGGTACATTTGTTGATTTTAAAGACTAAAGACACTTTATATCATTTTTACAGTGATATTTCAACATATACTTATTGCATCTTGATGGTTTTGACCTGCATCTTACCAGACAAATATTCCATATTTTTCTAAACACTGTGTGGTATATTTATATGGTGTTCTACTGTGTTATTCTATGGTTTATTGCACAAGTACTTTACACATTGCCTTCTACGTTAAGCCTGACTGCTCAGTGCCAAGCTACCAGAGGGTGGGCACAGGATAATTTGGATTGTGTATGACTTACCCTGACTAGAGTGCGGGTCCTTGCTTGGACGGGGGTAACCTGACTGTCAACTAAAGACCCCAATTCTAACACCCACCCACCTGGGTGAGCGGGCATGGGCAACTTGGTGGGGACAACTGGGAGGGCAGTGATGGTAAGGGGGTGGTGGAAGATGATAAAGAATGGGTGGGTCCAGAGGGGTCCACCACCACCAGGAAGCTGCCATCGGAGGAGGTATCAGAGTCTCTACCTCCAGTGGTAGTTGCCTCCCGCATGGTACTCCCCTCGCCCTCCAGCCCACTGGTCCGCCTGTCGTCGGCCGGCTCTGCCTCCTTGGAACCGTGGACTGCTGCATCCCCACTTGCCGGTGCCTCAGCTCCCTTGCCAGATGATGCTAATGTACACAGAGGACACAAGAGCACAGGGGTGGGGAAACAAAACAAAGGAGAAATATGTCAAATCCTATATATATATATATATATATATATATATATATAGTCTGGCTCACACACACCACCCAGGTTACGCACATACCCTCAGCACAGACAACATATGTAATGAATCTGCCCCTCACTAGTGGGCATGACCCCAGAATACACCACATAACGAATTCGCCTACTAAGGAATTGTATTCTTTTCATGATTTTGTCTGGCTCCAGCAACCCACTTTGGGTGTAACTACAAATGCGCAGGACTACCGTAACCAGCATGCACTTGGGCTGGTACTTGAATATATTAATCAGGTGCTTGCAATTGAATTTGCTGAACGAGCCAGGTATGTGGTCTTTAAAAGGAATGAGAGTCTGGAACACATCCAGCAATGGCTGCACCTACGAGGGTGATATATTTTTTAGTTTCTCTGCTGATGAGGGGATCAACCCCGAAACACGTGTCCAGAGATGTTTTTTTCGATATAGGCCTGAATTTTGAAAAGACTGAAAGGATTTCGCTGTGAGTTGCTGAATTTTGATTTTCCTAAATTAACCTGGTGGGAGTGCGCTTTCACAGTGAGGACGCTTTTGTTTAAAATAAATCACCGTCTGGTCCAGCCGGGAAAGCAGCACCACTGTGTTCTGAGCAGGTCGGTGTGAATAAAATGGATTGTCACACTTCGAGCAGCAGGTTGGAATATATGCAGCTAATTTGAAAATTCACGTCGAATTCGTCTACTAAGGAATTGTATTCTTTTCATGATTTTGTCTGGCTCCAGCAACCCACTTTGGGTGTAACTACAAATGCGCAGGACTACCGTAACCAGCATGCACTTGGGCTGGTACTTGAATATATTAATCAGGTGCTTGCAATTGAATTTGCTGAACGAGCCAGGTATGTGGTCTTTAAAAGGAATGAGAGTCTGGAACACATCCAGCAATGGCTGCACCTACGAGGGTGATATATTTTTTAGTTTCTCTGCTGATGAGGGGATCAACCCCGAAACACGTGTCCAGAGATGTTTTTTTCGATATAGGCCTGAATTTTGAAAAGACTGAAAGGAATTCGCTGTGAGTTGCTGAATTTCGATTTTCCTAAATTAACCTGGTGGGAGTGCGCTTTCACAGAGAGGACGCTTTTGTTTAAAATAAATCACCGGCTGGTCCAGCCGGGAAAGCAGCACCACTGTGTTCTGAGCAGGTCGGTGTGACTAAAATGGATTGTCACACTTCGAGCAGCAGGTTGGAATATATGCAGCTAATTTGAAAATTCACGTCGAATTCGCCTACTAAGGAATTGTATTCTTTTCATGATTTTGTCTGGCTCCAGCAACCCACTTTGGGTGTAACTACAAATGCGCAGGACTACCGTAACCAGCATGCACTTGGGCTGGTACTTGAATATATTAATCAGGTGCTTGCAATTGAATTTGCTGAACGAGCCAGGTATGTGGTCTTTAAAAGGAATGAGAGTCTGGAACACATCCAGCAATGGCTGCACCTACGAGGGTGATATATTTTTTAGTTTCTCTGCTGATGAGGGGATCAACCCCGAAACACGTGTCCAGAGATGTTTTTTTCGATATAGGCCTGAATTTTGAAAAGACTGAAAGGAATTCGCTGTGAGTTGCTGAATTTCGATTTTCCTAAATTAACCTGGTGGGAGTGCGCTTTCACAGAGAGGACGCTTTTGTTTAAAATAAATCACCGGCTGGTCCAGCCGGGAAAGCAGCACCACTGTGTTCTGAGCAGGTCGGTGTGACTAAAATGGATTGTCACACTTCGAGCAGCAGGTTGGAATATATGCAGCTAATCTGAAAATTCACGTCGAATTCGCCTACTAAGGAATTGTATTCTTTTCATGATTTTGTCTGGCTCCAGCAACCCACTTTGGGTGTAACTACAAATGCGCAGGACTACCGTAACCAGCATGCACTTGGGCTGGTACTTGAATATATTAATCAGGTGCTTGCAATTGAATTTGCTGAACGAGCCAGGTATGTGGTCTTTAAAAGGAATGAGAGTCTGGAACACATCCAGCAAAGGCTGCACCTACGAGGGTGATATATTTTTTAGTTTCTCTGCTGATGAGGGGATCAACCCCGAAACACGTGTCCAGAGATGTTTTTTTCGATATAGGCCTGAATTTTGAAAAGACTGAAAGGAATTCGCTGTGAGTTGCTGAATTTCGATTTTCCTAAATTAACCTGGTGGGAGTGCGCTTTCACAGAGAGGACGCTTTTGTTTAAAATATATATATATATATATATATATATATATATATATATATATATATATAGTCTGGCTCACACACACCACCCAGGTTACGCACATACCCTCAGCACAGACAACATATGTAATGAATCTGCCCCTCACTAGTGGGCATGACCCCAGAATACACCACATAACCCTCATGAAACACAACCCTGATACACTGTGTGAAGTACACCCATGAGAGACCATGCCCAGCCAATGCACTTACAAGTACATAAGGCCTCAATGAATACCAGGTGACAGATAGGGAACCCCTCATAGGCCATTAGAGGCTGCAAAAACTAGCCCTTACACCATCCCAAAAACTTGGAGGGGGCAGGACTGCAGGGACGCACCTGTCTCAGTGCCTATCACTACAATGCATACACCCCACAGCACCCAAATACATCCATCAAAGTGGTATTAGAACAGTATTGGTACTCACCCCCTTGTGGCTGCTGTGCTGCATTCAAGTGCCCATCCAGAGACGATTAGGCCACCGCCAGTATGTGGGCCATCAGGGCGGTCAGGGTCTGATGGGCACCCCTTCCTCATTGAGAGGCCTTCCCCAGCTGGACCTCTCCAGTCTTCCTGGCCCAGTGCCCCAGGTCCTTCTAGTGGTTCCTGCAGTGGGTGCACCACCGGTTGTAGACCCCCAGGGTCCACACTTCCTTGGCGATGGCTTGCCACAGGCCTTTCATTTGATGGGGCTGACCTGCATGAGACACACAGAGCAAAGAAACAGACGTTAGTATTTGTGCACCGAATACAAATGCCATGTCGTTTCATATGGAACGGCCATTGTTGACATGCATGTTTTCAACTCACAGGCAGAACGTGTCAGACAAACTACGGCTGGGTAGTCACACATCGAACACACATGCATACAGGCATCCGCCACACTCACACACATCTAACTCACCTGCTTCTCTGGTCGTCCATACAACTCCGCATATAGGGGTAGGACCCTGTCCACCAGCTTCTCCAGCTCCTCCGTGGTGAAGGGCAGGGCCAGTTCCCCTGTAACCTGCACCATCTCAGGGACCAGAGTCAGGACACAGCAGCACACGCAGTGGAGTATTACCCTTCACGGGAATCAGGAGTCAAGTGTCAAGGGTGTGACAAAATTGCGTAGGTAGGGCAGCGGTGTGCTCCGTCACCGCTGGCTGCGATCATGATTGGACCAGGTTCCCCATTGACAACCATGTAATCCAATGATCAGGTGAACAGCGATGAACACTGCCTTCTGCTATGACAACTAATGCCAACGGAATGAAGTAACTTCCACTCTATCACACCTGGATGGCAGGAGGCTGCCATTTTGCTACCACCACGTCTCCAGAGCCTGGCCAGGGGCCTCATCCAGGGCCCCAATCCCTCTCCCCTTCGTCGCTTACTGACATCATTCTATAATCCTCACATGTGCCCATCTTTGGAAGTATGTTGTTGCTGGGATGCCATTATGACAGAGTTAACTCAGCACACATTTGCCTGATGGTGTAGCTCATACTTTCTGTTTGTGTGTGTTACCTACGAGTCGCATTTTGGAAAAAAAGTGACATATTGGAATGCAAGTGTAAGTTGACACTCAGAATGTGTTCTTTCCTCCCCAATAGGTACAGACCCATGTGGCGAGGGAGTGCCCCATCTGTATACGGACCCCTGGTAGACCTGGAAACTATGGAGGAACGCCACATCATTATCACCTACTGTAGGAGGCTGGCCTGGCTTGTAGTGGGTACCAAGATGTACTTACACTCTGTACCAGGTTCAGTTATCCCTTATTAGTGTCGAAGAGGTGTTTCTAGCAGATTAGGCTGATAGAAGGTAGCTATAGCAGAGCAGCTTAGGCTGAACTAGGAGACATGCAAAGCTCCTACTATACCACTGGTGTCATATGCACAATATCATAAGAAAACACAATACACAGATATACTAAACAAAAAGGTACTTTATTTTTATGCCAACATGCCAATAGTATCTCAGTGAGTACCCTCAGTATGAGGATGCCAAATATACACAAGATATATGTACATAATACCAAAAATATGCAGTAATAGCAAAAGGAAGTAATGCAAGCAATGTAAAGTTACAGTAGATTGCAATAGGAGCACATAGGTATAGGGGCAACACAAACCATATACTCCAAAAGTGGAATGCGAACCACGAATGGACCCCAAACCTATGTGAGCTTGTAGAGGGTCGCTGGGACTGTAAGAAAACAGTTAGGGTTAGAAAAATAGCCCACCCCAAGACCCTGAAAAGTAGGTGTACAGTGCACCTATAACCCCAAGAGAGCACAGAAGTCGTGTTAGGGGGTTTCTGCAAGGAAGACCAACACCAGCAAAGCAACCAAAGTGGATTTCTGGACCTGAGTACCTGTGGAACAAGGAGACCAAGTCCAAGAGTCGCAACAATGTCGAGAGTGGGCAGATGCCAATGAAATGCCAGCTGAGGGTGTAAAGAAGCTGCCACCAGATGGTAGAAGCTGTGGATTCTGCAAGAACGAAGAGGGCTAGAAACTTCCCCTTTGGAGGATGGATGTCCCACGTTGTGAAGAAGCTTGCAGAGCTGTTCCCACGCAGAAAGACCACAAATAAGCCTTGCTAGCTGCAAGGGTCGCGGTTAGGGTTTTTGGATGCTGCTGTGGCCCAGGAGGGACCAGGATGTCGCCACTTAGATGAGGAGACAGAGGGGGCGCCCAGCAAGTCAGGGAGCCCTCACAGAAGCAAGCAGCACCCACAGAAGTACCAGAACAGGCACTTAGAAGAGGAGTGAACCGGAGTCCACCCGAAGTCAGAAAAGGGAGTCCCAAGACGCCAGAGGACAACTCAGAAGGTTGTGCACTGCAGGTTAGAGTGACGGGGACCCAGGCTTGGCTGTGCACAAAGGAAATCCGGGAAGAGTGCACAGGAGTTGGAGCAGCTGCAAATCACGCGGTACCCAGCAATGCAGTCTAGTGTGGGGAGGCAAGGACTTACCTCCACCAAACTTGGACTGAAGAGTCACTGGACTGTGGGAGTCACTTGGACAGAGTTGCTGAGTTCCAGGGACCACACTCGTCATGCTGAGAGGGTACCCAGAGGACTGGTGATACAGTCTTTTGTTGCCTGCGGTTGCAGGGGGAGGATTCCGTCGTCCCACTGGAGATTTCTTCAGAGCTCCTGGTGCAGAAAGGAGGCAGGCTACCCCCAGAGCATGCACCACCAGGAAACAGTCGAGAAGGCGGCAGGATCAGCGATACAAGGTTGCAGTAGTCGTCTTTGTTACTTTGTTGTGGTTTTGCAGGCGTACTGAGCAGTCAGCGGTCGATCCTTTGGCAGAAGGTGAAGAGAGAGATGCAGAGGAACTCTGGTGAGCTCTTGCATTCAGTATCTGAAGAATTCCCCAAAGCAGAGACCCTAAATAGCCAGAAAAGGAGGTTTGGCTACCTAGGAAGGACGATAGGCTAGTAACACAGGTAAGAGCCTATCAGAAGGAGTCTCTGACATCACCTGCTGGCCCTGGCCACTCAGAGCAGTCCAGTGTGCCAGCATACCTCTGAATCCAAGATGGCAGAGATCTGGGGCACGCTGGAGGAGCTCTGGGCACCTCCCCTGGGAGGTGCAGGTCAGGGGAGTGGTCACTCCCCTTTCCTTTGTCCAGTTTCGTGCCAGAGCAGGGCTGGAGGATCCCTGAACCGGTGTAGACTGGTTATGCAGAGATGTGCACCATCTGTGCCCATCAAAGCATTTCCAGAGGCTGGGGGAGGCTACTCCTCCCCAGCCCTGACACCTTTTTCCAAAGGGAGAGGGTGTAACACCCTCTCTCTGAGGAAGTCCTTTGTTCTGCCTTCCTGGGCCAGGCCTGGCTGGACCCCAGGAGGGCAGAAACCTGTCTGAGGGATTGGCAGCAGCTGCAGTGAAACCCCGGGAAAGGCAGGTTGGCAGTACCCAGGTCTGTGCTAGAGACTCGGGGGATCATGGAATTGTCTCCCCAATGGCATTGGGGTAACAATTCCATGATCTTAGACATGTTACATGGCCATGTTCGGAGTTACCATTGTGACGCCATACATAGGTAGTGACCTATGTATAGTGCACGCGTGTAATGGTGTCCCCGCACTCACAAAGTCCGGGGAATTTGCCCTGAACGATGTGGGGGCACCTTGGCTAGTGCCAGGGTGCCCACACACTAAGTAACTTAGCACCCAACCTTCACCAGGTGAAGGTTAGACATATAGGTGACTTATAAGTTACATAAGTGCAGTGGTAAATGGCTGTGAAATAACGTGGCTGCAGTGGCAGGCCTGTGTAAGAATTGTCAGAGCTCCCTATGGGTGGCAAAAGAAATGCTGCAGCCCATAGGGATCTCCTGGAACCCCAATACCCTGGGTACCTCAGTACCATATACTAGGGAATTATAAGGGTGTTCCAGTATGCCAATGTGAATTGGTGAAATTGGTCACTAGCCTGTTAGTGACAATTTAGAAAGCAGAGAGAGCATAACCACTGAGGTTCTGGTTAGCAGAGCCTCAGTGAGACAGTTAGTCATCACACAGGGAACACATACAGGGCACACTTATGAGCACTGGGGCCCTGGCTGGCAGGGTCCCAGTGACACATACACTAAAACAACATATATACAGTGAAATATGGGGGTAACATGTCAGGCAAGATGGTACTTTCCTACACCTACAGACTCAATAGAGCTATGATCCATGACCTCTGTGTATTAATGGATCCTGTCCTGACACCAGCAAATCGAAATCAGCATGCCATCCCTAGATCTGTGCAAGCGCTATCTGTGTTCCATTTCTTGGCTACAGGCTCATTTCAGATGACAGTGGACATGGCTGCAGTGGGCTCACAGCCAATGTTCAGCCAAATCCTGTCCAGATTCCGGATGCCTACGTTCAACACTTGCAAACATATGTCCAGTTTCCCCAAAGGGTTGAACTCCTGCCATTAAATCTGGATTTTACGCCTTCGCAAATACCTCCCATGTGATAGGTGCCATTGATGGAACCCACATAGCTCTCATACCCCCAAGAGTGAATGAACAGGTGTATAGGAATCGTAAGAACTATCACTTCATGAATGTACAATTGGTGTGTACTGCTGATCAGTGCATATCACATGTCAATGCCAGGTTCCCAGGCTTAGTCCATGATTCATTTGTCCTGAGAAACAGCAGTGTGCCACACATGATGGGACAACTACAAGGGTAGAGAGGCTGGCTCATAAGTGAGTGTTTATGACACTGAATCAGTTACATTGGTGACACCCAAGCTGTATGCAAGTAAAGGCAGTTTGTTCAAGTCCTTTTGCAGGTGATTCGCGCTACCCCAACTTGCAATGGCTCCTGACACCAGTGAGGAATCCCAGGACAGATGCAGAGAGGAATTATAATGAGGCCCATGGATGTACTAGTAGGGTGACTGAGTGCACAATAGGTCTCCTGAAGGCTAGATTTTGTTGCCTCCATCTCTATGGGGGATCCTTGTGCTATGTCCCTGACAAGGTGTGTAAGATAGTGGTGGCCTGCTGCATGCTACACAACTTGCTTGTAAGGAAAGCTATCCCCCTTCTGAAATAGGAGGGTGCTGTCGAATCATCCCTGTAGCCTCAGAGAGGTGGATGAGAGTGATGTTGAGGAAGAAGAGGGGGAAGATCTCAACTCCAGGACACAGCTAATCCCCCTATACTTCCAGTGTCTCTAAGGTACTGTTGAATCATGCTGATGTCTTCACTGCATACTCACAGTCTGACTAATGTAATAAGTACTGTGGTGTCTTTTGTCAGTGACAATGCTAAATGATGACTGCAGTGGCATGTGCCAGGGAACCCAATATTAGTTACAGTGTGACATACTTCAGACACTACAGTCTGTTGAATCCCCTCCTGCAATAAAGGTGTGATTATGATATAACTGTCTAATGCATAGACACTCACTATTCATATCTCATGTTGACGAGGGGCATCCGATGTGGGTGCATAGGTGTATTTATTGAATGGCAAAATATACATAAGTGCTGGGACAATGAAAGAGAGTGGGCCTATGGTACAAATACATGCCCAAGTACATATGCTCAGCTGTTGGTAGCACTGTGTTTTTGAAGATGGTGTGATGGCAGTGGCATGTCAACAAGGTAGCTTAGTGGCACTCAAATGAGACAGTTCAGGGCAGAGTTACCTCCTGGCGCTGGGCTTGGTCTTGGCTGGTGTTTCAGTGGTATATCTGGGTCTGAGGGCACGTTTGCGAAGGTGCAGCTAGGCTGCAGGGGCAGGGATGCTGGTATCCTGTGTGTCCTCTAGCAGTGCCACCAGTCCAGTAGCTGCTGCAGATGTAGATGGCACGGCAGTGGCCTGGCTAGTGGTCGGGGTTTGCGGGTAGGTGGAGGACTCAGGCTGGCTGAGGTACGGGTGCTGCATTAACCCTGCAATGGAGGCATGGTGGCATTGAGCTGTTTCCATTGCTCCATGGCCTCCTGGTGGTGTGCTATCTGCAGCTTCTGATTCTGCTCTATGGTGGCCAGGATCTGGCCCATCCTGTCCTTGGTATGGTGGTATGCTCCCAGGACCTCAGGTATCACCTCCTGGGCTGCAGCATCCCTCCTTTGGCCACCCCCCTGGGCCACTGATGCCCTCTCACTGGTGCAAGCCCCCTGTGCCTGTGCCCCTGCACAGGTCTGGCAGTCCCACATGCAGTTGGCCCTTCATCATCCTGCCTGTTGGTGGGTAGAGACTCTGCCCTCTGTATATGTGGTCCTCCAGTCCGTGGCCGGGAGACACTTGTGTGGGGTTTTTAACCAGAGCTGATGATGGTGGCTGTGTGGTAGGGCTCTCAGTGAGGTCCTGGGTGGGGCTTTTGGAGGGTGACAGTCCAGGACTGTGTGATGGGCCAGGGAGTTCCCCTATTTCCAGACATCCCCTGTACTCTCCAGAGTGTGGCCTCTGTCTTCAGGTGGAGGGTGGCACAGGTTGACGTCTTCGTCCGGGTGGCATGGGTGGTCCTGTCTGTGTGTGGGGGAATAGACAGGTGGCTGTCAGGTACTTTATCTGCATTTGTTGCACTGCTCAGCACTATTTGATGGTTATATTACCCTATTGTAGCATGCAAGATCCCTTCGTGTACATTTAGTTGCATTTTTTGTGGGAGTGGAGGTGCATTGTGGATGCTGTAGTGCCACCGGGATTCCATGCAGGGGTAGGTGACTTTGCACAGGGGGATGGATGGAGATCTGTTTGTGGGTTTGTGGTCATGCTGGGAACTAGGATATGGGTGTTGTGGACTGGGTAGGGTATGGGTCCTGGTGGTAATGAGGGGATGGGGTGATACATGCATTACAGATGCACTGATTGTTAAGGTATTGTAGTTTACTTACCCGAGTCCAGTCCTCCAGTGAGTCCGGTGAGGCCCTCCGGGTGCAGCGTAGCCAGGACATTCTACTCCCAGTCGGTGTATTCGAGGGGAGTATGTGGGGGACCACCACCAGTCTTCTGTATGGCGATGTTGTGCCTGGATGCCATAGACCGAACATTCCCGCACAGGTCATTCCATCTCTTCCGGATGTCGTCCCTTGTGGGTGGATGGTTTCCCACTGCGTTGACCTTGTTGACTATCCGCTGCCATAGCTCCACCTTCCTGGCCACGGGTGTCTGCTGCACCTGTGCCCCAAATGGTTGTGGCTCAACCCTGAGTATTTCGTACACCATGGTCCTTAGCTCCCTGTCTGTGAAGCAGGGGTGCATAGGGGGTGCCATTGTGTGTGTTGTGGGTGGTGTGTTGTGGATGTATTGGTAAGTGTGCTGTTGTGTGGCTTGTGACGGTGTTTGGGGTATGTATGTGTTTTGGGGGTGTATTTGTGTGTGTGACTTGTGTGATGTTGGATTCAGTGTATGTGTGTACTGTTGTTTATCTCAGTCGTGCAATTGGCAATACATAGGATTGCAGGGTGTGTATGTGAGGTGTATGGGTTTCAAACTTGCCAATGTGTGCATTTGTTGTTGGTGGGTTCCATTGCTGGCCATGGTGGTCCGTACCGCCATTGGTCATGTGGCATTGACTATCCGCCACACTGATTTGTGCATCATTATTTGGTGGCTGTGGTGGTCCGTACCGCCATTGGTTGTGTGGCATTCACTATCCGCCACGCTGATTTGTGCATCATTATTCGGTGGGCGGAGGGTTTGTCTGCATGGCGGCAGTGGTGGGGTGGGGTGTACTGCCTTTTTGCCGTTGCATGCACTGACGGTGGGTGGAGGTTGCGGGATTTTTGGAGGTTTGACGTTTTGGCATCATTATATGGCGGTGTGCAGTACACCATTACTAGGGGTCTTCTGTTTACCGTCTCCACGGTGGTTGGCGGTGATTACCGCTGAGTTCATAATGAGGGCCTAAGACTCTTATTCTTTGAAAATTCATAACTTGACTTGTGTATGTTGGATTTTTGTCGTTTTGGTCTTATTTTGTTTAGATAAACATTCCCTTTGTTTCTAAACCTGTGTTGTGTCATTTTGTAATGTTTTCACTGAATGACTGTGTGTGTTGGTACAAATACTTTACACATTGCTTCTGAAGTTAAGCCTGTCTGCCTGTGCCAAGCTACCAAGGGAGTGAGCGGGGGTTAACTGAGGGTGATTCTCCTTTACCCTGACTAGAGTGAGGGTCCTTGCTTGGGCAGGGAGTAACCTGACTGCCAACCAAAGACCCCATTTCTAACACAGGTCCTCCCACCTCTTTCAACAGTGCATGCTAGTCGCTTGTGGACCCCTATGGTCTGCACCTTCTTTCCTGATGTCCCTATCAGATATCCCACTTTGACCTGTATAGATGACATAAAAGTACAAGAAAAGGCAATTCATTGTCACTGTTGTGCAGCCCTGTGGTGACATCATATATTCCCAATGAACATGTACATTTACAAACGAGCTGCAGTTTATTTTGTCAACAAAACACTCATAGGTAGAGTCGAAATACTGCTTTGCAGTAATCTCATGTGCACCATCAATACTTACTAGATCCTCATGTTACCTACTCAGGACTACAACATCATCTTGGCCAGAACTATGCAACCAATTCTGTTGTGAGAGCTACCCATTATCACTCACAATCATTGTGAGCCACTGTAGGCCCACCCACCTGTACATTTCTTGCACATAATCATACTCACATCCTACAATGGCTTCCTGTCTAAACTCCCAAGAGTCAGAACCCATGGCCTACATCACATACACTGACAAAGGGCAACAGAGGAGGGTTGATATGTATCAATGAGAGCAGTGATTTTTTTTTTTTTTTTAGACATGTGTGGACTCTAATAGGACAGACTGGGATGGATGATGGTGAGCCACTGTCATCTCCAAGACCTTCTCCTCCCAGGCAAAGAGTTATAATAGGGGAGTGGAGAACCACCACCAGTCATCTGCCCTTCCAGGTGACACCTGGAGGCCAGTAAATTAACCTTCCCCGCAGGTCATTCCACCTCTTGCCAATCTCCTCCTTTGTGCACAGGTTGTTAGCTACTGCATTCACCCGGTCTACTATTCTGGTATTCTGTACCACATTTGCCTTTTCTGGGAAATTGCTGTATTTTAGACTTGTGCTCCACGGAATTGTGGCTCTACTCTAATGATTTCATCCACCATGACAGACACCTCTCCTTCTGTGAAACAAGGATTTCTTCTTCCTGCCATTGTGAAATTATTCTTAACAAAACCACTGCTCGAAAGAATTAAGGGTACTGTAAATAAATCAATTTGACAAAACAAGACACAGAGGGGGAGGTAAAACAGAATCAAAAAACCTATCTACTATGTTGTGGATTTGGCTGGTTGTCTGGTCTTCTGCAGTGGAATGGCATAGGATCATGGTTCTGAAATGGAGTTTGTTTTATAGTGTGTTTTGCAGGTGTTCACAATTGTCCAATTTGCAACAGGTGTGGGCTACTAACATTCAACCAATGGCCACAGCTCCCGCCACGGATTCCCGCCATCATGGGCCTGCCACTGACACACGGCCAGCCGGACTATGGGCCTTATTATGACCTTGATGGAGGGGTTTCCACCATCACAAATATGACTGATATCCCGTCTGCCGTATTATGATCTCTATGTGATCTAAATAGGCTTGGCGGTATGCTGCTGTTGAGATGGTGATGGAGTGCTAATCGTCAGTATTGGAGTCTGCCGTGTTGGCTGCAGGATGCAGCTGATGTGACTGAGTACACTCAGTTGTGGCGGTCTTTGGCCACAACACATCTACATACGGCAGGTGGGAGACCACTGACGTAACAGACTTTTCAAGCCTGCCTCTGGCGCAGTTTGGCAGTATCAGACAAGCAACATCTAACCTAGGCTCTAAGGGCCAGATGTACATAGATGCAATTTTGCATGTCCTAAATAGCTACTTCATAGAAATCGCTAATTAGGAAATGCAAAATGCCATGTGTGACAATGGGCCGGTATTGCATTTCCCACATAGCAATATCCTGTTACTATTTGGGAAATGCAAAATCAAGGATGGGTATGGGCAGGAGGTCCCCCGAAATGCACCCCAAAAATAGTGGTGCACATGTAGTGCACACATATGCCGAAGGGGCATGTGTGTGTTCTATTGCAGTTTAAAAAAAGCATATATTTTTTTTAAATTGCACATGATTACCATCGACTTGAATTGGATGGTAATTGCATGTCCTAAATGCCCAATTCGCATTTACGAAATGCTTTGTACATCTCAATAGGAATCGTAAATAGGTAATCCCTATTTGTGATTTCCTATTCAAAGGATTGCAAATTGTGATTTCTACTGGGTAGAAATCACAATTTGCAATTTTCTAACGGGCTTTGTACATCTGACAAGCCCATTTTGCATTGCTTAAGGGCCTGAAATAGTGATTCAGACCCTTAAGAATTGAAAATGGTGATAACGCGTCCAGCCCTTATAAATTACTTGTGCTTGGACACGCTGGAGGTCGATGAACCTTTTAGCCGAGTTGGGCTCTCCTCATCCTAGAATAGTCGGATTACTTAAATCAATAATCAATAACTATTGTAATCGATACCCAATACTCTATTACTAGATCAAAATAACACATTAGGAATCAATAACAGTCGGTATTTTGACGCAACATGACCTTTCAGTCATGAATAACCACACCAGTTTATCAAAAGTTAATGAGTTTATTTCCTTATATTGACAAAGCTAAAACAATATACTGTATATGAGCCTCAAAATCAAATTATATATGTATACGAACATTACTAGCTATCCATAATGGCGAAAGAAACGCAATCTACGCAAAATCTGAATTATAATACACTCGGTTATGGCAATGCAAATCACTAATATGAGTAATTGAATTTGACTAATTGCATACATCGGTCAGCATAACAAGATTTCAATTCAACATGGTGCGTCAAGTGAATACCTCGACTAACCTCTAATTAGCATTGGCATGTGGGGCTTCATGCAACACGAATTTAGTCAACACAAATTTGGAAAACTTCTAGCTTGGGTCCTATCAAAATAGCAGTTGGTACCTAAAAGGAAAAACACAATGCATAATACAGTTTTCCTTTCATAATTACCAAATACAATCAGCATTCAAGAAAGTCTTCGTCCTTCAGGTACCGGTTCAATCAGCATGGGGCAGATTTCAAAGGGGCAGAGTTAAGGGCAAGTTTCCTTGCGGCAGCAAGGAAAGTGGGGCAAAGTTACTGCATGGGCAAGACGGGGCAAATTAAAGTTAAAGTCTCTAGGGTGAGAATTCTTAAAGTCTCTTTCTCTGGAATAGAGAAAAGGGCATCAAGATGTTGTCCAAGATGGCGTCTGGCATTTGGCTTCAAAGATGGCATCAAGGAAAATGGCTGACTTCTCTTTGTCCAGTGGGTTTAAGTAAGAAACATTCCAACTTCTTCAGGGTCTTCCATTGGAGGGTTCATAGGGTGGCTTCAATTTGACCAATGAATAGTGTCTTTCTCCTAGTACTCATTTATGCATACATTGTCCTTGGAGCCTTGGAACACAAGTTGCAACAAAGTTTGCCAATTAATTTTATCTTAAAGCCTTTATTGTCAGCACCTGCAGGAGCTGACCTTGTATCAAAGGGGATGAAACCGGCCTAGCAAGAAACCTTGGAGATAAGTGTATTAGTCATCTCTACTGGAAAAATACAGAATAAGGTCTTTGTTAGTAAAAAGTGAAAACCACGCAGTTAAATTTGAGACCAGGTGACTAGGCCAAAGCCTCTACTAAATTTAAGCTAAGCATAAAACAGTTTCAACAAGAAAATCATAGAACACATCTGCAATTATGACGGATTACTAAATTTTTTTATTCTTCATGATTAATTAAGCTCGTTTATAATAATGGCGAACTACTCCATGGGCACAAATTCCAACGTACATTATTTTTCTTTGCTAAAATCACACTACCTTATACGATTTTGGTTACATGATATATTAATATATGTTGGTCCTTCTTTTTCTGCGTCATCAATGGCTTTGCACCTCTGGCCCTTAGTTTCTTGTATTTAAACAAACCAAGATGTATAGAAAAGGTTGTAATGTACCTGCGGCTTTCTTCAAGTTCCAACTGATAATACATTTTATTTCAATAAAGTCAAGGTCAAGAGAAAACTTTTGTCTATTTAATTGCCTTATCATGTCAGCAATGTGTGGATCTGCGTGTTGTTCACACTAAATTGCCGGGTTTGACTGATTCATGTCAACACAGATGAGTACAGCTTCTTCAAGGTCCTTTTTAGGCACTACTATGGGAGAAACCCATGCTGTTGGATCAATGGAATACTCAATAATGGCATGTTTTAGTAACGATTCAAATCTTTTTCAACAGCTCCTTGTAAATGAAAAGCAATTTGTCTATGTCTGTGAGCAGTAGGATGAACATCCTCATTGATAAGCAGTTTTACTTTCCTAGTTTTAAGCTTTCCTAAACCATGAAATAATTAAGGGACTATTTTGTGAGGAGGGTTCATGTTGTAATTCACAGAAATCAGTCCCATATCAGCAGCTGTATTGAAGTTGTGTAAACAGGCCCTTGATGCTGTACCTTTGAAGCACAAGGATTGGTGCTTGTACCTTTGTTTTCTTATGATTCACTATCCCTAGAAATGAACCGTGAATTTTTATGAGTGTTGGTACAGCCCACTTTGGTCTTCAACAGCATAAATCATGATAGTGGCGACATTTCATTCTATTCTATTCAGGCATTATGTTTTTTGATGCACCGCTGTTGATAATGTTTTGTCGACCTTTCTTTCACTGACATCTTTCTTCACATGTGCCCAATTCAACATGTGCATGTTTCCCTGAGTTAAGCATCACATGTCAGAATCACTTTCTTCACTTTCATTTATTATTGAGGCGGAAGAACTGTTTGATGAAGATTTAGATGATTTTCAATTACGTTTACTATCAATTTGCCTCATCTGATGTCACCACTTGGCATTGTGAGCATGTGTCAAACATTGCTTCTGGAACGTTCTGGCAGCGATGTTGTCCTCTCGCTGTGACACACTTACTTTTTCCTTTGATTTACACATTGTCACAAAATGTTTCTTTTTTCCACAGCCATTACATATCTGTCCAATGGTGGGACACTTTCCTTTGTGTGAAAATGAAAATCCTTATTTGAAACACAACTTCTGTTTACGTATGGACATCAACTTGCATCCTTCAGTCTTTTGCTTTGGCTTACTTTTCATATTCATGACTAATTCGTTCTGGGCACCTCCAGCCTCCATGTCAGCAGCTTTTCTTTCTGCACACTTTTCAGTTCTGTCAGCCATCAGCACTAGCTCCTGACTATGTGTTTCTCTCAGCATTAATCGCCTGAATGAATCTGACAAGCATTCATCAATAACTCTAAGATGCATAGCTTTTTTATCATTAAATTCATTAAACTTACAATGTTTCATGAGTGCATCGAGTCTTTCCACAAATTCATCAATAGTTTCGCCAACTCTTTGACCTTCTTGACTGAAAACATATCATTCGTAATCAACGTTGTGTGCTGGATTCAAAGTATTTTTAATCTAAAGGTACCGACTTCTTTGTCCGTACTCTGCATTTCTTTATGACTTCTTTCCCACCATCACCAGCAAGATTTTTGAGATACTTAATAATCTTTCAGTTATCAGTCTCTTCAAGTGCATCAATGAAATCTTCATATGTCTCTATCAAAGCGGGTCATCTTTTGCCAATATTCAGCTTTTTGGCCGTATCGAAAGGCAGTAGTGGTTTTAGGAAAGTGGCAGCATTGTCTGGAATTTACTGACATTGAGAGTTGCATGCACCCTGATGCTGTTGGATGATCATGTTTGTGCAAACCCTTTTTAAAGTCTTTTGACATATGAGCCTCAGGATGGTATTTAATATTAATTGGAACAGTGTCTTCTCTTTTAGCTGCCAGTTTCATATTTCACAAATCCAACAGTTGCCTTCAACTCTTTGCTTCTTGAAGGTCTATGAAGTTGTTCTGAGCCCCACTCAGCAGCCCAGTGGGCAGCTGCTTCAGGTATAGACAGCTCTGTAAGAACAACCCTAAGCCACTCTTTTGAATTGCTGTGGCACTATGATTCTAGTTAGCAGACTCAGTAAGTTATTTAATTTTGCCTTTCCACACATCAGTTTGCATTTTCTGACACCTGGTAGATCTCTGCCTTGCAGCGCTTGTAAACCTGGTTGTATCCATCTTTAACATTAACACTCCATGTACTATATGGCTTCATTTCACGTGGCAGCAAGGTACCTTCTAGTATGGTCTTGGTTGTTGCTTCTGAACCAACGATTCTTAGTGAAGCTTTCTTTCCATTCAAACGCTTCATACTGGCTGTAGTTGCGCTTTGACTCCACATATGCCAACCGTCAACTCATCACTTTGACGAAGGCACATGTGGTGTGCTCAAGCAGTTTGCTTGGACCATAGCAAACTCAGCAGGAGAGCGCTTTCTTCTTCAGATTACTTATCCCCTATCTAGTCGCCAGGTGTAGAGTCCTCCTCACTCTGGGTACCCACCAATGAGTACACACATACAGAGCTGTAAATCACACATCTTCTTTCCTCTGTGAGTACCTGTGAAATCTCACGTTCTAAGCAAAGATTTCATTACATTCTATTCTAGCGAATATGTCACAGTGATACGGTTGTCCATTTTAGCCAGAAATGTTCCATCTTAAAACATGCAAGATACTACACCCCCCATATTCTATTACTCCAAAAATATGGTTCTCCCTGTGCTTTTCTCTTCTCCTGCCTCAAAAAAGGTCAGATTTAAGTTTTTTTTTTTAATTATTTGCAGGGCTTTCTTCTGTGTTCTTGCTTGTCCCCTTTTGCTGACCCTTTTTTCATTTAATCTGAACTATGCAGCAGGGAGTGGTAAAAAGTGTCACACTATATAGCTGGTAAGTCTAGGAGCATAAATTACTCCCCGTTATGTTTTTGAAGTGAAATGGCTGCATAATTCTCAACAAGATTACAAAAGGTTGTACTAGCCTGTATTCTGTGTTGTATAAAGTATATCACTATAAAAAATAGATATTACGGACTGGCTATTCTGAATGTCATGGTGGTCATGGATAGAAATGACAGTGACCATTAAGCTCTATCTTTTATTACAGTAGGATGGGTAGATTTGATTCAAATGAAGTTTGTCCTCTATCCCAACTCGAACAACCAAAGAGAAGTTAGGTGACCATCTACTGCAAACAACCTAGATCCTTTGCTTCAGTTGATGACACCGTTCTGGACGTCTGTTAGTTTGAACACTGTTCACCAAATGACATCCAATTAGGAATGCATATTCTACTGTATTTCCAGGTTAAATGAAACATTGTCTGAGGGACTCCAGCTCCAAGCAAGGTATTAAGAAACATGCCTCCTGGAATCAAAAGAAAAGCTGCAATTGGGAGGTAATTAAGCATTTCCACAAGGTGTATAAGACAGCTTTGGCCGAGTGCTGAAAAAACCAGGAAGAGGCGAATTGGAGGGACATGTTGCAGGGTTTCTCCAGAAGGGATAATCATTCCTTCTGGCATATAGGGGCACATGGAAGTTCACATGTAACCAACCAGATGGAGTACAGATGGAGTAAAGAAGTCTCACTAAAGTGTTGGTAAACTCTTTTCCTAATTTTCAATCTGTTGATGGTTCTAACCTCTTCTCTTCACCATAATCCCCCCCCTATCCTGCAGAAATGAATAGATGGTAAGCACTTGATTTCTGATCTTCAGGCTGGATTTAGACCCAGATTGAGCATGCTGGGCTAGGTGTCATATTTCTGCATAATATAATGGGAGTATGTGTGTCTGAGACATGAGCTTTCATACACTGTCCTTATCCATCTCAGGGCACTGACTGACTTTGTACTTTGTGTCCTCTGGAGAGTGCATTCCAGCGTAAATGTTGACAGAAATATGCACATGAGACAAAGGGAAGAGATGGGGAGTTGACACAGAGTATTGGTGTTCAAAGAGGCATAATTCAGGAGTGTGTACCTGCCCCAACCCTGTTCACACTTTACATATCAACGTCATTAAGTTTCCTAATATTTGCAATAAAGATTCTCCTAGATTGGATGGTTCAAAAGTCCCCATTCAAATACACTCGGACGAAGCTCTCTTAATTTTGAGAACCCCTATGGGGTGTTAATCCTTCTTGGATACATTCTATAATTTTTCAAATTTCCGAGGCCTGGAAATAACACATGCAAAAACTAAGTATATACATTTTGACCCACTTAAGAATTTTAGAGGTGGTTTTATGGTAAATGGTATCATACTAGAGAAAGTGAAAGATTTGAATTTGTTTGGGGAAAAGTTATTGAAATCACACAGCTTGCTTAACAAATCTGTAAAAGCAATCTGTCACTAGAGTATAGAGTCTCATTGCTTTTATGAGTGTTTAAGTCTACAGTGTTCAAGCCTGTTGGAAATCTGCTGTGGCCAATGATTAGGGGTTTCTATGACTGGAGCAGAGATTTTGGGATACTGCAATATTGCAACAGTCTCAGTGGCAGAAAATAAGCTCTTCCACTCCTGTTTGAACTTTACATCAAGTGCCCTTTGTTACCACTTTTTCTTGAATTAAATGTGAGTAGAGTGGGAGATAATTGCTGGAAGATGGTTACTGTACTGGGTTCGATTGTGGTCAATTCCTGAACTTGTGTCTTACACAATCTCCCTAAAAAAGTCTCGCTTTGGACAGATCCATCTTTTATTACTGGTTGTAAAGTCTTGGCTTTGTAAATTAGACATGAAGAACCTGTGAATGTCAGCAGAAAATATAATCCCAAGGTATGCACTGAGCTTAAAACTAAAGAATGGAATTGTGTGATGGGAAAGATGCATTGCATAAATTAGGCTGAATGGGTGCATAGACTGCTTTTTAGATTATAAATGGATTCCAGCTTCTGAGGACTATTTGTGTAATATCATGCCTCAATGCGCTAAGAATGTTTATATTAAATTCCGTCTGGATATCCTTTCAGTTAATTATTTCACATACTAATGCCAATATCTTCCCAGTCCATCACATGCCCTCTTTCCTCAGTGTCATCTTAAACCAAGGCCCTCTTCCTATATTTTGGTAAGGGCTATGTCTCCCTAATGAAAAGGTGGACTATTCCTGTTTGTCGGTCCCCAGGGTATAGATTTTACAAGAAAACTTTGCATATACTTCAAAAAGCGACAAATGACCTAATTGCTTTTGAACTGTCAAGATTGTTTCATTATGTGTGGATTTTAAGGTAAAGAACTGTTGCACAGGCTAACAACAGATGGTCAATCAAATTACCATGAATTGATTTTATATTATGCAATTTTAGAGAGTTGACAATAAATTGAGTGTAACTACATCACAAAATGCAATCAGGGACGGAGTGTTGAAACTTTTCAAACACTCACCCCTGTAACATATCTGGGTTTAATCCATTGTTATTTTGCTTGCCACGTCACCCCAGTTTGGACCCAGTAATATGCAAATCAGCCTTGACACCGTGCTCCTCATGGGAGCAGTCCAGCCCAAAGTACCAAGCCAGGTCCTTTCTGGAACAAAAACAAGTATCCTGGGACCGGTTTCAGGGGATCTCCCCTCATCAGCCAGACTAGCCTGAAACCAGTGGTGCAGCGAGCAAGGGACACACGTCTGAGAATAGCCTAGCCACTTAGGGTGCACATAGCAACATTACAAAATAAAACCACTCACTCCCAGTCACAGATTTGGGTTTAATCCATTGTTAAAACCAGCCAAATGGAAATCAGTCTTGATCCTGTTCCCCATAGGAACAGTCCAGTCTGAACTGTGTTGACAAACTGAGTATAAACACAGTTTATGATGAATTTTAAAAATGTTTTCGTATCTGTTTTAATGGATTTTTTTCCTGAAATAAAGTATTTAGATGATGATGATGAAGTTTATCGTTAAGGACAGAACCTGATCACAATGCATTATTATCTGGGAAGAGGAAATAGGAATTTAAGCCTTTTTAACCCAGGGCTCAGAACTATTAGCTGAGTAAGTTAACTTTTAAAATGCCTTGCTTGAGCCACTCCACGGAGAGCATTGTCCTGGATTTGAAGAGAAGAGCACATTTCCTTCTACTGCATAGAAGTGTTCCTACCCAGTGGACTGTGAAAATATTTCTCTCCGATTAAAGTTTTCAGCTTTTTTCTCCAGGGATAGCAGTAGGGGTTTCCTGGTGGCATTTAGGGGCATATTTATGAGCCCGTAGCGCCACCTTGCACCTCATCTGCAGCATTTTGTTCAACACAAATATGGCAGTAAGGTGGCCTTTCCCACACACCATATTAAAAAAGTGGCGCAATGCTTCCATTGCGCCACAATGTAACTCCTTGCACCACATTATGCCTGTGCCAGGCATAACATGTGCAAGGGGAGTGTTCCAGCACTGGGGGCAGGGCAGTTAAAATGGCGCAAAGGAATCTATGAGATTCCTTTGCACCATTTTATCAACATTTTGTAATGCCTGCTAAGTGCAGGTGTTAAAAAGAGGCTCCCATTAATTACAATGGGCCTCTGGGTGCTTTGCAGGATTAGCATCATAATTTCAGACGCTAGTCCTGCAAAGGTCTGGTCTAGTGTCACAAATATGACACTAGTCACCCTAACTACTGCCATAATGTGTCGTATTAAAAATACAGTGCGGCCATGATGGCGTTAGCGGGGCGCTAAGGGGCACAAGAAAAGTGACACTGCACAAGGTGCAGCGCCACTTTTGCATACTTTTGCATAAATATTCCCCATAGTGTTAAAAGGATCAGTAACCTACCAGAAAAAGCGTACTTGCCCCAAGGTATCTCCCTCCTATGACTGTGTGCCCTCTATTGCTTTGGCAGTTCCTTTGCCCACTGGCTGCTTCTCCATTGTTTACACTCATGCGCATTTGAATGAATAACTTAGGTTGTCATATTGTAAATGGATGGAGATGTCTTGTGAGAAACTAGGGCTGATTGCAGAGGCCCCATAACTTTTTGCCCCCATTTTCCACTTTATGCTGGTGTTTTCCTGACTCTGATGGTGCCCTGGGTACTGCTAACCAGTCCCAGGGCCTGTGCTCTGTGTAAAATGGATATGCAAATTAGGCTAATTATAATTGGCTAAGTTAACCTACCTATAAGTCCCTAGTATTTGGTAGGGCATGTAGGTTTAGGGACCACAGCATAGGTGGTGCACACCTAGGTGCATTGCTGAGGTGCCCAGTGTCATTTTAAAAGCAAGCCTGCCTTGCTGGCTGCTTTTAAATTAAAGTTATATGCAAATTCGACTTTGGAATTAAAGGTACTTCCAAAGTCTTAAACTACCTTATTTTTACATATAAGTCACCCCTAAGGTGTGCCCTATGTGCCCCTAGGGCTGGGTGCCATGTAACTATAAGCAGGGACTTTATAAAAATAGATTTATAAGCCCTGGTGAGGTAAAAACAGCCAAATTCGTTTTTCCCTCATTGAAGTAAATGGCCTTCATAGGCTAGAATGGGCAGACTTTATTTTAAATTTTAAAGTCTCCTTAAATGTTACATACCAAGAATTTGGTATCAAATTGATTGTTATAATAAATCCCACAACTTCCAGTTGTTGGATTTAATATAACTAGTGCAGGTAAAAAGTTTAGACTTTACCTAAAAAGTTGCCAATTTCAGCTCTGCATTGTTTTTGCTGCTGTGCTCTGATTGGCCAGCCTGCAGCAGCTTCTGCCAGGCTACTTTAATGAGGTGTGAAGTGGCCTGGCTTCACACAAAGGAATGTGCTTGGGGGAGAGAATCTCCCCTCAGCAGATGGTGAGGCAGGAAGGGGGAGGGCTGCCAAACTGGTCTTCAAAGGCAGAGAAGGACATCTGGAGCACCCAGCAACACCCCCACATCCTGCAACCCCAGACAGCTAGGTGCCCCCTTGATTAGATTAGGAGAGGGCAGGAGAGGGGTGTGTTTATGATTTTTAGCCACACCAGTGGGTGGGCTCAGCCAGATCTCTCCTCCAAAAATCTGATTCATCCATTTTGGATTTTTAGAGACTGTTGCCTTCTGGGATGGATTTTTGCCACACTTCCCAGGAAGTGGTCATCACAGGGGGACGACCCTGTCCCTGATTGGAGAACCAGGGCCCCCCTGCTTTTCACCCAGGAGCAAGGATAAAACTGGCAGACCTGCACCCACGCCTCAGATCCCCTCCAGAATTCAACAAGAAAGGAACTAAAGAAGAAGAAGGACTGCCCTGCTGGACCCCTGGCCTGCACCTGGAACCTGCACTCAGAAGGACTGCACCAGCTGCACACTTGGGCTTCACCACAAGAAGGACTTTGCCTGGCTTCAACTGGTTCAAGGAGGGACTCCCTGTTTGCTACAGGTGAAAAATTGCTAACCAGAGTCCCCTGCACCAACTCCTGAAGAAAGCGACCAGCTGACCACTGTCCAGTGGCCAAAAAGGAGTTTGCGCCAGGTGCATTCTGGGAGTTGAAGTCCGCACCCCCCAAGGACCATCACAGAACTTCTGGACCCTTGGGGTGAGCTGTGGACCCCAAAAGAACCTTAAAAGAACATCTGGGTGAAGCCCCAGAAGTTTGGAAAAGATATGAGAATTTTTGGAAAAAAGCTCCAGAGAGGGACCGACCTGCCGCGGAAATTCTAGCCGGCTTGCCTCAACCGCGACCCGGCCTGACTTCGTGGTTCGTCCCGGTAAAGAAAAACATCCAAAAAAGAGACTAAGTCCGAACGTAAAAAGTTGACCGGGACCTCCCAGCCATCGTATCCGAGAAGTGCTCCATGGACGTCGGATCAAGATCCAGGTTTACCCCGGTCGAAGGATTTTCATCTCGAAAAAACGACTAAGTCCGAAGGTAAAAGTATCCACCGAGGAAACCCACATCGCGTATCCGGACAAGGGCTCCAGGAGGTCGGATTCAACTGGCAGGTTCGTCCCGGTGAAGAAAAACTTCAAAATAAAGACTAAGTCAGAAGGTAACTTTTTAACCGAGGCCTCCCGCGACCTGTAGCCGAGCAGGGCTCCATCGCGGTCGGCCTGAAAGTTTGACTTTGCCCCGGTCGAGGTGCAACCAGATGACCCGATTGGCGCTTTTTGTTTCTAAGCGCTAGAAAAGTAATAATTCTTTAAAAATTCATATCTCCGGTTCCCCTGAACCGATTTTAATCGTTTTTGTGTCATTTTAAAGATAAAAATATAAACTATTTTTATAAATTGGTTTTGGATTTTTAAACTGTTTCCTGTGTTTTATTTAATTACTGTTTTGTGATATTTTAATGCTTTACACTTTGTCTCCTAAATTAAGCCTTGACGCTCGGTGCCAAGTTACCAAGGGTTGAGCTGGGATTAATTTACTGAGACCTAACTGTACCTATGTGGAGGTTAGTGGCTTGTTGCTAGGTGTAGGTACCTACCTGCCCTACCAATAACCCATTTTCCAACATAATTGGAAGCAGCGACAGGATCCTGTACTTGTGTTCAATATCACGTTACAGTTTTGGGTAAAACAAATTAAAAATCCTTTAAATTGTCCTAGTGCAAAAATTGTTTTTAATTTTTAAATTTGGATTAATTTCAATTATTGAATTTTTGTAATTTTTCTAAATTCTTGTTTCCAATTTTTGCAAAAAGTTTTTGTTGACACAAAACTAGGGAACCATGGAGCTTGATCTGGCTAGCCTACCCACACTGACAGTAGTCCAGCTTAGGGGGTTGTGTATTGAGAGAGGGTTGCCTGCAACCACTGATCTCAGGAAGCAAATCCTGATTAAATCCCTGACAGCATGGGCTGAGGCCCAAGGGCTAGGCACAGAGGAAGCTCCAGAGGGGGAAGAAAAAGGGGAAGATGCTAACTCTAACCACTCAGGGGAGGGAAGGCATCTGAGCCTAAGTGAGGATGAGGAAGAACGGTCCTCAGTAAATACAGTCACTAGGGGCAGATCCAAAGCTAGTGGTGGGAAGGGGGTCCTTTCAGGAGGAGAGAACCCATCCATCAGAGAAAGAGAGCTGGAGGCCCAGCTAGCATACATAGCTTTGGAAGCAGAGAAGCTGGCCCTAGAAAAGCAAAAGAGGGCATACAAAGAAAAAAGAGATGGAAGCAGCGATAAAGAAGCTGAGGTGTCCATGGGTGGGGGAGTTTGCCCCAGATTACCCAAAGGGGTGGTTCCTGCCTATGTAGAGGGGGATGACATAGATAAGTGGCTAGGGGCCTTTGAGAGGGCACTCCAAATGAGAAGGGTTAGGCCTCAATACTGGGGTTCCCTTTTGTGGGAGTTGGTCCCCAACTCAGGGAGGGATAGGCTTCTGACCTTAAGGGGGGAGGAGGCAGATTCATACCCTAGTATGAAGAGGTGCTTAGCAAAGAAGTTTGGTCTGACCCCAGAGCAATATAGAATGAAGTTCAGGGACACCCAGAAGGTCAGTACCCAGTCTTGGGTTGACTTTGTGGACACCTCACTAAAGGCACTAGAGGGCTGGATTATTGGCAACAAAGTAGATACTTATGAGGGGTTATACAATCTGATCATGAGAGAGCACATCTTGACCAATTGTACCCAAGAAAGGTTACACCAGCATCTAGTGGACTCTAAGCAGACCAACCCTAGAGAGCTAGGGGAGGCAGCTGATGAGTGGTTGAGAACCAGGGTGGTTGTCAAGTCCCAGGGGGGAGACTCCAAGAAGGGGGGGACAGGTCCCCAAAAACCTAAGGAGGGAGGTGGTAAGCCCACCACAGAGACTCCCTCTGTACCCCAGAACCCTAAGAAGGAGGAGAGTAAATCCCACTCTGACCAGCAGAGACAGTTAGCCCCAGGGTTAAAAAAGCTCTTGGACAGGAGGGCTTGCTTTGACTGTCAGCAGACAGGTCACTTCAGAGGAGATGCAGCCTGTCCAAAGAAGGTGGTTAGCACTGGGCTGTCCAGTGTAGCCATAGAGGAGGATTCCTCAGATGATGAAGTCCTTCTAGCATTGTGCTGGGAGACAGGACCAGATGGTAAGCTGGTGATCCCTGAGGGTGGGAGTAGGCACTTCCACCACATTCAAGTGAATGGGATCCCTACCACTGGCCTGAGGGACACCTGTGCCAGTCACACTATAGTGAGTGACCGGTTAGTGACCCCAGACATGTATGTCCCAGGAAAGACAAAGAAAGTCAGGATAGCCACAGGGGAGGTCACCTCCAAACCTGTAGCCATAGTGCCCCTAGAGAGGGAGGGTATCCTTGACTGGATTAGGGTGGTAGTCAGTGCTGACCTTCCCCTAGATTGTATCCTGGGCAATGACCTCCCAGAGGTGAGTCTGGTCACAGATGGGGTGGTCGCCCAGGGTGCCCCCCCAACCCAAAGTCCTGGGGAGTCAGTCCCTACAGTTAGGAGACAGGGGTCCCCAAGAAAAGGAAAGAAGAAAAGGAAGGGTAGGCCACTCTTAAAGAGAGTTCCAGGGAGCCAAGGGCCTTCTGCCCCAGTAGGGGGGGAGCCCAGAGTTGGCACTGGTGAGGCCTCACCTGACCCAAGGAAGTCCTGAGTAGTCAGGCAGCTGTCCAGATGCAAGGTGTTGCCCCTGCACTGACAGAAGGGAGAGTGGAAGGAGGGTGTCTGCCACAGGAGGTGGTAGCCCCCCACTCTAGACAGCAAGAGGGGTGCCAGAACCCCAAAGATGCACCTAAAGCAGCTCAGCCACCTGTCAGTGGAGAGCTTAGGGTGTGGTTCTGGGTACTGACAGCTGTCAGTAGCCTCTGCTGGGTGCTAGCCTTCCTGGCAGCACTGTACTTGGCCTGGGAGGCAGACCCCAGGGCCAATAGCAAAGTAGGCCCCTGACCCTATTGGTCATGGTGGGGTTGCTCAAGTGTTGGGTGACCTCTTTGGGTAAGCTAGGTGTTGCCCTAGCAAAGTTAGGAGTAGGGGAGGTGGGCACCTCACTACCCAAGTTGGCAGAGAGAGAGGAGGAAGACCCCCCTAGAGGGAAGTTTCAGTTTGAGTTGGGTCCTTTTACTGTTGGGATGGCTTCACTACCCAGAGGGAGTGACCCTGACAGGAGGATATAAGGCAGAGTAGGCCCTGCAAAGGGACAGCCAGTTTTCTTCACTGTCTTCCTCGCCTAACAAGCCAGGAAGACTCTCCCAGGGTTGGGCTGAGTCTCCTGGGCGTGTGGGCTGGGGGGGGGGTTGTGTGAGAAACTAGGGCTGATTGCAGAGGCCCCATAACTTTTTGCCCCCATTTTCCACTTTATGCTGGTGTTTTCCTGACTCTGATGGTGCCCTGGGTACTGCTAACCAGTCCCAGGGCCTGTGCTCTGTGTAAAATGGATATGCAAATTAGGCTAATTATAATTGGCTAAGTTAACCTACCTATAAGTCCCTAGTATATGGTAGGGCATGTAGGTTTAGGGACCACAGCATAGGTGGTGCACACCTAGGTGCATTGCTGAGGTGCCCAGTGTCCTTTTAAAAGCAAGCCTGCCTTGCTGGCTGCTTTTAAATTAAAGTTATATGCAAATTCGACTTTGGAATTAAAGGTACTTCCAAAGTCTTAAACTACCTTATTTTTACATATAAGTCACCCCTAAGGTGTGCCCTATGTGCCCCTAGGGCTGGGTGCCATGTAACTATAAGCAGGGACTTTATAAAAATAGATTTATAAGCCCTGGTGAGGTAAAAACAGCCAAATTCGTTTTTCCCTCATTGAAGTAAATGGCCTTCATAGGCTAGAATGGACAGACTTTATTTTAAATTTTAAAGTCTCCTTAAATGTTACATACCAAGAATTTGGTATCAAATTGATTGTTATAATAAATCCCAAAACTTCCAGTTGTGGGATTTAATATAACTAGTGCAGGTAAAAAGTTTAGACTTTACCTAAAAAGTTGCCAATTTCAGCTCTGCATTGTTTTTGCTGCTGTGCTCTGATTGGCCAGCCTGCAGCAGCTTCTGCCAGGCTACTTTAATGAGGTGTGAAGTGGCCTGGCTTCACACAAAGGAATGTGCTTGGGGGAGAGAATCTCCCCTCAGCAGATGGTGAGGCAGGAAGGGGGAGGGCTGCCAAACTGGTCTTCAAAGGCAGAGAAGGACATCTGGAGCACCCAGCAACACCCCCACATCCTGCAACCCCAGACAGCTAGGTGCCCCCTTGATTAGATTAGGAGAGGGCAGGAGAGGGGTGTGTTTATGATTTTTAGCCACACCAGTGGGTGGGCTCAGCCAGATCTCTCCTCCAAAAATCTGATTCATCCATTTTGGATTTTTAGAGACTGTTGCCTTCTGGGATGGATTTTTGCCACACTTCCCAGGAAGTGGTCATCACAGGGGGACGACCCTGTCCCTGATTGGAGAACCAGGGCCCCCCTGCTTTTCACCCAGGAGCAAGGATAAAACTGGCAGACCTGCACCCACGCCTCAGATCCCCTCCAGAATTCAACAAGAAAGGAACTAAAGAAGAAGAAGGACTGCCCTGCTGGACCCCTGGCCTGCACCTGGAACCTGCACTCAGAAGGACTGCACCAGCTGCACACTTGGGCTTCACCACAAGAAGGACTTTGCCTGGCTTCAACTGGTTCAAGGAGGGACTCCCTGTTTGCTACAGGTGAAAAATTGCTAACCAGAGTCCCCTGCACCAACTCCTGAAGAAAGCGACCAGCTGACCACTGTCCAGTGGCCAAAAAGGAGTTTGCGCCAGGTGCATTCTGGGAGTTGAAGTCCGCACCCCCCAAGGACCATCACAGAACTTCTGGACCCTTGGGGTGAGCTGTGGACCCCAAAAGAACCTTAAAAGAACATCTGGGTGAAGCCCCAGAAGTTTGGAAAAGATTTGCGAATTTTTGGAAAAAAGCTCCAGAGAGGGACCGACCTGCCGCGGAAATTCTAGCCGGCTTGCCTCAACCGCGACCCGGCCTGACTTCGTGGTTCGTCCCGGTAAAGAAAAACATCCAAAAAAGAGACTAAGTCCGAACGTAAAAAGTTGACCGGGACCTCCCAGCCATCGTATCCGAGAAGGGCTCCATGGACGTCGGATCAAGATCCAGGTTTCCCCGGTCGAAGGATTTTCATCTCGAAAAAACGACTAAGTCCGAAGGTAAAAGTCTCCACCGAAGAAACCCACATCGCGTATCCAGACAAGGGCTCCAGGAGGTCGGATTCAACTGGCAGGTTCGTCCCGGTGAAGAAAAACTTCAAAATAAAGACTAAGTCAGAAGGTATCTTTTTAACCGAGGCCTCCCGCGACCTGTAGCCGAGCAGGGCTCCATCGCGGTCGGCCTGAAAGTTTGACTTTGCCCCGGTCGAGGTGCAACCAAATGACCCGATTGGCGCTTTTTGTTTCTAAGCGCTAGAAAAGTAATAATTCTTTAAAAATTCATATCTCCGGTTCCCCTGAACCGATATTAATCATTTTTGTGTCATTTTAAAGATAAAAATATAAACTATTTTTATAAATTGGTTTTGGATTTTTAAACTGTTTCCTGTGTTTTATTTAATTACTGTTTTGTGATATTTGAATGCTTTACACTTTGTCTCCTAAGTTAAGCCTTGACGCTCGTTGCCAAGCTACCAAGGGTTGAGCTGGGATTAATTTACTGAGACCTAACTGTACCTATGTGGAGGTTAGTGGCTTGTTGCTAGGTGTAGGTACCTACCTGCCCTACCAATAACCCATTTTCCAACATGTCTGCTATATATAGTCACTTGCTAACTCCTATTCCACTGAAAAGGGGAGCTACCACACTGCCCTACCCTTTGCCACAGTGATGGATGGGGGTAAGTTTACACCTTCCCTTTGAAATACTCACAACCTTCGGTAAGTGTGGGTGTCTACCAAATAAACCCCTTTCCTTGGGCAAGATGGTAGAGGCTACCAAATATCGCTATTGTTGAGTAAGGCAGGAGAGTTACCAAATACTCCTATCGCTCAAAGTCTAAATGGTGGCACTCAATTCTTTCACCCTAAATTTCAACAAGGCATTCCCTCTGAGGAAGGTTAGAGTTTCTTCATGGCCCATCCAAAACATATTTCAGAGGGCTCTTTTAGACTGTGCCGAAAGAATGAGGTAGGATTTGTCAAAGTCCCTTGGGCATCCAACCACCTCTGCCTTCCCCAAAGGATTGGGGAGTCCTACAATAAAAGACATAAGCCTGGGTAGGCACCTCCGTCCCACAGTTAACAACATATTTACTGGAGCATCTTTCAGCTGTCTCTGGTAAGCTTGACAACAACTCATTCAAGGGTGAAAAGGACCAGAACAACTGATAGCTGTTGCAGTGTCATGTTTGTAATTGCTTGCAAATTGGGCAAGAAGGAAAAAGTTATTTGCAATGACCTAAAAGTAATTTTCCTAAATTAGACCTCATTGGATATTTTGGTTTCCACTATGGCAAAAAAGCCAAGCAGCATTTAACAAGGCATGGCAATAGAACTTCCCTTAGAATAAGCCCTTATGCATTTTGTTGTAAGTCCTTTCATTAGATGTAATTTAATATTTTAGGTTATCTTATTTGTTGTTATTTATGTTATGTGTTTTGTTAGATGATATTTCTGTTGTTATGTCATAATGTTATATGCAATGTGCTGTGCTATGTTATGTTATCTGCTATGTGATGTTGTGTTATAAATGTTATGTTATGTTATGTTGGATTTGTAAAGCATGCAATTACTTGATTGGTGCCCTGGCGCTTGAAACTGTAAGAGACAGAGCAATGAGCAGAGTAGGGTAGTGAGATTAAGCTTTATGGAATAATCAAATGCAAAAGAACTGAATAACTGAAAAACAGAACAAATTGAAGATAGGTGAAGCTAAGGAAAAAGGGTTGACCACATTCCCACTGGTTTGTGATGTATTATCACACAGGTGGCCTATGATGGGTATGAAAGTTCAGACTGCAGGATGCAACATCTTGGACTAGCTGTAGATTATTTCTTCTTGCTGCCATGCAATTGAAATTATCTCGACATCTGGAGGTAAACTGCTTTATAGGACATGAAGTCCACCTCGCCCCCTTTTCTGTGAGTGGACTAATAGCTTCAATCAGTGGTTTGATTCTTACGTGTTGTAGCACATCTCTTATATATCCTTGATGGAAAGTACCCTCGTTTTGTCACATTACCCCCAAATTCTGCCTGATGTCAGTGTGTTTGACTGTGTCACTGGCGTCCTTCTAACCAGGACCCTAGTGCTTATGCTCTCTCTCCTCTCAAATGTGTCACTACATACTGGTAACCCAGTATTTCATCCCAAATTGGCATTCTGGTCACCCCTTATAAGTCCCTAGTATATGGTACTTAGGTACCCAGGGCATTGGGTTTCCAGGGGATCCCTATGACTGCAGCATTACTTTTGCCCCTCGTAGGGAGCCCATGCAAAGGCTTCTGCACAACTGCCATTGCAGCCTGTGTGAAATGGTGCATGCACCATTTCACAGCCATTTACACTGCACCAGGTCACTTATAAGTCACCTATATGTCAGGCCTTCCAACCCTGAAGGCTGGGTGCAAAGTAACTGTGTGTGAGGGCACCCCTGCACTAGCAGAGGTGCCCCACTTCATCCAGGACCATTTTCCTTGACTTCGTGAGTGCGGGGACGCCATTTTACACGTGCACTGGACATAGGTCAATACTTATGTCAAGCTTCACAATGGTAACTCGGAATATGGCCATGTAAGGTGTCTAATATCTGGGAATTGTACCCCAACACTGATTCTAGTATTGATTTTACAATTCCATGCACTCTGGGGGCTCCACGGTGGACCCCCAGTACTGCCATACCAACCTTCAGAGGTTTTCCAGGCAGGCCCAGCTGCTGCCGCCTCACAGACAGGTTTCTGCCCTCCTGTTGCCTGAGTAGCTCAAGCTCAGGAAGGCAGAACAAAGCATTTTCTTTGGGAGAGGGGTGTTACACCCTCTCCTTTTGGAAATAGGTGTTACATGCATGGGAGGAGTAGCCTCCCAGAGCCGCTGGAAATGTTTTGAAGGGCACAGATGGTGCCTTCCTTGCATAATACAGTCTACACCGGTTCAGGGACACCCAGTCCCTGCTCTTGTGTGAAACTGGCCAAAGGAAAGGGGAGTGACCACTTCACTGCCCATCACCACCCCAGGGGTGGTGCCTAGAGCTCCTCCAGAGTGTCCCTGGGTTTTGCCATCTTGGAATTCCAAGGTGGTGGGGCTCTCTCGGAGCATCTGAGTGGCCAGTGCGAGCAGGTGATGTCAGAGCCCTCCCCTGATAGGTGCTTACCTGTGGCCGACCAATCACCCTTTCAGGGCTATTTGGGGTCTCTCCTCTGGGTGTTTCCTCAGATTCGGATTGCAAGACTCCAGCAGGAATCCTCTGCATCCCCTACTTCATCTTCTACTGACTGAACTGCATCCCGACCCTCCTTGAACTCTACAAACTGCAACAAAGAAGCAAAGACGACTTCTGTGAAATTGTATTTTCAGGTCCTGCCAGCAACTGCAACTGTTTCCAGGTCATGCATTCTCTGAGGACTGTCTGTCTTCCACCTGCACCAGAAAAACTGAAGGAATCGCCCTTGAAGTGAAGGAGTCACTTCCCTGCTTCAGCAGGCACCCCTCTGCAACGACGACTGGTGGTGTGGATCCCCTCCCCTGACGAAGTATGTGGATCCAGCAACACAGGTGGTGGATTGAAGTTGTCCCGACGGTCCTAAGGTCCAGCTGTCCAACTTTGGTGGAGGCAAAAGCTTGCCTCCCCACACAAGACAGTACCCCCGTACACCACATGATTTGCAGTTGGCAAGGCTTGTGTGCAGCGTTCCATTAAGTTCTTCATGCACAGCACAGCTCCGGCCCCCAGCACTCCTTCTGCGATGCACAGCTTCCTGAGTGGTTCTCCGACGGCATCGGATCCCTTTGTGTCATACTGCGTGGGCCTCCATTTGCACTTTCTTTGTCCCCATGCTGTGGGGCTCCTGTGCATGCTGCATGGTCTTCTGAGGGCTCTCTGAGTTGCTGAGATCCCCCTCTGTCTACCCTTCCTGGGTAGAGGCCACCAGGTCCCTCCTGGTCCCGGGCAGCACCATTTTCCACTAACTGTGAGCTTTGCATGTGTCAAGACTGGTTGGCAGAATCAAGCGACGCAAACTAGACTGCAATCATCCATCCGATGGGACATCTTCTGCACCAATCAGAAACCGCATCTGTCTTCTTGGGTGCATAACTGACTTTGTCTTCTCACTGGTGGTTCTTCTTTTGCACCTTCATCTGGGTTAGCAGTGACTACTGTTCTCCCTGGACTCTTCAGTGCTTCTTGGACTTCGCCCCCTCCTTTCACAAGTCTTCAGGTCCAGGAATCCAGCATTGGTGTCTTGCAGTCTCTTCTGGTTCTTGCATTATCTTCTATCACAACTTCTTGTGTGTTGTAGGAAACGTACTGTGATTTACTTATATTTTCCTGGGCTCTGGGGTGTGTTCTAGTACTTACCTTTGGTGTTATCTTACACTCCCAGCGCCCCTCTATACACTACACTTGCCTAGGTGGGAACCCGACTTTCGCATTCTACTATTTTAGTATATGATTTGTGTTCCCCCAGGCCCATTGCAACCTATTGTGACTTTCACTATTTGCACTGTTTTCTAATGGTTTTTACAGCTATTTCTGAATTCTATTGTATATACTATGTATATTACTTACCTCCTAAAGGAGTATAGTCTCTAAGGTATTTTGGCATTGTGACACTAAAAATAAAGTACCTTTATTTTTGTAACACTGAGTATTTTCTTTCATGTGTGTGAGTACTGTGTGACCACAGTGGTATTGCAAGAGCTCTGCATGTCTCCTAGATAAGCCTTGTCTGCTCAGCAACAGCTACCCCTAGACAGCCTGGCTTCTAGACACTGAATAAATTTCACTAATAAGGGATAACTAGGCCCGGTATAAGGTGTATACCAGGTGTATTATAGGAGGCTGGCCTGGTGTGTAGTGGTACCCACTACAAACCAGGCCAGCCTCCTATCATCCTTGAATGTAAAGTCCCTCCATACCACATGGCAGACCCTGGATGTGTTCATTGTTCCTCTGAGATCTGTTCTCCAAGTCCTGTCTTTTTCTGGACTAGTTTTTCATTCTTCTCTTGCAGTGTCTCTATGATGCTCTACATTTGATATTGCTTTTCATACCTCTTGTCTATGGTTTTCTACATATCATCTGCTCATACCCTGAAAGAAGCTAAGTTCTGCTAGAGCTTATGGAGACCAGATATGGAGGCTGCCTTGATAGCTCCTAAGTCTATTTTGATTTCTTTGAAAAATTGTTGGAGGAACTCTTGAGTGATGTCCACCTGGGTTAGCCCCGAGGGCTGGTTACCATGTTTAGTTTTTGCTACGTCTCTCCTAATAGTGATTTTTATATTTCTTCTTTAGCTTTGTCTTTAGCATTTCCTTCACTGATTGATGTCTCTTGTCTCATTGGCTGGCCAAAAAAATGAAATGTGAGTATGCAAATGTGTATAATTTCTGTATGTAGAAATTTCCATCTGGAGAAGCGGGGACATTCCCATACTAAATCTTCGATACTGTCTGAAACCCACAGCAGATGGAAATGTGCTGTAACAGAAAACTGCAGGAGCAAATTTCCAATACTGAAAGGATTGCCTTTGTGAATCAGGCTCGTACTTACTGTGTCTGCGATTGTGCGCTTGGCAATCTATGAAGCTTGAAAGTCCACAGTACAAATATAGTGCCTACCTTCGCCTATGCTACACTGAGATGTAGTGGTTCACAGCACTTTCCAAAGACTGGGATCCTGATATTGTGGATTGTAAAAGGCTCTGGCGGTTTACACCACAACCCCAACCCAAATCTTGCAACATGGGAACCAAGTGATAAACATTTAGCTGTAACTTGTAGTGCCTCAAATCAGGTAGAGTTGTCCATATTACCTATAGCTGCCGTGTTGGGGGTCCAGAAAAAGGGACACAGATAATTTATGGCATAGCATGAACTGAACGCACTTCACATGGAAGTATCATTTGCACTCTATTGGTCAAACAACATGACAAACCCCAAATAGGGTTTGCAGGGAAATGTACAGAGGGCTCTGTTGCTATAAAATAAAAATGCTGGAGTCAGATATGCTCTTTCCGGGTAAAATTAGCTGGCTATAAGATAGATTCTTTTTATCATGCATAAATAGAAAAAATCGCTTCTTTAGCATACTTCAGAATATATTAACAGTATGGGTAAGCATAAATGAGGAGCACTGCCTCATAAAACTGTTGTGAAGTCATGACGTATCAATTTAACTATGATTAGCAAATTATTTTACGGTTTGATATGTTTTATTTTGAATTAAATCAATAATGACAACCCCTCAAAAACTCACTGAATTTTGTGAATTAAAATAAAGCCTCGTGTGTTATTTACATACATGCCAGTTATCTTACATCCTGACACTTATATATATATACATATATATATATATAGAGAGAGAGAGAGAGAGCTGCCACACGAAAATATGTGCAAAAACCTAAGTAAGCATTCGTACACTTCTATGGCCCTGGAAAGCGTTCTATAAAGACCCATGACTTAAAGCAAGATATGTTTAACAGTAGGCTCACTTTTGTGATGTCGTTTCACAGCAACCAAAAACTATGCTACATTACAGCCAGAAAATACTTGGTCTACATGCACAGACGAAAAGGTGCAAAATCACTTGGGAACAATTACCACACATGGCTCCTCATTTTTATTGGATAACACTAAATCAGGATGTTATTTTCCAGCGAAACAGATGTTTCCGCTTTCAAGTTGTGCCCCAGAATTTTGCTGCAGAGTATAATTCATCACCATTGTGTTGGTTTTAATTTGGGGATCCTGTCCACTTCTTTCAGTGTATTCTTTGTTATGTTACAAGTACAGTTTTCATTCAGCCTTTCTTCATTTCAGAATATTGTTCAATGTGCGCAGTAGAAGCACTGACATTTTTTTTCCTTGTGCTGCTGGTTAGGCGTTTGGTCCTGGTCATTGAATTCCATTTTTTGAAAGCTTGAATTCTTTCTTATTAGCCAGATGTTAGGGATATTGTGTGTACCAAACTCAGGCCCATATTTATACTTTTTGACGCAAACCAGCGCCGGCGCTGGTTTGCATCAAAAAATTTACCGCCAGCTAACTCCATTCCAACGCGCCAGGCGGGAGCCTTATTTATGGATTGACATTAGCCGGCGCTGCGGCCTGGTTAGAGTTTAAAAAAATGACTCTAACCGGGCAACGCAGACGTAGGGAAGAATGGGGGTTGTGTGTCAAAAAAATGGTGCAAGTCAGGTTAGAGTAAAAAATCATGTCTCTAACCGGACTTGCGCCATTTTTTGACGCACAACCCCCATTCAAATGACTCCTGTCTTGGAGTCATGCCCCCCTGCCCAATGGACATGCCCAGGGGACTTCTGTCCCCTGGGCATGGTAATTGGGCACAGTGGCATGTAGGGGGGCCCAAATTAGGCCCCACTATGCCACTTAAAAAAATAAATAAAAATTACTTACCTCTACTTACCTGGGATGGGTCCCCCCATCCATGGGTGTCCTCCAGGGGTGGGTGAGGGTGGCAGGGGGTGTCCCTGGGGGCATGGAAGGGCACCTGTGGACTGCTTCAATGGTCAGAGACCATGGAAATTAGCCTACAGGTCCCTTAACGCCTGCCCTCACCCAGGTGTTAAAAAACGGCACCAATCAGGTTGTGCGCCATTTTTTAAGGCCCGCCCCCTCCTGTGCGTCAAAATGACGCGGGAGTATAAATAAGGCGCACATGCCTTAAAGTCATTTTTTTAGATGGAAACGCCTACCTTGCATGTCATTAACGCAAGGTGGTTTCACACATTCAGAAAATGACGCACACTGCTGGATTTTAACGTTCCCGGGGTCGGGCATCAAAGTATAAACATGGTGTTAGGTTTGCAGCGAATTTGCATCAAAAATTTTGACGCAAATTTGGCACAGAGTATAAATATGGGCCTCGGTGTTTACCAACACATGTTTAAAAAATATGTCAAATTAATTAAGCTAAACTAACAAAATACTTTTAAACCATACTATGTTACAAAACAATAATTATGTGATCTCAAGTTCCCAATTAGAATATCATAATAAGTAAACAGTCCAATCTCAAAGACAGGTAGCGCCCTACACAGTTACGTTAGCCGAATAATATACGTGTCACAAATCACTTGGGAAGCGCTGAATTGGTAAAGTATCGTCTGGGTCAAGTTTACCTTTTGACCTCAGGAGTCCGCATTAGCCTTTACACCAGCCCTCACATGCTCGGATAGCAGCATTAATGCTCACGCACAGCAATCAGGCAACATTAGTTAGGGAGCAAGGAATGGGATGAGATGGGCCACAAAATTGATGATATGGCTTCATCCCGTGGTACAATAAATGTCCTGCTTGGTCATGAAGGCGCAGAGTTGTGTTATACAGCATGGAGGGCTGTAACTTCATTTCAGAGGGTTTTTTGTTCATTTTAGAACACCATTATGGCACTTTGCTTCTACTGAGAACACAACTACTAAAGACAGAATTTACTTCTGACAATAGGGCTGTGGTTCACTATTTTCCAAAAAGTCTGCATTCTTGATGGACCTACTTTTTCTGGATCAGTACTTCAGATGTTCATTACGTCTGGTGTGCCTCAATATTTCATAATTAAGGTAAATTACAAAATTACACAAACCAAGCACAAAATATTTCACAGGCACTGTTGGGGAAAGTATTTTAATAAAAACCCTGTGTTCTTGATGTCACTATCAGATCTATCTTTTTTCATAGGGGGTGTCTTGCGCAGATTGGAAAGTTACTGAACATCCATAACAGAAAAAGTGCCACCACCAACACTTATGTATTTTTTCACATTCCGGTTGGCAATACCAGAAAGAGAGTACTTGAGTGGGAAAGAGAAAGAGTCTCCCATGAGACACAATTAATTTTCTAATTGTACCAAGCTATTTCAGAAAAGCAAACGGCAGTGAGGCGAAAACGTTACTTATTTCACAAGTTTGTGTGGACTAATGCCTGGTGGAGTTTTGGACAGAATAGGATTGCTTGGAAGTGCAATCCCACACAGCATAATATGAATGTGTTCAGACACCACGGTTTCCTCAGGTCTGTCATTGAGACACATGGTCAACTGAGAAAAGTGATTAGGAGCTTCATTGTTTCTGGTGAATTAGTAGCACATAGAGGCGATTTTGTTGAAGACTGGACTCTCTATAAATCACAATATCGTATTACACCACGCTTTGGCAATATATTGCAAAAATGTATTCCAAAATGCACTACTGGGCACCACTACTCTTGCAAGCCCATCCTGATGCTAGGCGTTGGTGTATTTCGTACACTGACTCTTTAAGTAGCAGTTGGATTATAAACCCTTATAGCTTTGATAAGGACATTTTGACAACCAGAACCATCACTCTGAAAACTGTTCCAGCACCATTATAAACATGTACACTTAACACACTTGGAACAATATAGATATTCTATGACAGAGCACAACACTGATTGTTAGACCTGACAGCCTTAGAGTGGTCATCCCCCAACTTTTTGCCTGCCTCCCTCCACTTTCCTGACCCTGATTTTGCTGGTTGTAGGACTCTGCCCACTTTGCCACTGCTAATCAGTGCTAAAGTTCATATGCTCTCTCACTCAAAACATGGTAACACGTGCCCAGGGCCTGTAAACTGAATGCTACTAGAGGGCCTGCAGTACTGATTGTGCCACCCACATAAGTAGTCCCTTAACCATGCCTCAGACCTGCCATTGCAAGGCCTGTGAATGCAGTTCACTGCCACTTCGACTTGGCATTTAAAAGTACTTGCCAAACCCTAAACTCTCCTTTTTTTTTTACATATGTCACCCCTAAGGCAGCTCCTAGGTAACCTATAGGGCAGGGTGCTATGTAATTAAAAGGCAGGACATTTACATGTGTGGTTTATATGTCCTGGTAGTGGAAAACTTCTAAACTGGTTTTCCACTACAGGCCTGCTCCTTTCATAGGATAACATTAGGGCTACCCTCATATACTCTTTGAGTGGTAGATTCTGATCAGAAAGGGGTAAACTGGTCATGTTTAGTATGGCCAGAATGGTAATAGAAAATCCTGCTTATTGGTGAGGTTGGATTTTATAGTGCTATTTTAGAAATGCCACTTTTAGAAAGTGAGAATTTCTCTGCACTTAAAATCCTTCTGTGCCTTGCAGTCTGTCTACAATCCGCGGCTGGGCTGGGCTGGGCTAGGCAACTGCTACCTTGTGCATTTTACCCAGACAATCACAAACACAGGATACTCAGTGACATCTGCAATCATCTTCTTACTGAAGGAGTGTAGGAGAGTACTGTCTTTCTTGGCATGCTACCCCCAATTTCTGCCTGTTTGTCAGTGTGTTTTGCCTGTCTCACTTGGAACCTGCTAGCCAGGACTCCAGTGCTCATAGTTTGTGGCCTATATGTGTTGTGAGTAAGCTTGACTGTATCACTGAACTTCTGCTAACCAGAACTCCAGTGATTATGCTCTCTCTACTTACCAAATTTGTCACTACAGTTTAGTGACTCCATATTCTGATTCTGATTGACACACTGGACCCCCCTTATAAGTCCCTAGTATATGATACCTAGGTACCCAGGGCATTGGAGTTCCAGTAGATCCTTATGGGATGCAGCATTTCTTTTGCCACCCATAAGAAGCTCTTACAAACCTTTCTTCAGGACTGCCACTGCAGCCTGAGTGAAATAGCGCCCACACATAATTTCACAGCCATTTGTCACTGCACTAAGTCACCTATATGTCTAACCTTCATTTACTGAAGACTAGGTGCAAGGTTACTGTGTCTGAAGGCACCCTTGCTCTAGCAAAGGTGCCCCCACATTGTCCAGGGCCAATTCCCCAGACTTCGTGAGTGCGAGGACACAATTATAAGCGTGCACTACATATGTCAATACATATATGTAGCTTCACAATGGTAACTCCGAATATGGTGATGTGAGGTGTCTAAGATCATGGAATTGACCCCACCAATCCAAATCTGGTATTGGGGGGCCAACCCCATGCACCATGGGGCTCCACCATGGACCCCCAGTACTGCCAAACCAGCTCTCTGAGGTTTCCACCTCAGCCACGGCTGCTGCCACCTCACAGACAGGTTTCTGCGCTCCTGGGGATTGAGCAGCTAAATCCCGGGAAGGCAGAACAATGCATTTCCTTTAGGAGAAGGGTGTTACAGTCCCTCCCATTGGAAAAATGTGTTACAGGCATGGGAGGGGTAGCCTCCCAGAACCTCTGGAAATGCTTTGAAGGGCACAAACAGTGCCCTCCTTGTATAATCCAGTCTACACCGGTTACCGGGACTCCCTGCTCTGGGACGAAACTGGACAAAGGAAAGGGGAGTGACCACTCCCCTGTCCATCATCACCCCAGGGGTGCTGCCCAGATCTCCTCCAGAGTGTCCCTGGCATTAGCTATCTTGGATTCCAAGTTCTGGGGACCCTCTGGTGACTTCTGCATGGCAAGTGCCAGCAGGTGACGTCACAGACCCATCCTGATAGGTGCATACCTGGGTAGGTAGCCAATCCCCCTCTCAGGGCAATCTAGGGTCTCTCCTCTGGGTGCTTCCTCAGATTTGGTTTGCAAGATTCCTTCAGGACTCCTCTGCATCCTCTTCTTCAGCTTTTGACCGTCAGATCAACCCGAGACTGCTCCAGGAACCGCTGTAACTGCAGCAAAGTATCCAGGAAGACTCCAGTGACCTGCAACTTCAGCTCCAGCCAGCAATTGCAACAGTTTCCAAGGTGTGCACGCTCTAAGGACTGCCTGTCTTCACCCTGCACCAGAAGAACCAAAGGAATCTCCCGTGGGGTGACAGAGTCACTTTCCTGCTTCAACAGGCAGCTCTCTGAGACGGAAACCGGTACTCTGGGACTCCTCTCCTGTCAACGAGGTTGATCCCTGGATCACAGGTGGTGGACCGAAGTGACCCAGACTGTCCAAAGGTCCAGCTGTCCAAATTTGGTGGAGGTAAGAGCTTGCCTCCCCGTGCTGCGACAGGTACCCCTGTGCAACAAGTCTTCTGCAGCTCCTTGGGCTTCTGTACACTTCTTCTAAAGGTTCTTTATGCACAGCGTAGCCCAGGTCCCCAGCACTCCATCCTGTGATGGACAGCTCTTTGAGTTGTTCTCCGGTGGCGTGTCATCCTCCAGTGTAGTGTTGCAATGACCGCACTTTGCAACTTCTTTGTCCCCATGTTCTGGGACTCCTGTTGGCGCTGCCTGGTCTTCTGAGAACTTTCTGAAGTGCTGAGAGCCCCCTCTGTCTCCCCAATCTGAGTTGAGACCCGAAGGTCCCTCCTGGGTGCAGGCAGCTCCTCTTTGATGCAAACCGTGTACTTGCTTGAACCAAGGCTTGTTGGCGTAATCCAGTGATGCAAACAGCCTTCATCCAACATCTCAACATTGGACATCTTTTGCACCAAGCAGGAACCTGCAGCTATCTTCTATGGTGCATTTTTGTATCTTCTGGGTGGCAGCGGCTCGTGTTCTTCCTGGACTCTTCTTTGACTTCTGGACTTGGTCTCCTCTCTCCACAGGTCTTCAGGTGCAGGAATCCATTGTTTGTTGCTTGCAGTCTTGCTTTGTTCTTGCATAGTTCTTCATCACGACTTGTAGTGTGTTCGGAGGAAACTTGCTGTACTTTACTTCTGCTATCCTGGGGTGGGGTGCTTTACTCACCTTATGTGTTTTCCTACACTCCCAGTGCCCTTCTATACACTACACTTAGGGGGGAATTCGACATTGGCATTCCAATATTTTATTATATGGTGTGTGTTGCCCCTGGGCCCATTGGAATCTATTGTACTTTTTAATGTTTGCACTATTCTATGACTGTTTACTTACCTGATTTTGGTCACAAGTGTTTATATTGTGTATAATACGTACCTCTAGAAGGAGTCATTTTTTGTGTATAAGTACTGTGTAACTATAGTGGTATTGCATGTGCTTTGCATGTCTCCTAGTTCAGCCTTGGCTGCTCTGCTACAGCTACCCCTAGACAGTCTAAGCTGCTAGACACTGCCTACATTTCACTAATAAGGGATAACTGGACCTGGTATAAGGCGTAAGTACCTTAGGTACCCACTACAAACCAGGCCAGCCTCCTACAAGGGTCTTCCTGGGCTGGAAGGGTGGAGGGGCTTGACACTTACATTTCAAAGGCCAGTGGCCTGCCCTCCCACAATGGACTGCCAAACACCCTACAGGGACCCTGGCAGACAGACCTGTACTGAAAGGGGACCTTGTGCACTTCAAAACCACTCTTTGAAGTCTCCCCACTTTAAAGGCATTTTTCGGTATATAAACTGGGTCCCTGGCCCCAACAGATCAGACGCTTCCTGGGAGAGACACTCTGAACAAGATCCTGCAACCTGTCAAGTGGAGCTGCTTGGCTGCCCAAGGGACTCTCCTGTATTCCTATGCTGTGAAGGACTGCTGCCTTGCTGTTCCCCTGCTGCCTTGCTGGCCTCTGACTCTGCTGAGAAGTGCTATCCAAGGGCTTGGATTGAGTTTGCCTCCTGTTCCTGAAGTCTCAGGGCCAAAAAGACTTCTCTTCAAGGAAATTCCTTGTGTGGCAAAAATCGACGTACAGACTTCCCAGCAGTGAGAAAATCACCACATTGACGAACCGGAACAACGCATCCTGGCTCCCCGAGTGGAGATTGAAGCAGCGCCTGCGTCATCACATCAGATCAACACAGCACCTGTGGCTTCCCCTGCACGCCCAGGATTTCCACACATCATCCCTGGGCATCAAAAGACCACACATCACAATCAGGATCCAAGACTGCGCACCGGAAATCGGCGCAAAGCCCTTGCCGCATGGAAAGAAGCGACGCAAAGACTCTGCCGTGTCAGGAAATCCAACGCACACCTTCCATGCATCTCCTCCTCTGCGGTCTTCGTGTGTGTAATTTTGAAGCAAACCAGGTACTTGTTGCACATAAGAGACAATTGCTGATTTTTAAGAACTTAAGACTCATCTGATCATTGCAAAAGTGATATTTCAACTTGTGCTTGCAAAGCTTGATCGTTTTTTAACTTAATTTAATCAAATAAATATCTTATATTTTTCTAAACCTGTGTGGTGTATTTTTGTGGTGTTTTCACTGTGCTATTGCATGATTTCTTGCACAAATTCTTTACACATTGCCTTCTAAGTTAAGCCTGACTGCTCAGTGGCAAGCTACCAGAGGGTGGGCACAGGATAATTTGGATAAGACAGACAGTGAACATTGCGCCTGTGGTGGGTAGGGGAGCCCCTGCACTGCCCATGTCCAGTGCATGAGCAGTGGGCAGTGCAGGGGCCAACCTGTGGCCCCCTGCAACTGTTCTCTGCCAGCCTTTTTATGGCAGTGTTACCGCCATGAAAAGGCTGGCACAGAATGAGCGTGCAGCGCTTTAGATCCTAACGGAATTGGTGGCTCCAAACACCAGGGTTGTTATGTGGCAGTCGGACTGCCACCGCGAGTGTGGCAGACGTAAGACTGCCACACTCGTAATGAGGGCCTAAGTCTTGAAAGTCACTGAATTCAGTCAGGTGAAAAAACCTATTTGAAATGCATTTCAGTGAGCTTAGAAGGATAAATGAAATACAACTAATCTACTTCCTTTTCCTAGCACTAGAGACAAAGGTGACACAGTTGATGTCTATATTTTGTTTTAGTTTTTATTCAAAATTAAAGTTTGCAGGAAATCACCTTTCTGCATGGTCACCCCAGATGTTATGTTTCTTGCCGGACCCTATATTTTTGTTGACTTAAGAACCCTGTGAACTTCAGTCCTGCTAGCCAGTGGTAAAGTGCCTATGCTCCCCCTTTAAACATGGTTGAGCTGGCAAAATGCCCAGTTAGTATGTATAACCAACCTATAAGCCCCGAATATATATTTCAAAATGTACCCAGGGTCTGAAAGTAAATGTCACTAGTGGACTTCAGCAGCTATTGTGCCATAATCTACAGTCACAGTGTAAAACATGATTTTAGGCCTAACATTGTATTCTGTCTGTACCAGTTCAAAACCTGTAATTGGACTTGTCAAAATCAACCCCCTTTAGACAGGTCAAAACCTCTCTTTAAATATGAAAAAGGCACCTGTATGTAGGGTGTGTAGTCCACAAGGCAGGGTGCAAGGAATTTAAAAGCAGTACATGTAGACATTTAATGTTAACATGTCCTTACAGTGACTATCACCTACAATCTGTTTTCACTGTGGCAGGCCTAGATGTCTTAAGTAGAAAACCAGAGTACATATTATAAAACTTAACACTATATCTCTGGAAAGAGACTATCTAGAAAGATAACAAAACAACTGTTCTAATAGTTATTAAACCCTGTTGAATGGTGAAGTTGAGTTTTAATACATTTTAAGGAAAAGTAACTTTCAGAAAGCTAACGTTTCCCCGCATGAAGTTCATGGAGGCAAAATTTACATTTACTGTCCCACTTTTGCCCACCAGTAATTAGCATTTGAATAGATGGGAAAAGATGTGAAATGTCTCCCAGGATAAAAAAATTGGTGGACATGAATGGGAAGAGATGAATCATATGAACCTCACAGAATATGCAGGGTTGGGGGCTTTGAGCATCCCATTTTGACATTACAGTGTTGAATCCTGCTTGACCGTCAACTCCTTCTTAATAGGTCTGCTGGGGTTACATATAACATTTTGGGGCACACTTGAAAGGATGTGAAACAGGATGGCAAAACAATTCTTGTGTATCCACTTTCTGGTTGCTACAAAACCCTACTTTTGTTCGACCAGACTTCTGTTTCTGGGTTTGTGGTGGGTATAGTGACCACCCCAAGCTGCAGTTTAGTGTTAGATGTGGTAGGACACTAGTACACTCCTCACATTCCCCCATCTCCTAGAGCCTAAGTTTAGTGTGGCTGATGACTTTTGGCATCTTAAAAATGTAGAAAATATGGGTAGGGTTGGCACTGGTAACATTTTACCCCATTGGCTAAGGCATGCCTAGGAGTCATTTCCACCCACTAGCTGACGTCAGACAAAATTGCACCATCTCCACGCAACCACTTCAGAACACTTCATGACCTGAGGCAGATCAGAAAAGGTGTGAACCTGCTTTCTGCGACCATAACAAAGAACAAAGAAGCAGACTCCAAGGGTCATAAGGGTGACCTCCTGTTTAAGCTATAGGGATACAGAAAGCTACAAGAGGCCTTTGTTGCAGCTGCCCAGCTAATCTGTGGCACCTGGACTTGGACTGGACTCTGCTGTCGACACTCTGCAAGTCTGCAGGATTGGGGATTAAAGGACCCAAGTCAGAATGTAAAATGTTATGCCAGGATGACCCGGGTTTGGGTATCTGACTCATGATCTATTGTGGTCAGCATCAAAATGTGCCTAGGTCCTGGTCTACCACGACCATTGATTATCATTGCTGCTTTATGTTTCTTGCAGCTAATTCTACTTAACAAAATTAACAAATCATATCTCTGGTTCCCCTTATTGGATATTTGTAAATTTCTTGGTATTGATTATAAAATTTTAACCCAAGTGTCTAATACAGTTTGGAATGTTTATTTTTTGTATTTCAACTTTATTAGTGTTTTGATACTGCATAAGTACTTTGCACATTGCCCTAAGTTAAGTCTGCGTGCTCTGTGTCACAGCTACCAGGAGGTTGAGAGCAAGTTGATTTAGTGACTTTGAGGGCTCACAATGAGAAGGAATGTGAATATCTAGAGAGACTAAGAGACTGAAGAAGAGAATTTGTGAGTCTGCTCAGAATTAATTTAAAAATTATTATTTATTATGTTTTTAAATATATCAACTCATCTGGCCCATGTCTCTGGCATGGTCCAGCACTGTGTAAGTATATGGGTTGTTTGTTACCTAACTGGCCAATTACACTGATAGATTGTACTATACCTAGAATGCTTTACAATAGGGGCCACCTTAGTGATGGTAGGCTAGTGTTTTGCTGAAACCCAGACAAGAAGTTTAAGAAGGTAATTGCTTAGGTTAGAAATTCCTACAACACTTATGGAAGGCCAAAATAACCACACAACCATTTTTTAAAAGCTGCCACAGCCAGGACCCACTGAAGCACTACACAGAATAAAATGCTTTAAATGGAAGAAAATAAGTTACTTACTTGTAACTGCAGTTTTCCAGGATTGGTATTTTTCATAGATTCACATGCTTGAATCATTCTCTGCCATCAAAGTGGGAGTCCCAAGGTACCATAAAAAAGCAGTATATATCACTGTCATAGGCAATAACGGCAATGAAAGAGTCTGTTTAATTGGATATTTATGACCTTTTAAAAAAGGACCAAACGTGGACTATAACCAGTCAGGTAACACATCCTCTACAACACTCCAAACAGAGGCTGAATCCCTCCCTCAGACTGTCAAGCACAAGTGTGAATAAAAAATCCCGAGCTACAAGGGAAGCCTCCCAGGAAGGAAGGTGGGTAGCATGCAAATCTATTGAAAGACACAAATACTGGAGAACTGCAGTTACAAGTAAGCAACTTATTTTCTTCTCCAATATTTGATCTTTTATAGAATCACATGCTTGCATCAGAATAGCTAGCAGTTACTGTATTTGTATACCTTACAGCATTAACGCAAATAGCGGAAGGTGGGTAGAAAATATATACATAACATTCATATGAACTTTAATAAATTAATATATCAATATTGTGGGAAGTTGGCTCTGTACGTACTATTTTAAAGTAAGAAATAGCATGCACGGAGTCCAAGGGTTCCCCTTAGAGGTAAGATAGTGGCAAAAAGAGATACTTCTAATGCTCTATTTTGTGGTAGTGTGGTCGAGCAGTAGGCTTACCAGAGGGTAGTGTTAAGCATTTGTTGTACACACACAGGCAATAAATGAGGAACACACACTCAAAGACAATTCCAGGCCAATAGGTTTTTGTATAGAAAAATACATTTTCTTAGTTTATTTTAAGAACCACAGGTTCAAGATTTAAAAGTAATACTTTAAATGAAAGGTATTTCACTTAGGTAACTTAGGAACTTTGAATCAGCAAAATAGCATGTATAGTTTTCACAAAAATGGCAATAAGCTATTTTAAAACTAGACACACTGCAATTTTCAACAGTTCCTGGGGGAGGTAAGTGTTTGTTAGTTTTGCAGGTAAGTAAACCACCTACAGGGTTCAAAGTTGGGTCCAAGGAAGCCTACCGTTGGGGGTTCAGGGCAACCCCAAAGTTACCACACCAGCTGCTCAGGGCCGGTCAGGTGCTGAGGTCAAGGTGGTGCCCAAAACACATAGGCTTCAAAGGAGAAGGGGGTGCCCTGGTTCCAGTCTGCCAGCAGGTAGGTACCCGCATCTACGGAGGGCAGACCAGGGGGGTTTTGTAGGGCACCGGGGGGGACACAAGTTAGCACAAAAAGTACACCCTCAGCGGCACGGGGGCGGCCGGGTGCAGAGTGCAAACAGGCGTCGGGTTTGCAATGGAGTTCAATGGGAGACCCAGGGGTCTCTTCAGCGAAGCAGGCAGGCAGGCAAGGGGGGGACTCCTCGGGGTAGCCACCACCTGGGCAAGGGAGAGGGCCACCTGGGGGTCGCTTCTGCACTGGAGGTCGGATCCTTCAGGTCCTGGGGGCTGCGGGTGCAGTGTCTTTACCAGGCGTCGGGTTCTTAGAAGCAGGCAGTCGCGGTCAGGGGGAGCCTCTGGATTCCCTCTGCAGGCGTCGCGAGGGGGGGTCAGGGGGGTCAACTCTGGCTACTCACAGGGTCGCAGACGCCAGGGAGTCCTCCCTGTAGTGTTGTTTCTCCACAGGTCGAGCCGGGGGCGTCAGGTGCAGAGTGGAAAGTCTCACGCTTCCGGCGGGAAACGTGCAGTCCTTTAAAAGTAGTTTCTTTGTTGCAAAGTTGTTTCTTCTTTGGAGCAGAGATGCCGTCCTCGGGAGTTCTTGGTCCTTTTAGATGCAGGGTAGTCCTCTGAGGCTTCAGAGGTCGCTGGACCCTGGGGAACGCGTCGCTGTTGCAGTTTTTCTTGAAGTGGGGATACAGGCCGGTAAGGCTGGGGCCAAAGCAGTTGGTGTCTCCGTCTTCTCTGCAGGGCTTTCAGGTCAGCAGTCCTCCTTCGTCTTCAGGTTGCAGGAATCTATCTTGGTAGGTTCTGGGAGACCCTTAATACTAAATTTAGGGGTGTGTTTAGGTCTGGGGGGTTAGTAGCCAATGGCTACTAGCCCTGAGGGTGGCTACACCCTCTTTGTGCCTCCTCCCTGAGGTGAGGGGGGCACATCCCTAATCCTATTGGGGGAATCCTCCATCTGCAAGATGGAGGATTTCTAAAAGTCAGAGTAACCTAAGCTCAGGACACCTTAGGGGTTGTCCTGACTGGCCAGTGACTCCTCCTTGTTTTTCTCATTATCTCCTCCGGCCTTGCCGCCAAAAGTGGGGCCGTGGCCGGAGGGGGCGGGCATCTCCACTAGCTGGAGTGCCCTGGGGCGCTGTAACAAAGGGGGTGAGAGCCTTTGAGGCTCACCGCCAGGTGTTACAGTTCCTTCAGGGGGAGGTGAGAAGCACCTCCACCCAGTATAGGCTTTGTTACTAGCCACAGAGTGACAAAGGCACTCTCCCCATGTGGCCAGCAACATGTCTGGTGTGTGGCAGGCTGGTAAAACTAGTCAGCCCACACTGGAAGTCGGGTATGTTTTCAGGGGGCATCCCTAAGTTGCCCTCTGGTGTGTATTTCACAATAAAATGTACACTGGCATCAGTGTGCATTTATTGTGCTGAGAAGTTTGATACCAAACTTCCCAGTTTTCAGTGTAGCCATTATGGTGCTGTGGAGTTCGTGTATAACAGACTCCCAGACCATATACTCTTATGGCTACCCTGCACTTACAATGTCAAAGGTTTTGCTTAGACACTGTAGGGGCATAGTGCTCATGCACCTATGCCCTCACCTATGGTATAGTGCACCCTGCCTTAGGGCTGTAAGGCCTGCTAGAGGGGTGACTTATCTATGCCATAGGCAGTGTGAGGTTGGCATGGCACCCTGAGGGGAGTGCCATGTCGACTTAGTAATTTTCTCCCCACCGGCACACACAAGCTGGCAAGCAGTGTGTCTGTGCTGAGTGAGGGGTCCCCAGGGTGGCATAAGACATGCTGCAGCCCTTAGAGACCTTCCCTGGCATCAGGGCCCTTGATACCAGGGGTAACAGTTACAAGGGACTTACCTGGATGCCAGGGTGTGCCAATTGTGGAAACAAAGGTACAGGTTAGGGAAAGAACACTGGTGCTGGGGCCTGGTTAGCAGGCCTCATCACACTTTCAAATCATAACTTGGCATCAGCAAAGGCAAAAAGTCAGGGGGTAACCATGCCAAGGAGGCATTTCCTTACACAACCCCCCAAATGAAAGAGGATGAGACTAACCTTTCCCAAGAGAGTCTTCATTTTCTAAGTGGCAGAACCTGGAAAGGCCATCTGCATTGGCATGGGTAGTCCCAGGTCTGTGTTCCACTATAGAGTCCATTCCCTGTAGGGAGATGGACCACCTCAACAGTTTTGGATTTTCACCTTTCATTTGCATTAGCCATCTGAGAGGTCTGTGGTCAGTTTGAACTACAAAGTGAGTCCCAAAGAGGTATGGTCTCAGCTTCTTCAGGGACCAAACCACAGCAAAGGCCTCCCTCTCAATGGCACTCCAACGCCGCTCCCTGGGGAGTAACCTCCTGCTAATGAAAGCAACAGGCTGGTCAAGGCCATCATCATTTGTTTGGGACAAAACTGCCCCTATCCCATGTTCAGAGGCATCAGTCTGCACAATGAACTGCTTGGAGTAATCTGGAGCTTTTAGAACTGGTGCTGTGCACATAGCTTGTTTCAGGGTGTAAAAGGCCTGTTGGTATTCTACAGTCTAGTTTACCTTCTTGGGCATTTTCTTGGAGGTAAGTTTTGTGAGGGGTGTCACTATTGATCCATATCCCTTCACAAACCTCCTGTAGTACCCAGTCAAGCCAAGGAATGCCCTGACTTGAGTCTGGGTTTTTGGAGCTGCCCAGTCCAGAATAGTCTGGATCTTGGGCTGGAGTGGCTGAACTTGGCCTCCACCTACAAGGTGTCCCAAGTAAACCACAGTTCCCTGCCCTATCTGACATTTGGATGCCTTGATAGGCCTGCTGCTTGCAGGGCCTTCAAAACCTTCTTCAGGTAGACCAGGTGATCCTGCCAGCTGGAGCTAAAGACAGCAATATCGTCAAGATAAGCTGCACTAAAGGACTCCAAGCCAGCAAGGACTTGATTCACCAACCTTTGGAAGGTGGCAGGGGCATTCTTTAAACCAAAGGGCATAACAGTAAACTGATAGTGCCCATCAGGTGTGGAGAATGCTGTCTTCTCTTTTGCTCCTGGTGCCATTTTGATTTGCCAGTACCCTGCTGTCAAGTCAAAGGTACTTAAGTATCTGGCAGCACCTAGTTTGTCAATCAATTCACCTGCCCTTGGAATGGGATGGGCATCTGTCTTGGTGACAGAATTAAGTCCTCTGTAGTCCACACAAAACCTAATCTCTCTCTTTCCATCTTTGGTGTGAGGTTTGGGGACTAAGACCACTGGGCTAGCCCAGGGGCTGCCAGAGTGCTCAATGACTCCCAATTCCAGCATCTTGCGGACTTCCACTTTGATGCTTTCCTTAACTTGGTCAGACTGTCTGAAAATGTTGTTTTTGACAGGCATGCTGTCTCCTGTGTCCACGTCATGGGTACACATGTGTGTCTGACCAGGGGTTAGGGAAAAGAGCTCAGTAATCTGTTGTAAGACCTTCCTACAGTCGGATTGCTGTTGGCCAGAGAGGGTGTCTAAATAGATCACTCCATCAACCGAGCCATCTTTAGGGTCTGTGGAGAGGAGATCAGGGAGAGGTTCACTCTCAGCTTCCTGGTCCTCATCTGTTACCATCAACAGATTCACATCTGCCCTGTCATGAAAGAGTTTGAGGCGGTTCACATGGATCACCCTTTTGGGGGTCCTGCTAGTGCCTAGGTCTACCAGGTAGGTGACCTGACTCTTTCTTTCTAGCACTGTGTAAGGGCCACTCCATCTCTCCTGAAGTGCCCTGGGAGCCACAGGCTCCAGAATCCAGACTTTCTGCCCTGGCTGAAACCATAGCAGCCTTTTGGTCATACCACATCTTCTGGAGTTGTTGGCTGGCCTCAAGGTTTTTGCTTGCCTTTTCCATGTACTCTGCCATCCTGGAACGTAGGCCTAGTACATAGTCCACTATATCGTGTTTAGGCTAATGAAGAGGTCTCTCCCAGCCTTCTTTTACAAGAGCTAGTGGTCCCCTTACAGGATGGCCAAACAAAACTTCAAAGGGGGAAAACCCTACTCCCTTCTGAGGCACCTCTCTGTAGGCGAAAAGCAGACATGGCAAGAGGACATCCCGTCTCCTTTTGAGCTTTTCAGGGAGCCCCATGATCATGCCTTTCAATGTCTTGTTAAACCTTTCTACAAGACCATTGGTTTGTGGATGGTATGGTGTGGTGAATTTGTAAGTCACCCCACACTCATTCCACATATGCTTCAGGTATGCTGACAAGAAGTTGGTACCCCTGTCAGACACCACCTCCTTAGGAAATCCCACTCTGGTAAAGATACCAATGAGTGCTTTGGCTACTGCAGGGGCAATAGTGGACCTAAGGGGAATTGCTTCAGGGTATCTAGTAGCATGATCCACTACTACTAGTATGTATTGGTTCCCTGAGGCTGTGGGAGGTTCAAGTGTACCCACTATGTCCACACCCACTCTTTCAAAGGGGACCCCCACCACTGGAAGTGGAATGAGGGGGGCCTTTGGGTGTCCACCTGTCTTACCACTGGCTTGACAGGTGGCACAGGAGACACAAAACTCCTTTACCTTCTGGGACATGTTGGGCCAATATAAATGGTTAACTAACCTTTCCCAAGTCTTGGTTTGTCCCAAATGCCCAGCAAGTGGAATATCATGAGCTAAGGTCAGAATGAACTTCCTAAACTCCTGAGGCACTACCACTCTCCTAGTGGCACCAGGTTTGGGATCTCTTGCCTCAGTGTAGAGGAGTCCATCTTCCCAATAGACTCTATGTGTTCCAGTGATTTTTCCTTTTGTCTCTTCAGCAGCTTGCTGCCTAAGGCCTTCAAGAGAGGGACATGTTTCTTGCCCCTTACACAACTGTTCCCTTGTGGGTCCCCCTGGGCCTAGGAGCTCAACCTGATAAGGTTCTAACTCCATGGGCTCAGTTCCCTCAGAGGGCAGAACTTCTTCCTGGGAAGAGAGGTTCTCTTTCTCTTGTTGTGTTGAAGCTGGTTCCCCAGTCTTCTTTCCTTTTCTCTTGGAGGGTTGGGCCCTTTTTCCAGGCTCCAACACCACTTTTTCACCCTGAGCCTTGCACTGTGCCCTTGTCTTGACACACAACAGTTCAGGGATACCCAGCATGGCTGCATGGGTTTTGAGTTCTACCTCAGCCCATGCTGAGGACTCCAGGTCATTTCCAAGCAAACAGTCTACAGGGATATTTGAGGAGACCACCACCTGTTTCAGGCCATTGACCCCTCCACACTCTAAAGTTATCATAGCCATGGGATGTACTTTAGTCTGATTGTCAGCGTTGGTGACTGAATAAGTTTGTCCAGCCAGGTATTGACCAGGGGAAACCAGTTTCTCTGTCACCATGGTGACACTGGCACCTGTATCCCTCAGGCCTTCTACACTTGTCCCATTAATTAAGAGTTGTTGCCTGTATTTTTGTATATTAGGGGGCCAGGCAGCCAGTGTGGCTGAGTCCACCCCACCCTCAGAGACTAATGTAGCTTCAGTGTGAACCCTGATTTGTTCTGGGCACACTGTTGATCCCACCTGGAGACTGGCTATTCCAGTGTTAGCTGGAGTAGAGTTTGAAGTGGAACCTTTCTTGGGACAGGCCTTGTCTCCAGTGTGGTGTCCCTGCTGATTACAGGTACGACACCAGGCCTTTTTGGGATAAAAGTTTTTACCCTTGTACCCAAAATTGGATTGTGAAGAGGCTTTGGACCCTCCCTCCTGAGCAGGTTTTTGGGGCCCTGTAGAAGACTCTTTCCTTTTTCCCTTGGATGTCTCAACACTCTTCCCCTGGGGAGTCTTTGTGACCCCTTTCTTTTGGTCACCCCCTGTGGAAGTCTTGGTCACCCTAGTCTTGACCCAATGGTCCGCCTTCTTTCCCAATTCTTGGGGAGAAATTGGTCCTAGGTCTACCAGATGCTGATGCGGTTTATCATTGAAACAATTACTTAACAGGTGTTCTTTCACAAATAAATTGTACAGCCCATCATAATCATTTACACCACTGCCATGAATCCAACCATCTAGTGTTTTAACTGAGTAGTCAACAAAATCAACCCAGGTCTGGCTCGAGGATTTTTGAGCCCCCCTGAACCTAATCCTGTACTCCTCAGTTGAGAATCCAAAGCCCTCAATCAGGGTAGCCTTCATGAGACCATAGGATTCTGCATCTTTTCCAGAGAGTGTGAGGAGTCTATCCCTACACTTTCCAGTGAACATTTCCCAAAGGAGAGCACCCCAGTGAGATCTGTTTACTTTTCTGGTTGCACAAGCCCTCTCAAAAGCTGTGAACCATTTGGTGATATCATCACCATCTTCATATTTAGTTACAATCCATTTAGGGATTTTCAACATGTCAGGAGAATCTCTGACCCTATTTATGTTGCTGTCACCATTGATGGGACCTAGGCCCATCTCTTGTCTGTCCCTTTCTATGGCTAGGCTCTGTCTTTCCAAAGCCAATCTTTTGGCCAACCTGGCTAGCAGGAAGTCATCTTCATTGAGGCTGCCCTCAATGCTTGCAGAGCTGTTGGACTCTCCTGTGAGAGAAGCAACATCTCTGACTATCACTTGTGGAGACAGGGTTTGAGAAACCCTGGGCTCCCTATCTAGGATTGGAGGTGGGAAATCCTCCACATCACTAGCTTCCCCCTCTGGGAAGGTGTCATCAGAGGGGTTATTTTTAGCAAACTCTGCCAAGAGCTCCTGGAGCTGTACTTTGGTAGGGTGTGAACCAGTCTTTATCTTTTTGGTTTTGAAGAGAGACCTTAACTCTGACATCCTAAGATGCAGGTAAGGGGTGAGGTTGAGTTCCATCACTATCTCTTCTGCAGCAAACATTATGGGGGTCATTTTGACCTCGGCGGTCTTTTGTCAAGACCGCCGAGGGACCGCCGTGCTGAAGACCGCCAGTGGTGGCGGTTTTCCGCTCGGCGTATTATGACTGTTGGCAGCTCTCTGTCCTTTTTCGGACGGAGAGCCGCCAACAGCCATACTGGCGGTAAGCGGGGAAGTGGAGGTTGCTCCACCTCCACCGCCACGTCAACAGAACACCGCCCACCGAATCACGTCCTGTGATTCGCCGTGGCGGTGTTCTGTTGACGGTGTGGTGTCTGCAGAGCAGCCCCTATGGATCCCGTCCCTTCCCGGAGGATCGACGGACCAGGTAAGTCGATCGTCCGTTAGGGGAGGAGGGAGGGAGGGCGTTGTGTGCATGCATGGTGGTGTGTGTATGTAGAGGGGGTGTGTGAGTGCGTGTAAGCTTGCGGGGAGTTGTGTGTTTGGGAATGAGTGCGTGTATGTCTGTAGGTATGTCTGTATGGATGTGTGCGTGTATGTTTGAATGTGGGTGTGCATGTCTGACTGTGTGTGTGGATGTTGGCATGTATGTCGGTGTGTGTGCGTGTATGTGTGTTGGTGGTGCCAGCATGCGTGTCGTGTGTGAATGAGTGATGTGATGTTGGGTGTCGGGGTGGGGAGGGGGGTCCTGCTACCTTTGGAGGGTGGCAGGGGTGGTGGGGGGTGTAGGGGAGGGAGTCGGGTGGGATAGACCCCTATCAGTGCCAGGGAAGGAATTCCCTGGCACTGATAGTGCTTACCGCCATGGATTTCATGGCGGTTCCAAACCGCATGAAATCCATGGCAGTCAGCCGGGTCCAAATACCGCCGGCGGTATAGTGACGACCGCCGGGCTGGAGACCCAGGTCTCCAGCCCAGCGGTCGTCTCCGCCCTGGCGGGCGGAACGGAGAAGCGGCGGATGACCATGGCGGTCATAATTGCAAAAATTTGACCGCCAGCCTGTTGGCGGTCTTACCGCCGCTTCTCCGCCGTCCGCCAGGGTCATAATGACCCCCTATGTTTCTAAAAGTTGGAATACTTTTTAAGAATCTAAAACTATCTCTAGAACTTAATTCAAACTTTTACAAAACTTTTAAACTCTAAAAGAAATGCTAACAGGGACTAACACAAGGCCCTAGCAGGACTTTTGAAAATGTAGAAAAATAGTTCAAATTTCAAAAATCAGTTTCTAATTACAATTTTTGGAATTTAGTCGTGTGATCAGGTATTGGCTGAGTAGTCCAACAAATGCAAAGTCTTGTACCCCACCGCTGATCCACCAATGTAGGAAGTTGGCTCTGTATGTACTATTTCAAAGTAAGAAATAGCATGCACAGAGTCCAAGGGTTCCCCTTAGAGGTAAGATAGTGGCAAAAAGAGATAATTCTAATGCTCTATTTTGTGGTAGTGTGGTCGAGCATTAGGCTTATCAGAGGGTAGTGTTAAGCATTTGTTGTACACATACAGGCAATAAATGAGGAACACACACTCAATTCCAGGCCAGTAGGTTTTTGTATACAAAAATATATTTTCTTAGTTTATTTAAAGAACCACAGGTTCAAGATTTAAAAGTAATACTTTAAATGAAAGGTATTTCACTTAGGTAACTTAGGAACTTTGAATCAGCAAAACAGCATGTACAGTTTTCGCAAAAATGGCAATAAGCTATTTTAAAACTAGACAGTGCAATTTTCAACAGTTCTTGGGGGAGGTAAGTGTTTGTTAGTTTTGCAGGTAAGTAAACCACCTACAGGGTTCAAAGTTGGGTTGAAGGTAGCCCACCATTGGGGGTTCAGGGCAACCCCAAAGTTACCACACCAGCAGCTCAGGGCCGGTCAGGTGCAGAGGTCAAAGTGGTGCCCAAAACACATAGGCTTCAATGGAGAAGCGGGTGCCCCGGTTCCAGTCTGTCAGCAGGTAGGTACCCGCATCTTCGGAGGGCAGACCAGGGGAGTTTTGTAGGGCACTGGGGGGGACACAAGTTAGTACAAAAAGTACACCCTCAGCAGCACGGGGGCGGCCGGGTGCAGAGTGCAAACAGGCGTCAGATTTGCAGTGGAGTTCAATGGGAGACCCAGGGGTCTCTTCAGCGAAGCAGGCAGGAAAGGGGGGGGGGGCTCCTCGGGGTAGCCACCACCTGGGCAAGGGAGAGGGCCACCTGGGGGTCGCTTCTGCACTGGAGGTCGGATCCTTCAGGTCCTGGGGGCTGCGGGTGCAGTGTCTTTACCAGGCGTCGGGTTCTTAGAAGCAGGCAGTCGCGGTCAGGGGGAGCCTCTGGATTCCCTCTGCGGGCGTCGCGGGGGGCGGGGCAACTCTGGCTACTCACAGGGTCGCAGTCACCAGGGAGTCCTCCCTGTAGTGTTGTTTCTCCGCAGGTCGAGCCAGGGGCGTCAGGTGCAGAGTGGAAAGTCTCACACTTCCGGCGGGAAACGTGCAGTCCTCTAAAAGTTGTTTCTTTGTTGCAAAGTTGTTTCTTCTATGGAGCAGAGCCGCTGTCCTCTGGAGTTCTTGGTCCTTTTAGATGCAGGGTAGTCCTTCCGAGGCTTCAGAGGTCGCTGGACCCTGGGGAACGCGTCGCTGTTGCAGTTTTTCTTGAAGTGGGGAGACAGGCCGGTAGGGCTGGGGCCAAAGCAGTTGGTGTCTCTGTCTTCTCTGCAGGGCTTTCAGGTCAGTAGTCCTCCTTCGTCTTCAGGTTGCAGGAATCTATCTTGGTAGGTTCTGAGAGCCCCTAAATACTCAATTTAGGGGTGTGTTTAGGTCTGGGGGGTTAGTAGCCAATGGCTACTAGCCCTGAGGGTGGCTACACCCTCTTTGTGCCTCCTCCCTGAGGGGAGGGGGGCACATCCCTAATCCTATTGGGGGAATCCTCCATCTGCAAGATGGAGGATTTCTAAAAGTCAGAGTCACCTCAGCTCAGGACACCTTAGGGGTTGTTCTGACTGGCCAGTGACTCCTCCTTGGTTTTTTTCATTATCTCCACCGGCCTTGCCGCCAAAAGTGGGGCCGTGGCTGGAGGGGGCGGGCATCTCCACTAGCTGGAGTGCCCTGGGGCGCTGTAACAAAGGGGTGAGCCTTTGAGGCTCACCACCAGGTGTTACAGTTCCTGCAGGGGGAGGGAGAAGCTCCTCCACCCAGTACAGGCTTTGTTACCAGCCACAGAGTGACAAAGGCACTCTCCCCATGTGGCCAGCAACATGTCTGGTGTGTGGCAGGCTGGTAAAACTAGTCAGCCCACACTGGAAGTCGGGTATGTTTTCAGGGGGCATCTCTAAGATGCCCTCTGGGGTGTATTTCACAATAAAATGTACACTGGCAACAGTGTGCATTTAGTGTGCTGAGAAGTTTGATACCAAACTTCCCAGTTTTCAGTGTAGCCATTATGGTGCTGTGGAGTTTGTGTATGACAGACTCCCAGATCATATGCTCTTATGGCTACCCTGCACTTATAATGTCTAAGGTTTTGCTTATGCACTGTAGGGACATAGTGCTCATGCACCTATGCCCTCACCTATGGTATAGTGCACCCTGCCTTAGGGCTGTAAGGCCTGTTAGAGGGGTGACATCTATGCCATAGGCAGTGTGAGGTTGGCATGGCACCCTGAGGGGAGTGCCATATCGACTTAGTCATTTTCTCCCCACCAGCACACACAAGCTGGCAAGCAGTGTGTCTGTGCTGAGTGAGGGGTCCCCAGGGTGGCATAAGACACGCTGCAGCCCTTAGAGACCTTCCCTGGCATCAGGGCCCTTGGTACCATGGGTACCAGTTACAAGGGACTTACCTGGATGCCAGGGTGTGCCAATTGTGGAAACAAAGGTACCGGTTAGGGAAAGAACACTGGTGCTGGGGCCTGGTTAGCAGGCCTCAGCACACTTTCAAATCATAACTTGGCATCAGCAAAGGCAAAAAGTTAAGGGGTAACCATGCCAAGGAGGCATTTCCTTACAAATATATATATGTATATCATACATTAACCCTTTGCTTGTGTCGCTTGGCCCGGGAGCCATCTGATCCCGCATTGCTCATGGCCGTCCACGTAAATAGTACATAAAATGCCTCTGGTGGGGGCACCAGAGAGATTTAAGTGGGATATTTTTAGCCTTGGTTGCTGGGGAAGAGTTTCCCCAGCAACCAAGGCTAAAAATATCCCACCCTGTAGTGACTCATTACAGGGGAAAATGAAAGTAAAATGAGCTTATTTCTTTGATGCTCAGGGGCATATCTCAGCCCCCTGAGCACCAATTTCAATGGAAGAGGTACTGTTAGAAAACCGAGAATCTCCCCTTTCCGGAGATACATTTCTCTTGTGGATCCCTGCTTGGGGATCACCTCATGAGGGCGATCCCCAAGCAGGGATCCACTCCACTATGCCACAAGGAGGGGGGAGAGGGCCCTTGGGCAAGGGCTTTTGCTCTCCTTTAATTATTTTATATGATAGTCTTTCTGCCCCCGGGTGGCAGATGGGGTCAATAGCCCTAATTTGCTCCCCCCTCCCCGTTAGACACCAGGGATTTGTTTTAGTGGAAGAGGGGTGGGGGCTGCCCACCATGGGCATGGCCATGCCCCAACCCTACATAAATGGGTACCAAAGTCCTTCTGTCCAGCCTGGGGTTCAGAATGGGTAATTACCCTCGAGCTGGGAGAAAGCCCAATAGAAACCAGGGAATATATGTTTTTTTTTTTTTTTTAAACAAAGAGGAGTGTGGGCTACCCACCATGGGCACGGCCATTCCCTCACCCCAAATAAATGGAGATACACTTCCATCTGCCCTCTGGGATGGCATGGCAGAAAGGCCAATTACACCGATCAGCCCTGTGGGGGCAGAGAGCCCACTGGATGCCAGGGAATACAAGTAAGAAATAGAGGGGAGGGCATGGTCATGCCCCAACTCCAACCGAAGGGGACAACAGTCTTTCTGTCCTCCCTGCAGACTAAAGCATCTCCTATCAATGGCAAACAAGAGGACATTTGACTCTATTGAGTGTTGATTTTACATATGGGTCAGGAGAGCTTGGCTAACTCCCAAAGTAGCCCCACTTGCAATGGTGAGCAGCTTTACTATTTGGACTTGGGTACCTGCCACCTGGAAAAGCTTACCAGGCTCAGACACTTCTGAAAACTAAACATTTGGGGGAGTGCTTCACATGCACCCCACACCATTTTCTTACCCACAATGCCCTGCAAACCTCCATTTCCTGAAATCATGCTTTTTCCCTACATTTCTGTGATGGAAACTTTCAGAATCTGCAGGAATCCACAAAATTCCTATCACGCAGCATTGCCCCATCTTTACTGATAAAAACCCTGGCCTACTTGTGTGGATGCCCAAAGCAGAATCAGCCTAAAAATGGCTGAAAAAAACTGCCCTTTGGTCCCCCTCAATTTCTACAAGTTTTTGTCCCTTCCCTGTTGCAGACACCTGGCCCACCTACACAAGTGAGGTATGATTTTTATTGTGAGACCAAGGGGAACGCTGGGTGGTAGGGAATTTGTGGCTCCTCTCAAATTCCAGAACTTTCCATCACAGAAATGTGCGAAAAATTTGCTTTAGACACATTTTGAAGTTTGCAAGGGATTCTGGGTAAAAGAACCTGGTGAGAGACACACAAGTCACCGCATCCTGGATTCCCCTGGGTGTCTTGTTTTAAAAAATGCACAGGCTTGCTAGATTTCCTAGGTGCCGCCTGAGCTAGGGCCCAAAATCCAGCTAGGTATATTGCAAAAAAGGGTCCGTTTTCAGTGGAGAAATGTGATGTGTCCAAATTGCTTTTTGGTCTGTTTTCTGTCATAACCACTAGGCCGACCCACACAAGTGAGGTATCATGTTTATCTGGAGACTTGTGGGAATGCTGGATGGAAGGAAGTTTGTGGCTCCCCTCAGATTCCAGAAGTTTTCATCACAGAAATTTGAGGTAAATGTGTTTAGACATATTTTGAGGTTTGCAAGGGATTCAGGGCAACCACCCTAGTGAGAGCCACACAAGTCAATCCATCCTTGATTCCCCTAGGTGTTTAGTTTTAAAAAATGTACAGGTTTACTAAGTTTTCCTAGGTGCTGGCTGAGCTAGAGCCAAAAATCTGTAGGTAGGCACATTGCAAAAAAAAAAAAAAAGGTCAATTTTCAGTGGAAAAATGTTCTGTGTCCATGTTGCATTTTGGGACGTTTCCTGTCGTGGGCACTAGGCCTACCCACACAAGTGGGGTACCATTTTTATCTGAACACTTAGGGGAACACAGAATATTAGAGCAAGTGTTATTACCAATTGTCTTTCTCTGCATTTATGCCTTCCAAATGCAAGGCAGTGTGTAAGAAAGAAGTCATTTTGGGAAATGCCCTCTAATTCACACGGTAGTACCTGGCCTTAGTTCATCATCAAAAGTTTACAAGATGTTGATAGGTGAATGTGGTTGTATTCCAATATCAGGAGAAGCTCTGTGAACCAGTGCTGCGTGGGCTACCTGGGGGCTAGCAGAATGAGATGACACCGCTCTGCGTTCCTCTTAATGAGAACCTTTGGTATTAAAGGTATCAGGAAAATAGTAGACATAGATCCCTGAACGTCTTTTGAAAGACAATCCTCACGATCCTGGATGTGGATGCGAACTTGCATAGAATTGGTATTCGCAGTTTTTGTTTGCTGCAAAGAGATCTAGAGTTGGTTTGCCCCAGAACGAGAAGATCATACTTAGAGCCGACTGATCAACTCCGATTCATGCAGGCTGTTTCCAGTTCTGCTTAGCATGTCTGCCAAGAGATTTCTAGTCTCAGAAACATGTTCGGACTGAAGCATTATTCTGTATGTTGCTAGCCTGATCCAGATTTCCTGCTCGTCCTTGGACAGCACCAGCAATCATATGCCGCTTTGTTTATTCACGTATTGCATGCTGTTGGTATTGTCCATGCAAACTAACACTGAAGACGCTGCTATTGTTGGCAGGAAAGCGTGGAGACTGAGTAGATGGCTTTGAGCTCCAGGCGATTGACATGTATGCTCTTCTGGAGCAGAGACCGATTTCCTTGAATTTGCAGGTTCTCTAGCTGACCGTCCCAGCTCTCCATGGAGGCATTACAAAGTGAGGTATTTGAAGTAAGAACATGAGGTCCTCTGACAGGTGGGACGTCTGGGACCATAGGCTAGAGCTTCCATCATAATACCTGTGTGAAATTCACCAGGCCCTTGAACAATTCTTTTGTTTGAATCTATTGTTTTTTAAGCTGTTCCTATAAGGCTCTCATTTTCAGCTGAACACGAGGTATCATATTGATCACTGAGGACATGATACCCAGAAGCTAACTGAACAGACTCACTGAATTTATTGTTTACAGAGACAAGTCCCAGAGCCTTTATTGCTTGTCTTCGGATAGAAAGTCTTTATCTTCAACAATATTGAGTGCTGCAGCTCCGGAATGGAGGAGTTGAGGATCTTTGGTAACTCACAAGGAGACCTAGTTTGTGAAACAACTTTAGGCAAGCCTCTGTGGGCTTGAACGCTTGAAATGCGCTGGTGCTTTTATCAACCAGTTGTCTAAGTAGGGGAATACCTGATGACCGTTCTTCCTGAAAAAAAGCTGATTTGATGCCAAGTCAGAGCTGTCATGTGGTGTTGGATGGATGACCACGTAAAAGGACTGTTTCTGGAAATACTTGTTTAATTTCCATAGGTTTATGATGGATCACTAGTCCTCCGTTATCGTGTCTATGAGGAAAAACAGAATAGGAGCCCATTCCTTGCTGAGAATGTGGGCCTTTCTCTATGGAACATTTGGTTAGCGTAGCTAGCGCTCCCTTCCGGAGCAGATGGAGATGAGGTTGGCACTCTCATTTTTGTGTAGTAGTAGGTGGAATCTGGGTTAACGCCAACATCTGACTCTACGTGATGAGATTCAGGACTTATTTGTCCAATGCTATTTTCCGCCATAGATGACAACATTTTGGAACTGTTTCTCCCACAGGATGGCATAGACAGCATCAGAACATTGTCACTTTAGGTCAGCTAGCCTAAGGGCTACTAAGAGTTGATAAGTCTGATACCTCCGGTATCCTCCTTGATAAGGATAAGTGTCGCTTTCACGGGTCTCTCCAAAGGGTGTTTCTTTTGAAATTGTAATGTGCCAAAAGATCTTGATGTGTCAGGGCCAGCCTTGTCTGCTTGCAAGACGTCACCGACGTGCTTGCCAAACAGAGTACTGGCATGGTAAGGTAAAAAAAATAAAAATACATTTACACCTCAGATTCTAACTCCTGTGCCTTTGAACCAACCTTGGCATCTAAGGACCACAGACCCTGCCAGTTGTAGGAATCCTATTGAAGCTATACCTATAGCACAATCTACACTGTGTGATGAGGACATTTTGCCCCCCTGCAAAATCATTTTTTTGTCCTTGCTCGCTTGCAGCAGAAATTTTATGTATGTGGCAATGTCTGACCACATCTGGCAGTAATCATAAAGAAAAACAAACTGATTGCTTGTTTGCTATTGGAAGCATTTGGCCGCTTGTTCCCAAAGGGTAAGGAAATCACCAAAAATCATCTGGTGGATGATCTACCAGTTGTGGGTGTAACATGCCCTGTAGGTCTAGTACTAGACCTACCTGGACCTGACCCTTGCTTTGAAGTTGGAGGCAGAGCAAATTGGTGGATTTGCTCCACATATTGCCTCTCCATATATTGCTGATTGTTGTAGACATGCTCATATTAGTCTCCCTAATTCTTGATATTAAGTTTTTCTGGATTATGTGTGTTTTGTTCTTGATGATGATTATGTGCTTTCGTAGTCGTTTGTATTATCATCAAGATCATCTTCGACGAAGTGGACGTAGATGACTAGGATTACGTTGACAATATTAGTTGTTGACGAGGCCTTCGTCGTAGATGAGGCCGTCATAGAGGATGCAGTCATAGAAGAGGCCACTGTAGACAATGCAGTTATAGATGTGATTATCGCAGATGAGGTTATCATAGACTAGGTTATTTTAGATTAGGCCATCGTAGTAGATGACCATCATAGATGAGGCTGTTGTGGATGACCATCGTAGATGAGGCTGTACTAGGTGACCATCATAGATGAGGCTGTCGTAGGAGACCGTCATAGGTGAAGACCTGCTATTCACTTCTAGAGGGAGTCTCACCGCTGACACTAATCTGAGGAGCTCACATAATTCTCCCCCAGCTGGTGGTCCTGAGACGCAACCCTTCATTATTGCTTGGGTCCCCGAGGACAATTTGGATCAATCTATGATGTGGGGCTGTCTCTTCTTGTCTGCGTTCCAGCTGCACCAAAGGCACACTGAGGCCCATGACAAAACAGAGGCACTAAATACATATATGACTTCTCTCTACAGACATTACCAGCTGCTTACTTGCCAGAAATGCTTCCCTCGCTGTAGTCCGTTCCACTTTCCTACATCTTCTGGATTGTCTGCCCACAATTGTTGCTATAAATATATTACTAGTGTCATCTCCCCACAGCATTGCACTGCTCATACAGCGGAGTCATCTGGACTTGGGTAAGGGGGAAGTGAGTTGGCCATTCATCCAGTGCGCAGAGATATATCACTCTTGCTTGTTCTTCAACACTCCGAGGACCCTCCAATTGTTCCACACACTCACCTCTATGGGCAGAACGGACAAAACCCAGGCTAGGCTCCATTTTGAGCAGCGCAAGTCTCACAAAGCTTGCGAAGAGCGAATGGATAACACAAGACTCGATGTAGGTGACCCTGACTCTGAGGTAGAACCAAATCTCATACAGAGCCTCATAGCCACACAGCACAGTCTTGCCATGATTGATGGCAAAATCGACTCATTGTCCTTCAGGATGGACAGGATGAGTGAGAGGCTTGAGAAGCATTCTGATCGCCCCGACACAACCAAACACAGAATCTCTGACCTTGAGGGTGATCACTCCACCATTAACGGGACGGAATCTAAAATGGGCTTGCTGCCCACTAGGCCAAGGTCGAGGACTTAGAGGACCATTCTCTTAGAAACAATCTGTGTGTAGTGGGCATTGCCGAATCGACATCTATTGACAACCTGTAGAAATATATTGAACAACTGCATGCTACATTGTTGGGCCGCAAAACATTTTCAAATATGTTTGTTGTTGAAAGAGCACACCAATTGCTAGCACCTAGGCCACCCCTGCAGTCTCCACTTAGACCAGTGATAGCCAAACTCTTAAATTACAGAGATCGAGAAATGCGGCCCAAAGAAAAGCATGCAAACTTAAGACTCTGCGGCATGAGGGATCGGATATCTCTCTTTATCCTAACTTTACCCAGCAGGTCCAAGAGGAACGAAGACTGTTTCTCCTGGCTAAGCGTCAACTATAGGATCTTCATCTGGACTACCGCATGCTCCACCCGGTCAAGCTCTAAGTCATGGTTGAAGGGAAACCATAGCTATTTACAGACCACAAGCAACTATCACAATTCCTGAAGCTCAGGGCAGCTGCGGGTAGTCAACGAGACTCACCGGCCTCAACTCCCTAATGGGGTAGGAGAGTACACTTGGGTGTCTAACACTGCTGCCCATCCCTTCTCACCTCTCTTCCTTTACAGGTTCTAGTATTCCACTGCCGCCTGAGGACTGATGGGTGGGTGTGGCTGTCACTCCATTATTGATCGCATTTTCAGCAAGATTGAATCGGTGCTTAGCATGTGTTAATTTTGTACAGATGGACTGTTGCTGGGTGGAACATCAGGTAAAGCATTTAACAAATTGCTTAGATGGTAGTATACAGAATTTACTGCACTCTCCAGCTGCACCTATGTGGATAGATGAGTTGATTTGATGGGTCGTGACATATACCATATGCCAAGGGAGGGTTTCATCCTCCTTATGAAGTAGGGGTTTGATAACTCAGGGTAAGGTGGCCTAATGGGAGCAACATGGGGGAAGGCCTGGCAACATCTGCCCCAGTGTGTGCCCCACACTTTGTAAGGGATGGTTTCACTGCAGGATTTGATGGGAGGGATGGGGTGGGGGTATATGAATACAATGACGGACAAGTTGGGGGTCAGCCGGTCGTGGGTGAGTAGAAGGAGACAAATATTACATTTGTTAGTGTTTCTGTATGTTTCATTCAACAGTGGATGACAAATTGTCGGCCCGGATTAGGTACAGCATGCTACACACTACTTGACACATGACAGAACACACTAGGAGACCACTAGACCCAAGGGTACTGCTATCTTGATACTGTTAACTTGGAATTTTATGCTATCTTGAAACTATTAACTTGGAATGTTAGAGGCCTAAATGATTATAGGAAGGTACGGAAAGTGGTGGCTTATATGAAGGGCCATCATATAAATTTGGTAATTCTTCAAGAAACACATCTTCCCCCAGACAGTACTGTTCTCACCCCACGTAGATTACAGGGTCAGTTCTTAGCAGCTGGGTGTACCACTCATACACAGGGGGTATTGATTTGAGCTGTGAAGTCCTCGAGAGCACGCATGCAAGAATATGCCGAAGACCCAAGAGGCAGATACGTTATAGCCCGCTGCACCAAAGGGGACCTTAAGTTCCTGTTTGTGGAGCTCTACGCTCCAATCTATGATGATCCCCAGTTTTATCAAAATCTATGCACAAGACTGGCTGGCTAGGGAGGCCTCGCACAAGCTTGGGGGTGGGGGGGTGGGGAGATTTCAATTGTATGTTAGAACCAGTAGTCGATCGCTCAAGCCCTCCCCCCAGAAGGCCATCTGCTGCGGTGCCAGCGGTAACTACTATAGTGACCAACACTGGCCTGGTTGAGGCATGGAGGCATAAATTCCCAGTGGAAGGGGGTTACACTCACTACTTTGCAGCGCATGATTTACACACATGCATTGATTTCTGGCTGGTGGCTAGAAGCCTCGTATCCAAAGTTCGTACATGCGAACCCTTGTCTAGGACATACTCAGACCACTCACCGGTACTCCTGTCTCTAGAAGACTGGAGTCACTGTGTGGACTTGTTCACATGGCGCTTCCTGTCATACTCATTACTAGATTCAACATTTTGTAATGACCTGGCCCAAGCCATAGAAGATTGTTTTTACATAAATGTAGGCTTGGTCTCTAAATTTGGCGCTGTGGGAAACCTTCAAAGTGTACATTCGAAGGATAGCAATTGTGAAACAGGCGGGTGTCCTGAAATCATTACATGGCCACTTTACTCACCGGGAGAGAGAGATAGTGTGCTAAGAGAGGGAGCACCTGGTCACTGCTGACAGACAACTGCTTGGCCTCATCGAGGAGAAACTTGTGAAATTCCAAGAAACAGCACATAACGAAGTTCAGCATATGGAGAAATATGGCCTAGCCCGCACATATGGGGAAGATGACCACCCCGGTGTGGCGTTGGCAGCTACATTGCTCCCTAAAAGGGAATTTTACACAATTTTAGAAGTGTAGGATGAGGGGGGCCAGCTGATCAGAAACCCCGTAGGTTTCGCGATTATTGTGCTGCACTATACACATCTCCTGATACGGCTTCAGTGTTAAATTACCTCAAACACATAGCCATGGCCTGGTTGACAAATGCACATAAAGAATATTTAATGGCAACTCTGCAACCAGTGGAGTTATGCGTGCCCTTAAAGAATGGCAACGGGGAAGGCTCTGGGGCCGGATGGGCTCAATGTGGCCTTCCACAAGGCATATCAAGATCTTTTAATACAAACTGATGACACTGTATGAGTAAATGGCCAAGGATAAGGAAATGCTGCCTTTCATGAGAGAAGCAACTATCACGTTGCTTAAGCCTGGCAAATCCCCACAGCAGTGCACTTTATATAGGCCCCTTTCCAATGTAGACACCAAACTTTATGCAAAAATCCTTGCTGATAGATTGGCGTCACTTCTGCCAGATGTGGTGAAGTTTTCCTAGACACAGAAAAGGGGTTCGACTCAGTCAAATGGGTATTTATGATGAGGTACTACGCCGTATTGGGGTGGGGGAGGTATTTCTCCAACTCGTACAGACACTCTATGCCGCTCCAACAGATTGAGTGAGAATCAATATCCATCACCAGGGGCACTAGGCAGGGTGCCCACTATCACCTTTGCTATATGCACTGGTGGCGGAGCCACTGGCATATGCTCTGCATGAATATCCTAGTCACAGGGGCATCCGCTTCCCAGCTACAACTTAATAATATCTGCTTACGCAGACAATGCCCTGTTATGCATCGGAGACCCACTTCATAACATTACACCTGTGCTCCGAGAGGTCATGCGATTTGGGGGTCTCTCGGGTTTGAGGATTAATTGGGGCAAATCTATATTGTTCACCTCTGACCCCGGCCACGACTCCGATATCACTGGATATCCCTCTTAAATGGGAAACTGATTCAGTACGATGTTTGGGAATACAAATTCGCACTGACCCGCAATTGTTATGTTAGATAATTATAGAAGAGCTATACAAAAACTAACCAAATAGAACAGTGGATTTAACTACTGCTTTCCCTAGCAGGACGTATTGCCATCATTAAGATGGTGGTACTCATGAGGTTTTTATTTATTTTCCAGAATATTCCCATGTTATTGCCAAGATCTGTTTCTCCACTCTTTGGTGACTTCTAATCAGATTAGCATGGGTGGGGAAACACAGAGTTCAGTGGCTGGTCCCAACTCGGCCATATAACATTGGGTACTTAATGCCCCCAACCTAGACACTTAATACAGGACAGCACTCACAATGTTTGCACATCCTTGGCTCCATAGCTCTCCTGACTTACCATACTTGTACACAGAACACGACATGTCGGCACCTTACCCCTTATCCTATCAAATATTTTTGTTCCTCAAACATCATGGTGTATTTAAATCGCTGCATACAACCACCCATGCTTGGCACAGTCTCATGACTAAGCAGGCCCTACCTCTGCTATATTCACCTCACATAAAACTTGAGTGGTGTGCTTGGTTTCCTCTAGGCTGGGACAAAGGAGCAATTGCAGTGGTTTTGGAAATTAAGCATGTGACTATGGGGGATTTTTTTTCATAAGGGTGTAATGGTGTCTTGGGAATCACTTATAATAAAAAATAGTAGACACACTGCTCATGAGCTATCAGTACTACAGAGCCCAGCACAATATGCGTGACCTCCTAGGAGAAGAGTTATTAGAACCGCCAAACATGCTGGCTCTCTCTACAGTGATAGACGACACTACACATAGTAAATTAGTAGCCAGGCTTCATGCCTACGCCCAGGACGCACGCAGACTAGGACTAACAAAAGATTCCCAATGGCGGTACTGCTGCTCCCTGATTAGTTCCATATCCTTTAATGGGAGTCACAGGCTAATTCATTTGAAATATATAAATCAAATATACTACACACCCATTAGGCTGTTTAAGCATGGATTACGCACTACGACTGACTGTCTGAGATGTAGCAAGGAGGAGGTGGGCTTTCTCCACATGGCATGTACCTGTCCTGGGATACAACGGTTGTTGGTCCATCTTTTCGTGGAGCTGGAGGACATAGTAGGAGTCAAATTAGTGGTCACACCGCTATTAGCTCTACTTGGTTATGATAGGTACGTGGAAAAGTGAGTTAGGCTTTTGGTGGCTATAGGCCTTTTACTTGCGAAATCTAGAGTGGCTATGAGGTGGGATCATGGCCCATTACCTACCATAAAAGAATGGCATGCTGAAATGGCATACTGCAACACCGAGACAGATATGTGAGTTACATATGTATAATGAGTTAATTTCACTACACAATCACTCAATAATTACGGGGCCCATATCATACCTATTTAATTGGTAAGGAGACAGAACAACCTGCAGGCGAGCAATTGCACAATTTCACCGGTAATTAAAATACACAGGATGTTTCTTTAATTTATGCCACATGTTTCGCTTTACCTGAAATGTGCTGGGGGAAATTCCTAAGGATTTACTACAATGACTCATGCTTGTCATAAATAGTTGCACTGCTGAGTGTGTGGCCTGCATTAGTAAAACATCGACGGACTATGGTTTTATCTCAAGGGGTTGGATTAGCAAAATGTGTATACTTTTGATCAAAGAGTGATTTGATATGATGACTGTTGCAGTTTTGTTGTTGTTGTATATTGCAGAAAATCATAAATAAAAAATAAAACAATTTTGGCTGCGGTTTTGCCATAAGTGCCTCATTGGCATGTAATGAGGATCTCCCTGATGCAGTGTCAGGATTGAATATGGAGTTGAGGGTCTGCCTCCGAGGAAGAAACTCTCACTGTCCTCATCATAAGTGACAGGTTTAAGTTTCTACAGTCCCAATAATAGCCTCGTCTCTCAGAATGTGAGTGTTTTTGAGGAAAAGGTCAGACATATTTCCTTGTTTTCTTCCATTCTCACATATTAGCATCAGAGAAATGAAACATGAAATATAATCTCGGACGATTCAAAAGGAATAGCTGAAGAAACTGAGCAGAGCTGTTTGGTTAAAAGGATAATAGGCTATTCACCTGACTTTTTCATTACCATTATAGCCTATGATAGTGATATATACTGCTTTAATATGGTATCATGGGACTCCCACTTCAACGGCGGGGAATGATTCAAGCATGTGAATCGATAAAAGATCCAATACTAGAGAAATATACTGACACCAGTGAAGAGAGCGAAGCATCATAGAAGGAAACTATATCACATTTATTTATTTGTAAAAATAAGATGAATTTCTAGAAGCAAGTTGTGCATCTTTCTCTTTGATTTGCCAGATATATTTCCGACCTAAAGTTTTTTAAATGATTGTTGTCCTCCAATGTAAAGTCCTTATGATTGTCTTAACAAATTTTATAATTTAAGATTTAATCACATATTTAAAGAAGTTATCACTTTAAAATAATGTTCTACTTGAGTTGATTTTGTATTATTGTGATGGAAAGAACACATTGCTGCTGTTGGACCCGGCCCTTTTTGCGGGGTCATCCCCAATCTTTTTGGCTCCTTCCTCCTATTTTGTCTGACCTGTTTTTGTTGGCTTTAGGACTCTGGGCACTTTACAACTGCTAACCAGTGCTAAAGTGCACATGTCTCCATGTAAATTGTATTGTCGATTGGCTTATGCATGATTGGCATATTTGATTTACTAGCAAGTCCCTAGCACAGGGCACTAGAGGTGCCCAGGGCCTGCAAACCAAATGCTGTTAGTCACCCTGCAGCACTGGTTGTGTCACCCACATTATTAGCCCTGTAAACATAACTCAAGTTTTAAACTGCCAATTCGACCTGGCAAGTGTACCCACTTGCCAGGCCTAAACCTTCCCTTCTTCTACATATAAGGAACCCCTAAGGTAGGCCCTAGGTAGCCCCCTTGGACAGGGTGAAGTGTATGTTTAAGGTAGGACATATAGTAATGTGTTTTATATATCCACACAGTGAAATACTGCCAAATCTGGTTTTCACTGTGCAAGGCCGCTATCTCTCATAGGTTAACATGGGGGCTGCCTTTAAATATTATTAAAGTGAAGGCTCCCTTTGGGAGCAGATAGAAATATGGAGTTTAGGGTCTCTGAACACACAATTTAAAAATACATCTTTTGGTAAAGGTTGTTTTTAGATTGTGTATTTGAAAATGCCACTTTTAGAAATAGTTTAAACCATTTTTTGACTCTGCCTGTTTGGGGATTCCCTGTCTGGGTCAGTTTAACAGTTGGGCTTATGCACCTGTCCTCTAGACAGTGACACAAAAGGGAGCTGGGGTGTAGCCTGCATATCCTGATGAGGCATCTGGGCTGGAGGGGAAGGGAGTAATGGTCACTTACACCTGAATGGGCTGTGCCTGCCCTCACACAATGCAGTCTCCAACACCCTGGTGTGTGTCTGGGGCCTGGCCTGGGAAAGGGAAGATCTAAAAAAAAAAAAAAAGAGACTCTCCTTTGAAGTTTGCCTACTTCAAAGGCAGAAAGGGGCATAAGTAGTGGACTCAAAACCTCATACTTTGGATTTCTTCAAGATCACTTCTGGATTCAAGAGGAACCTCTGCCAAGGAGAAGAGCTGAAGAGAAGTGCTGCCACTGCCTGTGACTGTGCTTTGTTGGGCTATCCTGCAGTTGCTGCTTCTGCCTATGAGAGGGGACAAAGACTAGACGTTGTTGTGCATTCCTGCTTGAGAAGAATCTCCAAGGCTTAAATTGAGCTCCTGTTGTTGAAGCCTCAGGGCCATCAAAGACTTCCCCTGCCAGCACCTGGACTCTTTGCTGAGACTCCTGCCCTGTCAAGAGGTGCTCTATCCAGTTCCTGGGGAAAGGTGAAGTTGGCAGACAAGAACTGAAAATCCACACTCAGGGCGGGGACATTTTCGACACACCTTCTGCAACGTGGCTGATAAACGACGTGCCGCCGGCTTCGCGGCTGAAATTGATGCTCCACCTGCTTCGCGGCTGGAGAAATGACCTGCAACACCTGATTACGGCGGCTGATGACGCAAATCCTGTGCAGCACGGTTTTCTGATACTGCGCAACCAGATTCTCCATGCATAGGTTCCTGGGCATCCAAGTCAACCTGACTCTGCACGGATTCGAGGAACCCGGTCTGGAAATCGATGCATCACATGGGTGTATGTGTGCATGTATGCAGGGGGTGTGGTGGGAGGAGGGGAGTGGTGGTATGGAAGGGTGGTAGGGGCGCTGGAAAGGAAGGTGGGGTACAAACCAGAAAGAAATTCCCTGTCACTGGTAACCTTTCTGCCAGGGTTTTCATGGCGGTGCTAATGCTGCGGAAACCCTGGCGGAAAGCTGACTCATTATACTGCTGGCAGTCTTCAGTGGATCACCGGGTTAGAGATGCTAATCTCCGGCCTGGCTGTCCAACTGCCCTGGCAGTAAGGGGCGGGCAGAGGCCATTCCATCACACTCCTATTGTGGCTGTCTTCACCGTTGGCAGTGAGACTGTCACCGTGGCCCTGGCGGTCTTCGGACCGCCAGGGTCCTAATGAGGGCCTTAGTGACCAAGCCACAACAGCAACCTTAGATTTTAAATCAGATTCTACTGGAACAATATTTGGGCACTCTATAAGTATCCAGCAATGGCCAAAAACAACATTCTAAAGAGTCACCATAAGGATCTATAAACTTAGCCTGTGCCTATCACATGGCAACAAGTTCAGGATCTCTTCACCTGTCAATCTACTAGAACCCTGTGGATGCAATCTTTCATGGCTCAAACCTGAGTTGCCTCAGAGCATGGTCCTACACCTGACCTATCCCCAACATACCCTTTCACAATCACCCCATTATCATCACCATGTTCACATGATCCTCTGTGTTTTGAGTGTGTGGAATGGGGGCACATAGGCAGAATGTCACAGTAAGACAACTGAAGAACCTTTAGGCATTACCTACTCCAGGCTGTCAGTATATTATACTGAGGGACGGGTCCAAAAACAGAAACTAACAGTTGTAGTTAATAGCAAACCCATTCAAGCTTTATTGAATGCCAGATTATAAGGACACGTTTATGAAAAAGACTAACACTTGAGCTACACGAGGAAGAGAAAGGGGTGTAGATATCTTATGTACATGGGATTCAAAGCCATAGCCTATGGTCACTATCACTCTATAAATTTGGGGTAATATTGAGAATGTGAGCTTTGGAGTCTTCTCCCATCTACCTGAAAAATTCATAATATGGACAGATAGTCACTGCTTAGAAAGACAAGTTTCACTGGGGAACAAACCTAATCTGGGCAAACAAAGCCACGAAGACAGAAAAAAAAAAGTAAAAGAAAATGTAAGAAGGGGTAAGCTTGTTGGCATCCAGTAATGGTTACTCTTGATGCTACACTTATAATAAGGCGAGAACATCACCAGGGTTTAAGATGAAAATCCCAACTTTCAACATGGCTTCTGGCAAGCGGTTTCCAGATATTGACTAAACCAGGAAATAGCATTTTTTATTTAAAGCAAAGGAATATTCTATGTGGTAGACCCGAAGACATAACAGAAGCACTTACTAGTATCTACCCATTTAAAAAGCAGGCAAATACTTAGCATGTGCACAGGTCAGTGGAAGCTATCTGGGGAGAGAAAAGAAGGAATAGCTCTTACTGGATCAAATTCTGGACAGGAATGTAAAAAATTCAGGACAAAGGTTCAAACTTCGGGACACAAATTCAGGACAAAGGGTCAAAATTCAGGCCAAAAATTCAAGAACAAACGTCAGTTTTATAGACTATGTTGTCAGTGCATTTATTTACTCTTTTTTAACACAACACTATTTATTCACTGTGGTCTTTTTGTGATTGCCTTCTGGTATGCTACATTCAGGTGTCACATTACCTCCTTGTTCAGTAGTAAATAATGCCCTTCAGCACTGTGTCAAGGCCACCACCCATACCCAAATCTACCTATTCATTCTTGAAGAGAAAGAAACATCAACATTTTGATAATGTTTCTGAACATTTTAAAATCCCTGGCAAACAGTTTGGGAAACATTAAGGTAATTAACCTTATGCTAGTTTAAACAAATTGAACAAAAATATCTGGCTCACCCCAACCGCCCGTGGAGTTTCAACCTAAATTTGAATGAGGCAGGGCAGATGGTGTGGGCGACAGTCTCACACCTAATGTCAGGATGTGAGGTACCCACAACTTCTCTGTAGTCAAACAGCACTAGAGTGTATGTCTGGGACTGTACATTTATCTCCGAAATGGGAGGCTGGACTACCATTCAAAGATAATAAAAGAGGAGTATCAAATTGAGATCAAATGGAAGATCCACGGTAAATGATTCAAAGCATTGTTGCTAAGAACTGGGTAAATAAGGAAGAGAAGAACAAGGTGGGACAATCCCTAAAATCAGACAAGATGGGTCCACCGAGACTATCGGAAGGTATTGGCTACCTGGTGAGTTATCCCTGCACACAGAAGAGAAACAGAAGAGACACACTCAAGTGGTTGAACAAGCAACACTCATCCACCTTGGCAAACTCTTCTGGTGCAATGGTCCACTGTTCGTGCTTGTGAAGGGTGAGAGGGGCCAGAACCCTTGCAAGGTTATGCAAGGCAATTGCCCACTTTGTCCATGTCTTTAAATGGTTTTGAAATTGAGCAAAAGCCAAACTAGTGATCTGGGTTATCCCTAAGTGTCAAGTACATATAGAATCGGCAAAATATTTGAGTTGTAAATTGCACAAACAAAAAGTAAAAATGTAAAAAATGTAATTAGTGTTACTTTAACATATGGCACTGTTTTCCCCTTTATATACAATTAGATCTCAGATTGAAAACTGGGAACCAGTTACCTTTTGACACCTAGTGATTAATATCTACCATTCTCCCACTGATTTGCAGGATGGAAATCTCGGCAGAGCGTCACAGTCCTTCAAAACCCAGTTTGCTTTTTGCTCTTCTCTTCTGCTTTCTGTAGTGGGCCATGTGGCACTAGTGAAGATGGTGTGCTACCCCAATGATAGTATTATTTTGCAAACCTTCTCCTGCTCATCCTTCATTCCTTCTTCAGACATGCTACACATCTGATTTGGTCACTGCGGCGCCGTTGGGTAGCTCATTCCACTGTAAAGCTACCTGTGACTGCAGGTGGATTAGGTCTTCTGGACTTAGAATGCTATTATTCAGCTGCACAGGTCCAATGGGAGGCTCGCTGGCTTTCTGCCCACCTCCCTGCATGAGATGGGGTTTATCAGTAAAGACTTTTAAGGAAGGCTTAATGCACTGCTCATTGTTTCCTACTGACCATTCTACAGATCACCATCCTGGATTATCATGCATGGCTTTCTCCTGCCTTGCTAGAACCTGTAAACCTGTAAACTCACTGAAACGAAGAAACCCTCTGCTCCTGCACTATCCTTGCTAAGTCTTCCCACTCAGACAGAACGGCTGTGCTCACAGCAACTCCATCAGTGGCATGCTGCAGGTGTCTTAAAATTGGGGGGTTTGTTTAAATGCCCTATTTCATGTATGCCACCTAACACTAACCCTACAAGAGGTGTGCCAGAAGCTCTACACCATAGGAACTTGTGGCAAACTGATAGAACAGGTGTACAGACCTTTCCTGCAACATGGAAACCACTCCAGATCGTCTCGTCATACTAACTGGGTGATTGATGTGGCCAAACCTCTGCAAGATACGGACTGGACTAAAATACTGGACTTTCTCCACACAGTATCCCACAGCTGTCACTTTAAGTACATTCATAGAGCTTCCTTGGGAATGCATTCCGCCCGTTGCTTGTCACTGGCCTTGTGGTTTGTAACTCACATTTTATTGTTTTCAGCTTGCTGGCTTTATTTGTTTTGGGCTATGCAGCTTGAGTTCATCCCTTCCCTTGCCCAAAGCTTACTTACAGTATCCTTCCGAGTGCTCCCTTTCTGTAAACAGGCTGGTAAATATTGTTCTTATCTCATCACATTTGCTGTGCATTCAAACAACAAAGTCAAATGTCAGGCTCGGTCTTTGGTGGGAACTTAATGTTTAATTTTTTTTCTCTGACTTCAAAGTGAGAGAATTTATGCGACAATCTTGCTGGATACTGGGGTTAGGAAAGTTGTTTTCTATCACATGACAACATTTAAATAAGCTTCAGAATATATCAGAATTAGGAATACAAATGAAGCACATTTTTGTTAATTCTGAACCGTGCAGGAAACAAATACCTTTATATGATTAAAACAAATCATTGCATTAGGTGATGCAATTTCCACACATCATCGTCTGTGTACTTATAGTTTGATTTGCAAAACTATATGCCTGTGCAAATGTAATGGTCATTTCAATATATGTCACTCTATGACACTGCACCAATCTGCATTACTGAACTCTCTGCCACTGTATTGTATGCCACTCTACTCCACTGCACTCTATGCTGCTCTACCCCATGCCACTCTATGCCACTGCACTCTGCACCAATGCACTCTAAACAACTGCACTGTACACCACTGCCCTCTACTCTGCACCACTGTACTCTACGCCACTGCTCTCTGTGTCACTCTACTCCACATCACTGCACAGACACTCTACTATGCAACATTGCACTCTCCACCACTGTACTGTACACCAATCCACTCTGTACTACTGCATTCTTTGCCACTGCACTCTATGCCACTCTACTCGGCATCACTCCACTCTACATAACTGCACTCTACAGTACCATACTCTACTCTGCACTACAGCACTCTACACTACTGCACTCTACGCCACTGCACTCTGCCACGCGAGTCTACTCTGCACTCTATGCCACTGCACCACTCTACACTCTCTGCCACTCTATTGTATGCCACTCTACTCCACTGCACTCTATGCCACTCTACTCTGCCCCACACCACTCCATGCCACTGCACTCTAAACCACTGCATTCTATGCCAATGCACTCTAAACAACTCCACTGTACCCCACTTCACTGTACTCTGCACCACTATACCACTACTCCTATGCCACTCTACTCCACACCACTATGCCACTAACGTTTAGCCATGAACAGCAGCCACCCTGGTGTATAACATGGCTAAAACTCATTGGCAAAGCCAATAACTCTTGCGTAGACGAGACCTATTGGCTTTGCCAATGTTTGTTAGTACTATGAGGTACAGAGGCCCCTGAAAGAACTGTGAATGTGTAAGTCCTTATTTTAAACATGCATTTGATGCCTCGTCAGGTGTAATAAGCGCTATATAATTACAATTACATCATGACATAGGCTGCTACAAAATGAGCAAATACATTTCAGTTAAATTAAAAAAAGTGCTTCTCAAGTACAGATTTGAATAATATACGGTTTATACCTAGTACTAAAACTTTTTATAACACTCCATCAAAACCACACACTCAACAGCTCACCTTGGAACACCATTACAGTACCTCTCTAAAAGAAAATATCTTTGCCATCAGAAAGCTTCAAGTGACTCCTTTGATTAAAGTCATGCAGGTTTTCAAGCCCCTTCGCGTTTGCAGATTTACCAGTTGCACACTTTTGCATTTCTTTAGGGAAGGAGACACCCTGGCATGAAAGCCTTTTCTTATCTCTCAGCCCCTCCCTCCCTCAGAGCACACGAGACTCCCTGCCCTTCAATCCAGCAGGGGAAAAACTGATCTGCCCGTATTTTCTCCCTGCCATCCATTGTCCTTTTGGTGAAAGGCTAAAATTACTGACGAATGCCGCCCATTAAGCCTTTCATCACAACGGATGGCAGAGCGAAATTACGGGTAGTCCGTGAAATTTACAGACAGGTGGTCACCCTAATTCTGACATACATGTAACCATTTTGTATGATGACATAAATCTCACATATGTGGTACCCAAGTTCCCTCAAAGGGAAATTTACAGCCCTTTCCAGTCTTCAGTTCCCCTTACCAGAGGGTTAGTATGGGCTTTTTTGCCCACTTATAACATCCCACCTAGCACAAATTAGCTCTTGTGGATTATGCTCCTCATTATCTCAAAACCACATTCCTCCATAGCATGAATACATTAAATATTGCTCAATACATGAAAATAGTGTTTCCCCAATTTGGCTTCTCCACACCCATGTGAGATCCTAACTAATTTTTGTGTCTCGGCTAACGAGTATGCTCTGTAAAGGAGAGTAAGTAAAGAACGTTCACTGTAAAGGCAATTGCGCCGCTGATCAGGCTACAAATCTGCTGTTCAGGTATGCAAAGTAGAAGTAATGGTCTGATCAAAAACCAAGACCAACCCAGATATACACTTAGTAGTCTAATCATCATGCATGATAAAAGCCCCATCTCCTGGTTTTCTGGAGACCTACAACTACTTCATGGGACAAGATGGGATCCCTAACGCCAGCACACCGAAACAGGGAATCACTATATCCTAAATTAAACTAATTTATTAGACCTAATAAAAGTAGCTCATGAAGGAACAGGCCCAGTGCATGCTGTGGTACTTACAAATGTACTCCTCCTACAGGAGTGTTGCTGGTGGCTATTAATGCCAAAACACACCAAACAGTACATATACAATGTAGAATTTGTCAAAAAATAAACCATGCTAAAATTGTAAGACCCCCATAAACACCTTTGGAGAAAACAATGCATCTTTCCAAATAGTGTACTTGGACCATGTGGGTCCATTCCAGTCAATAAATACATTTATATACTGGAAGCAGTGGACTTGTGTACATGATTGATGTGGGTGTGGCATCAGCATCAGACAACATTTACCTTTAAGGCATTGGCACTGGCACTTGATATAGGTGTGTAAGTCTCAAATTCTTGCACCCATTTTGACGTAGTTCAAACAGGGACATCAAAAGAGTGAACACAATGAAAAACCAAGCTTTGACTGTGAGAGTCTTCGATAATAGAGATACCTGGGTCCAGAACTTGCTTGGTGCACAGAGAGCTAAGAAGAACATGCCACGATGCACACTATCTCACCATTCTAGTGTAAGATGCTATTCAGAGACAAAATTAGGGGTGGGCATAACTCACTTAATTCAGTGTAGCTTAATCCCGTGGAATTACCAAAGAAATTCAGTAACATTACACTAAATTATGTAAGAAGAGTAATTCTGCGTTTAGTGCAAAAACGGTTACCCCAGGATGAAGACAAACTTGGTTTTGGTGGACTATATCATGTGGCTTAACCTTTATTTTGTTTCACGATGTTGTCTTGTGTGATGTATGTGGCTAGGGTATGCCCAGACATGAGTCCCTAGGTTGCTGCACCAGTGGATTCAAGCTAGCATGGCTGATGAAGGGTGATACCCTGAAACCGGTCCCATGATGCTTGTTTCCTGTCCAGGGAAGTTCTGGCCTGGCAGTTCAAGCATGACTGTTCCTATATTGAACAGGGACAAGACTGATCTGCATATGGCTAGGTCCAAACTGGGATAACGTGGCGAGCAAAATAACGATGAATTAAACTCAGGTCTGTGACTGAGGGTGAGTGTTTGAAATGTTTCAACACTCCGTTCATCATTTTGTTTTGTTTTGTGATGTTGCACAACCTATACAGCAAACCACAGAATGTGTCTCACCAAAAAGCAGTCAGTCAAAAGCACAGATCATAAGCAATGGAAAAAACTGTTGATGTTGAATCAGCAATGGCACCACCTCTACAGTTTGAAAGTGAGTCTAAATGCACTATTGTCTGTATTAGTCAAGACTTAAATGCAAAATTATCGGAATGTGAAATAATTTCATGAAGTGACTGGGCATTACAATGTCTACCTATTCAGAATAAAGAGACTAATGAAAATCTTGTGAAGTGATCTATTATTTAGTTTACAGAACATGAAAAAAGACCATACCAGTCACTTACCTTCAGCAACGGCTTATTTGGTAGAGACAATCTAGCTGGAGTTTCCTTACCTTAGAACTATCCCAAGGTGTCAGACTGGATCTGGAAAATTTTTAAGAACAGTACCCCTGTGGGCCAATAGGTGACATTGTTCCAGTTTGCATGGCATCAATTTCATCTGCTTGGGAAATTACATGCACAGTGCTTATATAGGGTCCACCCCAGCCCTCCAATGTCAGTTTCTTTTTGAGATGTTCCATGCCAGAAACACAAAGCCATGAAGAGGACAGACCAATGGTGTGAGACGCTAGGGTCCTTAAAAGAAAAAAACAGCCCTTCACTCCTAATTCGTTCACAGAGCAGGGGGGATGGGTGGGTTGGTAAGTAATCTATGGCTAGATAGAGATCCTATCACATAAGACGTTACCGAAGGTAAGTAACATGTTCATCTAACAGAGACTTCTATCCTTAACCTTATAATAGATATTCAAGCAATACCTCCCCGGAGGTGGGAGTGCGCCACTGATTATACCAGAAAGTCCTGTATGACAAAAACTGGCAAAATGCTCCCTCTTGATGGCCTTGACTGTTAAGGCAGGAGTGCTTCGTAAATGTGTGCAGGGAAGCTCAATTTGCTACCTGACAGATATCCAGGACAGGTACTCTGAGAACTAATGCAGTGGCTGCAGCCTTTGCTGTCATAGACTAAGCTTGCAAACCTTCAGGAGGTTGCTTTCTGACCAATGTATAGCAGATTGTGATGCAAAGGAGTATCCATCATGAGATGATCCATTTCTGCACCTCCTTTCCTTTTTTGGCTCCAAAGTACTCAACAAAGAGTTGATTCTCCACCCAGAACTCCTTTGTGCAGTCAAGGTAAAATGCCAACGCTCTTTTGGGGTACAGTCAATAGTCTCTTCTCTTCTTTAGAGGGGGTGAAGGGGAGCATAAAAAGTAGGCAGGGTGATGGACTGGCCTACATGAAAGAGTGAACACCTTTGGTAGGAAATATGCTCTAGCCTGAAGAACCAGCTTGTCTGTGCAGCTAGTAAGGTATGGAGAATGAGATGGCAAAGCATGTATTTCACTTACCCTCTGGACACGTTATTGCTACTAGAAAGGATGTTTATATAGTGAGAAGCCTGATGCAGCAGTTGTGTAAATGGCTCGAAAGGAGCGCACATGAGAAACATTAGAATTAAATTAATGTACCACTGAGACATAGTGGAACGTGAAGGTGGGAACATGTGTTTGAGAACTTTCAATACCTACGTACAATTGAATACTTGAACAGGGATGGCTGATCTGGCAACCTTAGAAATGCTGTGATAGCAGATTGTCTTTGAAGGTGTCCAAAGCAGAGCCCTGCTGGGCTAGAGTAAGAATAAACAACAAAACCTTGGAAAAGGGATCAGATATGGGGTCAACTTGTTTATCTGCACACCATGCCACAAACTTGCTCCAACAGCAGGCATATACTGCCTTGGTGGAGGAATACCTGGCTGCCAAGATAACATGAAGCACACAAGAGGTGATGGAAGGAATGCATGCAATTTGTCTAACCACTAGCATCGCTCAGGGTAGCATTCCAACCCATTGTTCTGTTGCTAATCAAGCCACCTCAGTTTGGACCCTCTTGGGAACAGTCCAGCCCAAACTGCCAGGCAATGTCATCCCTGAACCAGAACACAAGCAACCCAGGTCTAGTTTCGCCCTAGTTATGGGTTCACCAGCTGGGTATAGCTTGGTTCCAGTGACACAGTGAGCATGGGACCCATGTCTGGGTATAACTATGCCACTTAGGACGGTACATGAAACACACAAAATGTGATGGGAGAAATGCTTGCAACTTATCTAACCACTTGCAATAGCTTGGGACAGCATCCCAATCCATCGTTCTTTTGCTCAGTGTGCCACCTCAGTTTGGACCCAGCCATATGCAAATCATAAGGACCAGTCCATCTCAAACTGCTAGGTGTGTGCCAAGTTAACTTTGCAGACTTCAGGTGGAAGGTCGAAATCTGTCAACTGTTGCCGCTCAATCTCCATGCATGAAGGTGAACCATTGTCAGGTTCAGGTGCAGAATCCTGCCCAGTTGTTGTGACAGAAGATTCTCCCAAAGAGGTAACCTTATCGGAGTACCTGTAGACATGCTCAACAGCTCGGGATACCAGACTATCCACACCCAAGCTACAGCCACAAGAATGACTTGAGCTCAGTCATTCCTGATTGTCTTGAGAACTCTGGAGAGGAGTGGTATTGGCAGAATGGCGTACAGGAGGCCTGAGCTCCACTTGAGACAAGATGCGTGTCCGAGCAATAGCCGCCTTGGAAACATTGCACATTCTTGATGGAGGTGAACAAATGCAACCAAGGCTCTCCCCATTTTTGGAAGCGACCTTGTACCACCTCCAGATTGAGATGCCATTTGTGATCCGCTAGACATCTACACTGAATTAGTCTGCCCTGGCATTCATAGAGCCCAACATGTGTTGAACCACCAGGGAAATGCCCTCATGTTCAAGCCATGACAAAGCGTCCATGACCCCATCCTGCCCTGTTTGTTGCAGTACCACATGGTGGTGGTGATATCCGTGAACACTTGAACCATCCTTCTCATGATTGAAGGAAGGAAGGCCTCCATGGCAGTCGGATCGCTTGGAGCTCCAACAGTTTGGTGTGGATCCCGGCTTCCGCTGGAGACCAGTTTCCTCTAATCTTCACATTTGCCAGAGGGCTGCTCCAGCCCAGAAATGATGCATCTGTGACCACAGTCAGCTCTGGATAGGGAAGGGAGAGGGGTCTGCCACTGACCCAATCAAGGTTTGAAAGCCACCACTGCAGGACTTTTGCTGTTCCCTCCAAAATCTGTACCATATGAGAGATTACTCTGATGCTATACCCACTGGAACATCAGGATAGAGGCTGAAACATCAGTCTCATACCCTGAAAATCCTGGACTTGCCACTTGGGAGGATAGACCTGAAAATGCACTGTCTCAGGAAGAGATCTGATGAGAGGAAGCATCTGAGAGGGCGTCAGGTGTGACTTTGGCACCATGATAGTGAACCCCAGTGAGTGCAGAATGTTTGCTGTAGTCTAGAGGTGGGAGACAATTGCCTAGGGTAAGCCCGCGTTCAACAGCCAATAGTCAAAGTAGGGAAAGACTGGAATCCCTGACATCCGCAGATGAGCTGCAACCACCTCCATCTCTTTTGTGAAAACCTAAGGGGCACTTGTAAGGCCAAAGGGGAGCACGGCAAACTGAAAGTGCTCTCGGCCTACTGTGAAACGCAGGTAGCGCCTGTGGACAGGCAGGATGGGGGATTTGAAAATAAGCTTCCTGCAAGTCCAGTGATACCATTCAGTCTCCCGGGTCCAGGACTTGTGCAAGAGTGAACATTGCGAGTTTCTCCTTTTTCAGGAAGAGATTGAGAAGGCACTGGTCTAAAATAAGACAAAGTCATCTGTTCTTCTTGAGCATCAGAAAGTAGTGGGAATAGCATCCATGGCCTACTTCTGATGCCCTTCTCTATAGCTCTCTTGGTCAAGAGAGTTAACACCTCCTGTTGAAGCAAGGAGAGGTTGTCCTCTATCACCTTCAGATTTCATTGGTGGAGGGGTGGTGACAAAGGGGAGGGAGTAGCCCCTTTGAACAGGCTGCAAAACCCAACGGTTGGGTGTTATTGACCTCCAGGGTGAAAGTGATGGTGCATCCTGCCCCCTACCAGATACCCCTGACAGCTGGAGGGCATACTAAAAGAGAGTTTGGAGGCTGCAGCTGCCGGAGGAGTAGAGGGTCTGGCTTGGCCTTTGGCGTCCTGTGTCACATGGCCTGTGGGAACCACGTTCTCTGACATGAAAAGATTGTGAGAATTGCTTGTCGGGGTAGCTGGGCATTTACAGACAGGGTTGGAAGCCCATTCTGTGGGTACAAATGGGGTGGAAGGCAGACTTGGGTTGGCAAAGGGCCATCGAAAGGCCCAAGAACCTGGTTGCAGCTCTAATGTCCTTAAAGCGCAGGAGCGCAGAGTCTGCCTTCTCTCCAAACAAGCAAAAGCCATCAAAGGGCATGTCCAATAGAGAGGCCTGAAACTAATATATCAGTGATATAGAGTAGGGAAAAATATAACAACATATTCACCTTATCAGTGAAAACATTAATTGATCACTGGGGAATTTATTATTTTTTCATAATCACACTTGGTGATTAAAATTCATATTTTAAACTCACTTTGCCTTATTCCTCCTCCTACATAAAACATATATTATAAAGTGTTGACACAATAAATATCACTAGAACATATACATACATATACTGATACAACAAAAAATATATATACATATACACAACACAAATTCCAAACACAACAGAACAAAAAGCACAGAGTGCACAAGAACTCAAAACTTCCAACGTAATTCGGAGAGATGGCCTGCCCAACACTTTTTTTAGAGGCAGCCCTCTTATACGAGGTAGTGATGATCTTATACCATCACTGGTAACAAATTGTTCATACTTAGTATGCGCAGTATAATATTTTATCTAATTCTTTTCAGTTCTTAAATTAATGACACTCCTCAGATTGTTGGTCGAATCGTTTCGGCCCTTCGTCTATGGGCCTCATCAGGACAAAGAAAGTGGTACCTATATAGAACATGTATATCAAGTATAGTTCTTATAAAAGTGCCTATATTGTGAATAATACCACCAGGGTCATTTTATACCCTGTTCACCTACAAATCTATTTTTCACCTTGTGAGCAATACCATTATATATATATATATTTTTTAAATGTGCTTATTACCAACATTAACTTACAAACATACATATTGTGTCAAACACATATTATATTAATAAACTAGTAATATGCTAATAGAGAGGCCTGGACATTCCCCGAAAGGCGAGTGGTTCTCAGTCAGGTGGGGTGATGAAAGACCACAGACGATGAAATTGCTCTGACCAGTGAGTCACTCGTACCCAGCCTACATCATATGATGTGTCCCTCCCATCAGCAATTGCTTGAGAGTACGGTTCGGGCCTCCACCTAGACTATTGGCAAAAATTGTGGAACCAAGTACTAGATGGTATGGGAGTATTGGACCAAGAGGTAAGCTGTGTACACTGACTGCAGTGCCAGACTGGCAAAAGAGAACATCCTCTTCTCGAAGTTGTCAACCTTTTTGGATTCCCTGTCTAGTAGAGTGGTGGGGAATGTGTCAGAGTTAATTTTGGAGATGGAGGCCTGGACCACCTGGGTGGGGTACTGGGTAAAGAAATTTGGGGACCAGTGGGGTTGGGCGATGGCAGCAGGCAATTGTTTTATGCACAGGAGCCCATGCGCAGGGCCTGGACCTGACCCAAGTAGGACATCCATAAGGGCTTCATGAAATGGGACTAATGGTTCTGTGAGGGCAACTCCCAGTTGAAGCATCTCTGACAAAATGTTTGTCTTGACTGCCACTGAGGGCAGCATAAAGCCCAGGACCATAAAGCCCAGGACCACCATTGCGAAAGAAGCATCCTCCTCCATAGCCACGTTAAGGGGAGAGACAAGGCCAGTGTCTGGGAAGGTGTCCAGTCCACTGGCATCCACCAGATCCTATCACTTGTCCTCTGGCTTGTCTAAGTGTTATCCATAAGGATCCACAGATACCTCCGATTTGTCCCCCAATCCAGGCCTAGCATATGAATAAGGCACGGGCCGTCATGTGGCGTTTCCATCCCATCAGTGCCGGAGTCAGTGTCGGACAGCACCTATCTGGCTCTGTGGTGGAGTCAGGGATGAGGATAGGGATAGAGTCGCTGTGGGGGCACTGGCACTGGAGCAGGCATTGTGGAAGGTGAAGGTGGCTTGAACGGTGTGGCATCAACAGAGGAGCCTGACTGATGTTGGGAGTGAACCTGTCAACAGAGAACAAGCAGGGGCCCTTCCAGGTGGGGCCCAAAGGTGCTCCAGTGGGACAGAAGTGCATGGCCTCATAAAATTTGCATAACGGGGGGTCGCTAGGGCTCTTGGACCTTCTGGGAGATGCAGAGACGGACCAGGCACAGACCCCACCATAAAGATAGGCAGTGAGTACTGACCCCTCCCTCGTATCATCAGATGACTTCGACAGATGTGGCAAAGTCAAAGATCTTTTGGATTTTTTGCTCTTCTTGTGCCGGTAGGATCTACCCATTTTTCCCAACGACCTAGACTGCAACGATGAGCACTTGAATTGGCTCCAGGACCAATCTCAGGACCTTCCTCTTGACTAAAATTGTAAGCGTTGCTGCAAAACATGTCAAGAGGCAAGGAGCTTGAGGGTCTTCTCCCTCAAGGCCTTTGGTGCATGGTGCGGCAATTGAAGCAGGTCTTGGTGCTGTGGTCTTGCTTCAAACACTAGAGGCATACCAAGTGTGGGTCAGTCACTGACATCTGTCAGTGACAGCCACCTCAGGGCTTGAAATGAGCCTTCCAAGCAGACATCCTTGACACGCTAGAAGACAAAGTCTTGAAAAACTCTTGACAAAAAGTAGAAAAAAAGTCAGTCAAGATGGAATGGGTGTAGCTCTTCTCTGGCTCTGCACTGACTGGCACAGAAAGAAAATAACTGACACCAGTGCGCTGGGGTGGCACTTATATAGGCACCACCCATGTCAATTTTGGCACGATGACAACACCATGCAGAGCCAAACAACGCCACCTACCGGTGTGCAAGGATACTCTACATGAAAAAAAAATATGGATCCAGTGTGAGGCCTGGGGAGAAGCCTAGGGTAAGGAATTTGTGACTAGAAGTCTTGATCAGATAGACCAGTATGGTTAACTGAAAATTGGCAAATTCAAGGTTCTGATACTTTACTTTTAACTCATTATTTTGCAGAATTACTTATATGAAAATATTGAACAGATAACATGCACAGTTTGTGTTAATATTGCTAATATATTTAATACCGAAAGAGAAATACTGTCACTTTTTAACTTAGCAACTGGAAAGAACATTGAATAATTATAAAACACAAGTACTAATTGCTAATGGTACTTAAAAATGTGTTTTCTGGATCTGGGAGAACTTATGTTTGGAGTCTGCAAACAAATGGATGTTATAACAAATTTGCTAAAGAACAGTTAGGACCATTGGCAAATAGAGAAGACCCTAGATATAACAAGAGTATTTGCAGTAATAGCAAGCTCTGTCAAGACTAGATACATTTTGCAATAGTTGCTGATGACCAGCAAACACATTGCATGGAAAAGTTAATATTCATGCCTTTCCGAAAGGTCTAAAAATAACAGAAAAGAATGAAACATGACTTGATTGCTCTGCCAATTACAACAAAGACACATAAAATACCATTGTTATATGGCTAATAAGTAGGTTATTTACAGCATCTATTAATGTACTATTATTTGGAGGGTATTTTATAAGGAAATATGCTGTGTAGTACACACAACTACAAAATTACTTTTTAAATATACATTCTATACATTGCTGAAAAGAAAATCTGTGTACTTAAATGCAAACAACTATGCAAGCCTATTGGAAATGTCACTCATATACTGTATAAACAAATAATTTTTTCTGGTGAGTGCAGTGCAACAGCATATTTGCAAGCTGAAGGTTTCACTAAAAACAGAGGTTACTCAGCTATCAGAAGTACTGAAAAAACATTGACAAAGCAAATAGGCCTTGCCTTTGGGACCAACTGGGCTTCTCTTTGTCAATGGTTTTAGCTATGCTGGTCAGCTTCCCCAATGCTGTACAGAATGGCTAAACAGAGATAAAATTCAGTTTGTGGGCATGCAAATTAAGCATGAGCATGCCCACAAAATTACATGAGTGCTTTGTTTCCTTATCGATCTACGCTGAATCAGTAAACAAACATTTTTTTAAAGTAGCGCAGGTGGGGGGATCAACACAGGGGATGGACGGAAACAACATGAGGGTGGGTAGGAAGAAACACAGGTGATTGTGGAAGCAACATGTGTGGCTCGGGTGGTGTGCAGCAACACAGAGGGCACAGGGAGGAAAGCAACCAGACAGAGAGGAACATGGAGTGGCAGAAAGCAAACAGATGAAAGAGAGCATAATGTGGAACTAGGGGGAAGAATCACACAGATGAGAAGGCAAAGCAGGGGAGGTGCACTAGAGGATGAACACACCAAGAAAGGAGCGGGAAGATGCACACAGGAAGAGAAAGAGCAACATGAGCACAACATAGTGGGGAAGTACTAGAAGGGGACAGCTGGAAAACCCTTGCACTCTTGTGGATTGATTAACCAAAAAGAAAAAAAGTAACTCTGAAATGTGATCTGTGGAAGGACACAAGTAATGCATCCATGTTCCATAGGAAGAGGAAGTAAAGGTTGCACAAGTAAATGAATAAGGAGCAAGCACATGAGAGTGACGATGAAGTCACTTAATAGTAAGCAACAGGCGGGCTCTAAGTTCACTGTCAGCTGACAATACATATCATTACAGACAGCAAATGTGTTGTCTAGTATGCAAGACCCAAAAATATTATAAATCCTCTATGGTAAGGTTCACAGAAAATGTTTGTCTCCTCAAAGTCTACAATTTAGTGACTGTGAGTGAGAAGACTGAATGCTGTGGTTACAGGCTACACTTGCCAATACGCGGCAACTACATTTTTATGGACAAACACTAACAAGCACTAGTATGCACATCTTAAGAAATTAACAAGCATCATTTCATTATTGTCAAAACAAGATTCAATATTAGAATCAGTAAGTGATAACTACAAAGTTCAAGTTACACATAGTGCAAGGATAATAGCAGAAATGGTACAAGCAACATGGCCACCTTCATTTATAGAAGGCGTATAAGCTGTGTTTTGTGTATCCAACACAACAGACATAATAGTGCACATAAATAAAGGCAGCAGGAAAAAATATTTTATTTAAAGAGGCATTGTTCAATGTTGGTAAGCATACACTGAAGAAATGGACTAGGCTACAACCTACAACATTACAGCGGATGGAACTGATAAAAATTTGAATGTTTATGCTCTGAGAGTTGTCTTCCTGGGAACGTGTGAAGGATGAAACTCGCCTCTCTTGAAAAAACCTCTGAAGATTATCATCATAAAGTAATATATTCTGAAGCACTGAGTAGTAATCTAAAACCCATTGAGCTTTTCTTTTGCTTGTAATGACAAGCAAGAATAGATTGCATTGCTAAATTAAGAAGGACTGCTTGTCATCATTAAGAATAATACACACAAGATGAGGCAAATGTTTGTCATTCTGGCGATTATTGCATTAGATGGAGCCTTGTATGGCAGAGCTTTCATAGTAGTACATACATGCAATCCAGACATCATTGTAAGTAACATGAGTAGCACTAACCCTTTTAGAGTGAACAAGTGTAAGGCTCAGGGACCTAGAAAACCAATGTTCTAAATGGTGATGCTAAGAAGTATGTGAGAAATTGACATAAAATGCTACCTGCCGCTTGACACTGGTTGGTCTAACAGAAATAACACAAACATGGAAGAAAGGAATCTTTCAAGCTGCGTGTACGGATTTGCACTGGAGGGCAATCTGGCCTCGCATGGAACAAGCTTGGACAGAAGTGAAACTGATTATAATTGCTTGTTTTTTTGGCATTTCTCTGACAGAGCACAATGGCAGCAAATACAGAAGGCTACAACAAACTTCAGAACCCATGCAAGCTACACGTTATCTTCTGAAGAAACAGGCACCTCAATAATCAGCACAGTTTGCTTAATTACTCTTAGATGTCCTCGTTTAGTGGCTCAATAAACATTCGCATGCATTAGAATTAAGTATTTATAGCGGGAAGAGGGCAAAGAGGAACCTGCTTGCATCAAAGCCCAGTCACACACCGTGAAAGGCCCTTGTTTGTTTATTGGGCTCTTATATCCAACCTCTGTTTTACAAACATTTGAACCACTGTAACAAGCAATTGAAAATACATTCTTTTGTTTATATAGTCATTACAAACAGGTCTGTGCATGAAAAAAGAAATAAACAAATAGATTTGGACATCTAGAACTGCACATTAACTAAAATGTTAACTTTTATGCTGCCCATAGTTTTACTCAAATAACTGCTCAATGCTCGCTCAATATAATTTAATAGCAAGCAATTATAATGTCTACTGAGAAACAGAAGATGTGCGAGAAATAGCGTTTGCAAATATTAGGCAGCAATTATCTGATAAGCTGTACTGTGTGCATTTCATTATTGCATTTGAAATGGTTGTAAAGTATTCCAGCTTTGCAACTACTACCAGGCTCGTTTTCGATTAACTAAGTGCATAGTTCAAATGATGATTAAACCAAGGATCCTGCATAAACACAGTAATTTATTTGTCCTAGTTCTCGCGAAGACGTGACATTTGTAATGGTCACTTCTTGTCAGAGAAATACTGTTTAATTGTAGTGTCTAGCACTGCAAATACTAACACACATTCATAAATATGCAAATGCACTTTGAGGAGTAATGTTAATATATTAAGTACGCTTTCGATCATTAACCCAATACTTATGCACTGGGTAAAATATTCTTTGCAAATCCTACAGAGGGAAACACATTAAAAAAAACTCAATATCATGAAAGATAGAATTTATTTTAGTTAATAGACAGCACTCTGCTTAACAGATGCTAGGCTCAAAAACAAAGCATGGGTGTTCACTGTGTACTTTTTCAAAATGAAATGTCAATCGACTAATAGATTAGTATTATATCTGGGAAGGGAACAGATGCAAAATAAACTCTGCTTTGTCACATTTCCGCATTCCATTTGATTGGTAGGGACCAGAATCTATTGGCAGCACTGTCTTAGTAAAGGTGAAGCAGTAGCTCAGGAAAAAAGCACAGATTATCAGGTCAAACCAGGTCAAACCAACGGGGGCACCACAATCAGTCCCTGTTTTCAACACACTCCATCACTGTCAGCCATGCACAATTAGGACAGAATCGTGGATAAATAAGAACTGGCAATGCCAAATAGGTCTGTCTTTAAAGGAATGTTGTATGGTAATGTGAAGTATTAGAAGTAGATAGCATAGAAATGGATGTGTATTTGTGTAGAAGCAAAGAAGTGTAGAACATATTAGTGAAGGTTATTGATGAGATGATAGTTGTATTGTCAAGCCAGACCTAAAAACCCATGTAGCTTAACGACTGCCACTTTCCCATCAGTACTGCTGCCAAAGAACAACACCCTACATTATCTAGTTATTTAAGAGCCTTTAATAGCTTTACAGTGTCATGTGTGTGCCCCAGAAAGTTCAAACTCAGGCAGCTGGATAAATAAACAAAATGATCACAGCCATGTAGATGGCAAGCACTTTTTTGGTGGAAGCAGACAACATTTTCCCAAACAAAATGTCTGGTTACATCCATTGTCTAACAAACGAACAGTTGCATTTATTTTTTTGGTCATGAAAGAGACAGTTAGGAAGATTAAATAAATGTATGTGACTTCGTTTGCATTCTTTAATAATTTTAAAGATGATAATCTTGGACGATACTAGAACAAACTAAATCGGAAGTCCTAACAAAGATTCTGTTACTTCACCTAACAAAAGCCTCAAAGCTACAACATCTACACCTGATTGTGGGTTTCCTCATTTTTACGAGGGGCATGTGGACTAGCTGCTTCTTAATGATTTCTCCAAAAACAGGCTACATGAAACCTACATGGCGTTCCCAGTTAATGCCTATCGCCTTGTCCACGCATACTGTAAGCATGTTAAATAAACCTTTTGTCTATGAATACATTCTGTTTGCCCTATACTGGGAATTGGAGATGTAAATGAACAGATTGAACATAATTTGGCTGAAAATCCACTTGTTTGGTTGACTGTTCTAGCATTCGAAGGAAGCACACACTATATGATTCGATATTTTAATTTTACTACCCAGGCGAAGTAAACATGCCATGAAGACAGTGATGCCAAGACAATAAAAGACTCTGCTCTTTGCCCTGAGCATCTTTTGATTACTGCTATTCAGCAAAGATGTGTCCTTACTCCTCTTTCCTATACAATAAAGCCTAGCTTTCTTTCCTATGCACCCTTATGATTTACAGAAAGACGGTATTCCTTCAGTCCCACTGACCCTTATCCCCTTGTGTTATTATGCTTCACCTTTAGTTTAGTTTAATTGTAGTTAGGCATACTGATGCTTACCTGCATTATGCCAGCTCATCTCACATGCTCTGCTCATGAAAATTTCTGAGGTGCTCCATATGCCACATGTATCAGAAGCACCAACTACTTGCTTCCATCAGCACTATATGTGCATGACAGTGTAATAACAGACTTACATTTGCTGGCTGGTTGCTCTGTATATGACTCATGTAAGGGCCTGTTGGAGCACGGCTGTGCGTGGATGGAGGCCACCCAGCACACTATACATTTATAATTTATATTGTCAACCCCCAAACCCTACTTGCCATCACCCACATGACACAATATGGCCTATAGGCTGGAGATTTGAATTTGGAATTTGGGAAACAAGTTTGAATCGTGGCCTAAGCTCAATATCCGGTGATTAGGGCCAAATAACTTAGGGCCCGATTTAGAGTGTGGCAGACAGGTGCCCCCTATTAAAAGTGTCAAAGGATATAATTCAGTTCTAATAAGGCAGACAGGATATCCTTCGTCTTTGAGATATAATAATCTGTCTGCCAATCTCTAAATCAGGCCCTTAATCTTCCCATGCCACACCAACTATATTTAACATATTCTGGTGCTCTAATTTGCTCAGGCCAGGTTCACACTATATGAGCCCTCATCCAAAAAAAAAATATTACACATGTAAGCTCATAATACCACTCCAAACTATCATAAAAACGTTTCACAATGCTATATATTTTCTGAAATGCAAACCTCCTCAATAAAGACGTACAAACATACAAACACACCATTTAATTGTTCTTTCCTATCTCAAACCATATGAATCCCTCACATAACCCTTTAATTGAATTGTGTAACAATCAAACTATTGATGATAACTTTTTTAATCTTCTACCCCGAATTAATAATCAACACGAACCTCCATGAATTTTATCTGAGGAGTTTGTTAATTCATCTTTTTAACTTAATTACTCTAATCCCTTGTTGAAAAAATGTAATCATTGGTAGACCACTGTACTGAGGACTTTGAACCCTTCATAAACACATGCAGAGAACTGTTTAAAATGTTGATTACTGTGACGGCAATTCATGTGCTTGAATGGCAAACCTTTCCAAAGCTTCTAACACTCAAATTAGTTGACTTCTTGGTGTCACTAAAGACATTCAAATAAAGATCAATTCCCTGATCTGTATTTGCATGAAAAATCTAATCTGAGCCCACTATCCATGCGAGCAGAGTTAAATCAGCCTTAAGCTTCTGAAATATCTCCACTGACTGACAGATTCTCCTTTGTTACACTAGTGATGAGGTTTAATCATTCAAGTATACCAGACTTTGACTCTCCAGCATAACAGAGAAGGGAAGGGACACAAAAGCATCTTCACAATATAAAACAAATGTTTTGTAAGGCTACCACTACATTAACTATCTGACAAAAGTTAATGTATGCCTGTTAGCAATGGGGTCTCTAGTTGGCAGAAGTATACACCCTTGTCCAAGTCCTAGTCAGCAGAAGTCACAACACAATCCAAATTATCCTGATCCCACCCTCAGGTAGACTGGCACTGAGCAGTCAGGCTTAACTTAGAAGGCAATGTGTAAAGTATTTGTGCAATAAATTATACAGTAACACAGTGAAAACACCAGACAAATACTCCACACAAGTTTAGAAAAATAGATAACATTTATTTGAATGAAATAATGTCAAAATGACAAAGATTCAATAAGCACAAGTTTTAATATCACTTTTAAAAGGTTTAAAAGAGTCTCAATCCTTAGAAATCAATAGTTGTTTCTTAATAACACTCAGTACCTGGGATGTGTCAAAAATAACGATGCAGAGGAGGAGGTGCGTGAAAAAATAAGCTGGTGCGTTGGATTTTCCAGTGCGGCACAGACAATGCAACATTTCTTTCCACCTTGCATAAGGTTTTGTTGTTTTTCAAGCACCCAGTCTTGGTTTCTCACTGCAATGTGAGGATATCCTGATGCCCAGGGATGATGCGTTGAAAATCCTTGACACACTGGCAGAAGGAGCAGGTGCTGCGTCAATCCAGGTGGTGATGTGTTGAATATTTAGTCGCAAGGCAAGTGCTGTGTCGAATTTCCAGTCAGGAAGTCAGTGCTGCATCGTTCTGGTTGGCAGTGCAGCGATTTCTCAACTGCAATGCAGGCTTTGTATCGATTTCTGCAGGTGTTGTGTCAATTTTCGATGCACTAGGCTTTTATTGAAGAAGTGAAGTCTTTGTTGGCCCCGAGACTTCAGAAACAGGTGGCAAGCTAAATCAAAGCCCTTGGAGAGCACTTCAGGAGGGTGACAGAGTCCTTCCAGCAAAGTCAGAGGCCAGCAGCGTAGCAGAGCAACGGCAGGGCAGCAGTCCTTCGCAGCAAAGCAGTCCAGACGAGTCCTCTTGGCAGCCAGGAAGATCCTCTGACAGAGTGCAGGTGTAGGTAACGAAGTGTCAGATTTGGTGGGGTCAGAGACCCAGTTTATGAACCCAAAAATGCCTTTGAAGTGGGGGAAACTTCAAAGAGTGGTTTTGAAGTGCACAAGTTCCGCTTTCAGCCCAGTCCTGTCTGCCAGGATCACCGTGGGGGTTATCAGTCCTTTGTGTGAGGGCAAGCCACTGGCCTTTGAAATGTAAGTGTGAGCCCCTCCACTCTTCCTTCCCAGAAAAATTAATTCAGTATGCAGATGAATGCAGATGTGACTGAGTGTCCTGTGTATGTGGTTGTCTGGATGGAATGCACAAGGGGAGCTGTCAACCAGCACAAACCAGAAGTGGATTGGAGACAGGCTTTAAGGTACATGTGTTAGTAAGTGCAGAGAAATACCCACTTTCTAAAAGTGTCATTTCTAAAAGACTAATATTAAATCCTACTTCACCAGCATGCAGGATTTTTTATTACCACTCTGGAAATACCAAATAAGACATGGCTACTCCTTCCAGATCAGAACCTATCACTTAAGAGTATATGAGTGCAGTTCTAATGCTAGTCTATGAGAGGAGCAGACTTCACAGTAGTGCAAAACAAATGTATGTGTTTTTCTCTACCACGACATGTAAAAAACACAAAAGTACATGTCCTGCCTTCTACCTATGTACCACCCTGCCCTATAGGTTACCTAGGGCTTACTTTAGGGGGGACGTATATGTAGAAAAAGGGGAGTTTTAAGGCTTGGCATGTAGTTCTAAATGCCAAGTCGAAGTGGCAGTAAAACTGCACACACAGACCTTACAATAGTAGGCCTGAGACATGGTTAAGGCGCTACTTATGTGGGTGGCACAATCAGTGCTGCAGGCTCACTAGTTGCATTTAATTTACAGGCCCTGTGCACATGTAGTGCACTTTACTAGGGACCTACAGGTAAATTAAATAAGCTAATTGGGTAGGAACCAATGTTACCATGTTTAGGGGAGAGAGCATATGCACTTTAGCACTGGACAACAGTGGTAAAGTGTGCAGAGTCCTAAAACCAGCAAAAACAGGGTCAGAAAAATGTTGGGAGGCAGGCAAAAAGTTGGGGGATGACCACCCTAAGGCTGTTGGGTCTAACAATGCCTAACAAACCTTGATACAGCACAAGAAAGTTTGTTTGTGGAAATAACTGTTTAGCAGACGTATGCACCCTATTGAAACGATATTGTATATAAACTGGATTTATTCAAACATAGTTTTCTTCATTTTTAGTCCCATGTTATGATGATCGCCATTGAGAAAACAGAAAGGCTTATCGTTAGACAAGGAAGAAGGTAAGGGAATATCTTGTGGGGTGCTGTCACCTTGCTTAGTGCCGTGTTCAACGATTGGAAATACCAGGTACCTAGAGAAGAAATTGTACAAGGATGCAGCATGGCAACCGTTGATCTATGCATGTCCTCTCTGTCATTCTTCCAGTACTGCCCATGAAGCTTGCAAACACAGAAACTGACAAAAGGCAATAGTGATTGAAAGGACAGTACTTGCAGTGGAATCACTGAATATGTGAGATTTAAGGTGTGGGCATTTCTCCCCAGGTGGAGCGACATGCAGTGATAAGTGAAACAGGGTTTGGTAATGTCTTTCCCCTCACACCGAGGTCCTGTTTTCTGCAGAAAGAATGGAACCATTTTGAGGGCCACTCATCACAACAGTATAAAGTGTTAGAAATAAAATTGAACACGTTAACATGTGTTTTGCAATAAATAGTTTTAATTCAAACAATTACGAAAATATATTAGCCAAAAATGTTTGTCTAGTAATTCATAGTGTGGCTTAAAAAAGTGTAGCTTTAAAATAGTTTGCTAGAAATATTTTTTGTTCATTGAAATATACAATAGTTTAACGACATTAAGCAAACTATAGAGTTCTGTCTATAATCACACATTTTATCAAGAGAACGTATACAATGATATGGCTGGACTTAAGAATTAGCTTCAGAAAGTGACCAGAAAAGGCCAAAAACCAGGCCTTCTGCTTCAGTCAGGACTGATTTCCACGTTCCTTGGTATACCAGTCTAAACAAGTAATCAAGAAAAAGTGTCTTTGTGTGTTGCACAAGGAAAATATATTTTTATTTATCCAAAATGTGTTTTGCTATTTGAAGTATGTGTTTGCAGTGAAATCTATCTCAAGACAAGAGAACAGGGATGTTTCAGTTTGTTCATTACTATTGGATCATATGGGTCCTTTTGGTAAGATCAGGGCACACACTTACTCATGACATGCATTTCCAGCTAGTTCAATACTATCTGCTAGTGCTTCTTACTCACCCAGTAATGCACGAGTCGTACGTGCGAAATGGTGTATGTAAAAACACTGCCATACAATTTCATGTATGATGTTTCATTTGTTTATGAAAAATAGTTTTAAAATGGCTGACAATCATTTACCATAGCTCAATGTTACAATTCAGGTAATAACCCTATTTTATTTTCAACATGTAACACTTGGTTGCCCTCAAATGTGTCACTCAGAGTTAATTTAGTAATGCAGCATAAATGGACCTCCAATCGGTGGACTGAGTCACCAAATTAAAATGTCCCTGTGCATGTGACTCACGAGCACAACAAAGTAATGCTTAATTTGCTATAGATTTAGTGAATAAGTCACCATGATGAACTTGGGACGTGGCCACAGAAAAGAACCGTAAACATTATTTAAAAAACAACCATAATTTCACTGTTCCATTGAAGGACACAACACGTACCTTCAAGGTTGCTTTAGAAATAATGAACTTGCATTACGTAGGTTACATTCTGAAGCAACAAAGGCTCAAATGAAAGTGTTTATTATGTTCAATTTAAAATGTGTCTCTCACAACCAAGCATAAGCATTATTAGACACTAGAAAGATCCATTACTGGCAACAGAAAGGAATGGTCTGTATGTCGGTAGTGTGCAATAAAATGCAATATTGAATACATACATGCCTATGTAAATGAAGATACCACCAACAAAGTATCAAGATAATGTGTGATACGGTAGTTATTTGTGATATTCTAAATAAATATATGCTTGCATTTTGACATTCTGAACGCAATGGGAGTATTGCAGTGAACCCGAACAAAGATTTGAATAGAGAGCATTAAAACAGTCCAGTGTTGAAGATAACACCATGTTTCAGGACGCCACTTGCTGGGCCAATAGTAAAAAACAGGAGGGTGAACTGGAGAAATCTTATACGAAATCAGCAGAAGATTTCCAGTGAGCTAAACAATAGATCTTCTGTGAGATTTATTTTTATAAATTTCAATTATTATTTTACAGCTAAAACTAACCCAAGTGATTTTGTACCAAAAAACTACAAACAAATAAAGAGCCTTACTTAAAAAAAATCACACAAAATCACAACCAAAATGCAAACAGAAATTGCACAGTAAATAAACCAAGAAAGGAAAACCTTCTTTACAATTATCTACACATCAAGGTGTTATCTAAATCTAATTGTTATAAAGCCCCTTCCCCTTCAACAACTGTAAAAACTGTGCAACTGAAAGGTCATACAGGACACCATCTCACAAATAAGAGCAAAGATAAGGGTATGTTTGAGACATAGATTTCTTGGATAACTGAATAAGAAATGGTGAAACACATAGTACAATGTTTTGTCTCACAGACAATTTAATACTTAAAAAGACTACATCAATGTGTGAAAATAGATGCAGGTCTGGGTGAACTTTTAATTACATCGATGAAGTTTGTGATATGTCCAAAATTCATGTTATGTGAAACTTAACAGAATTTTGCGTTTTTAAGGATCATACAGCACAATTAGTGGGAGACTGGGACACACAGATGACTCTCCTGTTCAAACCTCTCCGGTTGGATATTGTAGGACTATTTTTATGCAAAGTACTTGCTCACTTATAATATCATTTCATTTTGTTTTTATAAAATAAGATATACAATTTCTCACACACCTAGGCCAGTTGGCTTAACATTAGGGTATGTACCTGAACTGCCTGACAGAAAGGACAGGTGAAAATCAAGAAAGAAGCCAAAGGAGTCCACACAAGACACCACCACAACAGATGTACCACGTGGGACTAGAAAACAATGCCAGGATTAAAAACACATTGTAAAGAAGAACAGGAGGAACTGCCTGCTATTTGGCTTTAGTGTGATATTAACTAAAAATTGCCATGTCATCCTCATCACTGCTTTAACCCTGAAAAAAGGTCTGTATCCGACAAATTCTGCTAGTATTTTTGCTTTGCTTAATTTTAGACAGCTGTGGTGCATTCATCAGATGATTGTCTATAGACATGAGGCTACAATGGCTCAGGAAATTACCGTAGGTTTATGTGAAAATTACTAGTACCGCTTTATCAAAAAATACAAATGCAAAAAAACTAGGAAATCAGCTGATGTGAACTACACTTCTGTGGGGGTTGGAAACAGAGTAGGAGTTCGATTTTTTTGCTATACTAACAGCAGATTAGTTTGGCAATGGAGAAGAGGCACTAAGTTGCACAGTGGATATAAAATACAAATGTTTTTCTTATTCGTTTTTCATCAAAATGTTCCAAAAATGTGTCCTTATCAACGTATACTTAGATAATGTCCCTCTTGTGTCACGTAGGAAATCATAGAATATTTTTGAGTTTTATAAACAAACTGAAGCAAGGGCATTGAACGGCTTCACATTTTTTAAATAATTAATGCAAGATATGACCTCCAGCATTCTCAAAATCAGTTGTTTCGGAATAAACATTAGTCTATGAAAACAGAGCATTCAATTTTGAATCACTTTCCCATCGGCACAGTCCTGCCAGGAGGGCTCCATGGAGGTATAGGCTCCTCTTCTAAAATGACCTGGAGTTTTTTCTGTTTTTTCACAATTTTATCGTTTCTTTCTTTCTTTTCCTGCAAAGATCAAAAAGGGCTACATTAAAGGAACATGGCATAAGTAATATAACACAGTTACTGAATGGAAAGAAAGAGCACATGAATACATGTTTAAAGCAGAGAATATTGTAGGTCTGTGAGCACACCTATCTTCATAAAACATCTATAAATATTCTTTAACCAATTCACTATTTTGAATATTTTTGTTTATGGTCCACAGTCATTTAACACTATATTTAGGGGGTGATTCTAACATTGGCGGGCGGCGGAGGCCGCCCGCCAATGTTCCTCCGTCAAAATACCGCTCCGCGTCGCAAGACCGCTGAGGGTATTTTGAGATTTGCCCTGGGCTGGCGGGCGGCTGCCAAAAGGCCGCCCGCCAGCCCAGGGCAAATCTACCTTCCCACGAGGACGCCGGCTCAGAATTGAGCCGGCGTAGTGGGAAGGTGCGACGGGTGCAGTTGCACCCGTCGCGTATTTCAGTGTCTGCTTTGCAGACACTGAAATACTTTGTGGGGCCCTCTTACGGGGGCCCCTGCAGTGCCCATGCCATTGGCATGGGCACTGCAGGGGCCCCCAGGGGCCCCGCGGCACCCCCTACCGCCATCCTGTTCCTGGCGGGAGACCCGCCAGGAACAGGATGGCGGTAGGGGGTGTCAGAATCCCCATGGCGGCGGAGCGCGCTCCGCCGCCATGGAGGATTCTGTAGGGCAGTGGTAAACCGGCGGGAGACCGCCGGTTTACCCTTTCTGGCCGCGGCTGAACCGCCGCGGTCAGAATGCCCTTGGGAGCACCGCCAGCCTGTTGGCGGTGCTCCCGTGGTCGGTGACCCTGGCGGTCACCGGCCGCCAGGGTCAGAATGACCCCCTATATTTAGTCTGTGCAAGATTTCTGAAAGTATTCAAGTGCAATTTTAATAATGCAAAATTACATGAACATTCAAAATTAGAACACACTATGTGGCCTTCGATCTTCTGAATTGACCTGAACAGGTTATAACATCAGTGTGTGAAGCTAGTTGCTTGGATTAGTCCAGCAGTTTGTTCTGAGAAAGGTACACTTGTTTCCCAATAAATATCTTAGTTTTTCACTGAAGAACTTGGCTTGAGAAGCAGTGCTACACCCTCAGGAAATCAAGTATAACAATTTGTACACTAATACAATTTAAAAAAAAACCTTAAAGTTCAAACCAAATTTAGATATGTAATTAAGGATGTAACACTTTATAAAAAATACTTAAAAATGAGATCGCAGTATTGAATTTTTCATTATCATAGGAACACGGACGAAAATAAAATACCCAGCTAGTGAAATGTTGTTTAACTAAGGGAAAAAGTAGTTGAATAAAAAAAGTGACCTCAAGAAGTTTTCAAACTTGTAAGATTTGGTAGCTTTACTCAGTGACCCGTGCTCAAATGAGCAATGAGAAGCTGTGATACAGATTTCTGAGACACATGCAATTTTTAAATACACTTAGCTTTAGCTGAACTGAGTTATTTTCCATTGTCACTCCAAACAAACTGTCTGCACCCTTTATGGCACACAGCCACATTTAATTTGCAAAACAACATCTCCTCATTTGATTATAAACAGAATGAGATATAAGTCTGGCCAAGATACCATGAATATCTGCTTCTCAGAGCTGCCTGCTACATACACCAAGATATAGAAATTGTATATGTGCAAGAGGTGATGCATATTATAAACATTGGTTCCAGCTGGATTTTTCCACCCCGTTTCTGCCTTGCTTTTCACTCACAACCAGCTAGATTAAGCAGTAGTCAGTGTGTTTTTTTTATTTTTTGTGTTAATATAAACACCGAGACTTGACCTTTCAGGAGAGACAAGCCTCGCATCTGAGCTGTCCAGAAAGCAGTCAGATCCCAGACTAGTGGTTGCTGTCCTTTTTAGGGTCGAGCCTGCGTTGCATGCGCTCGCGCATGCGTATCGCAGCGAGACTCTTTTGTATTTAGAAAAGGGCTCGGAGCCCCGTCAACTTCACGTCAGTGTTTTTTATTGGTTCATGGGCTTCCCTAATAAAATCTACTTGCTTTCATTAGTCGAAGGCACGCATATGGCATGCCTTTTCCGGTGGCAAGCCCTCCTCGAGCGCAGCGACCAAGTACAGAAAACATGAGAGGCTCACTGTTTTCCATCGGGCTCGTGGACTTTTTTTTCACTAATTTATGAGCGCGATCTCGCTTGGCAGAAGTCGAGCGCTTTACATACTTGATTTCACTGTTTCGGGTTATGTACATAAATGCACTTTTGCTCGATAGGTGAAAAGTCAGGTTAAGAGTTTACAACGCGATCAGCTCTAACATGAGCAAACGCGAGACCCGTTGTTTCTTTTCTTGCTATGTTCGTGTCAGGTTTGTCACTGGGCTTTTTGTTGGGGCGGGGCTGATTTCTAAGAAAGAGGTGGCTGGGATTCGCGGAAAGTGCCCTTTTTGTGGTAATAGGTTTTCTCGTGGCAGCGTTAGTGGGGTCGCTGTCAGGTGATCTCTCTCCATCCAAAGACTTCCTGGATTGCTTTATCTGCGGCCCCCAGGCATAAACCCCCCAGTTGTAAACTTCTCCCGGTTTACAATCAGTGGTGTCTCTTTTGAGTTTCCTAATCATCCGTGGGTTAATTTCCATCGTGCATCACTCCAGCTGGGGGGTAATATCTGAAAATGTTTCTCCGTTTTACGGGCCAATTCGTTTTTTAGTTGGGTTATTTCACTGTTAAAATCCTGCAGTAATCTGGATAATTCTTCTACAATAAGTTAAATTAAATCCAAGGAACATTTGTTTAAAATCGCATAGCAGCGTTCAAAGAATCTGGGGTTATTTCTGCAAAGTGTGGGTTTCAGACAAATTCGCAGCCCCCCGGGGGTCCTTTGGACTCCGTGGTTTCTTAACACTTGCACTGACCTCTGGCCTCTGATTTACTTCTGTTTTTCCGCGATAAGCAGTAGGTTAATGCTGTTTTCACTTATCCCGTGGTAGTGCTTGAGGACTCCACCTCCCCTATCAAAGAGTCTATTCGCTGGGCTTCCTCTGAGGGGACACCAGCCTGGGGTCTGTGTTATCTGTGAAGCTGGGAATGCCTCCGAGGACATGTTTGCAATGGTGGTGACTGTCCCCGACAAGCGAAAGTTCTGCAAAGTAAGGGAAGGAACTGGGAATGCACCACTTGTTGCAATGAAGTAAACTCTTTCAGTGAAGTCGGTCTCGCCCTGTGATCCTGGGCGTATAAATGACTGAGTCTGAACACTGCTCAGAGCACGGGACAGTTCCCCCGGCATGCACCCCGGTGTCTGTCCCATGAATGGGATCGCCCTTAGTCCAAGCACATCATTAGAGTTCTTCATGTGAAGAATCCCGCAGGGCAACGCCCGCTGCACCAGTGCTTAATTTGTAAATGAAAAGGTGCCGGTGCCCAAAGCCCTCCCCTGAAACACATGGCTGGTGCAGTTCAATGCACGAGCACAGAATACTGAGGCAGCGTAATCCCGAAGCCATCTCGGGCCTCTTCAATCCATATACAGCCACTTCCTGCCCCTCCAGCTCACTCTTGCAGCTTTTTACTTTCTCCCTTTGTGACGCTTTTTCGTTTTTCTCTTCCCCGTCTTACCAATGTGTGTCTTTTGGTCACAGTAAATGCTTGAAGCAGAAGAATAAGCCCCGGCCCTCAGAAATAAGTGCCGGGGCTCAGCACCGGAAACAACAAGCACAAATTAAGCACTGCGCTGCACACTTCACAGACACAGGGTGCACTTTATTTCTGCCAGGCCTGCACTGCCCGCTTCTTCATTCACCCTGAGTGATTACAGGGCAGTCATTGAGTACCGCATCAGTACCGAGCAGTGATGCACTCGCTGAGCAGTGACAGGCAGGGTAGCGCCTATTCCTAGCGCCTCCTCTAAACAGTCATTTCTGGCAATACTCTCACCTTCAATACTCACATCTTCATGATGTTACTTCAGAAGGATCCTGGAAAACGCTTCCTCTTCTAGCGGTGGAGCTCAGAACAGCAGTAGCCATGGCACTTATGACGTCACGCCTGAGATCAGTGTTTCACTGGTACTGAATGTACCGAAACCCCCAGTCATGGAAGGCTGCTCTCCTTCACTGGCTGCTTGCGGCCGTCACCCCTGAGATCAGTGTTTCACTGGTACTGAATGTACTCTGTATGGTCCATCAGGCGCTGCACCTCCAGGGGCCCTCACTCCTGAGATCAGTGTTTCACTGGTACTGAATATACTCTGTATGGTCCATCAGGCACTGCATCTCCAATGGCCCTCACCCCTGAGATCAGTGTTTCACCGGTACTGAATCTACTGTGTATGGTCCATCAGGCTCTGCACCTCCAGGGGCCCTCACTCCTGAGATCAGTGTTTCACCAGTACTGAATGTACTGTGTATGGTCCATCAGGCGCTGCACCTCCAGGGGCCCTCACCCCTGAGATCAGTGTTTTACCGGTACTGAATGTACTGTGTATGGTCCAACAGGCGCTGCACCTCCAGGGGCCCTCACTCCTGAGATCAGTGTTTCACCGGTACTGAATGTACTGTGTATGGTCCATCAGGCGCTGCACCTCCAGGGGCCCTCACTCCTGAGATCAGTGTTTCACCGGTACTGAATGTACTGTGTACGGTCCATCAGGCGCTGCACCTCCAGGGGCCCTCACCCCTGAGATCAGTGCTTCACTGATACTCTAATAACAGACAGCTGACATCTTCCTCTCTGAGATTGGTGAACAGTTGTAGGTTCCAGAAGACCAGAAGGGGTGGTCGCTCCTTTTCAGTAGCAGCAGATAAATTGTGGAGCCCCAACCACCCCCACCCCTCAACGTTGCTAGTTTTACTTCTCATGTGGCCTTTTGGGAACATCGGCTGTTCTCTCCTCTGTGACTGTAATCTCTTCAGCAGCTTCTTTTCCGTGGTAGCGCTTTGACGTCTATGAACATAAAGCGCTTTATAAATAGAAATACAATAAAGTAAGTACTGGGCACTGGCGCAAGTACTGTGCAGTAACGTCAGCGCCTGGCATTAATGCGCGTACCACCCACTGATGGAAGGTCTGGGGGTAATCTCAACATTGAGAGCGTTGGTAAATACCAGAGAGCAGCGTGAGTTCCAGGCAGTGATGTAATGAACGGGCAGTAATGTGAGACTCAGTGCCCTCTTGGAAGCATGACGCGTCACCTGGTCCAGTTTCCCTTTGTTAATGCATTACTTTCATCTTAGCACAGGCACCACAAGGCCCTCCTGCATCCCTCCCACCCGCAGACTCCCTCCCTCCCTTCCACAGAGCCAGTGCGGTGCTTCTCCAGCCCGCCTCTTCAGCCCCCCCTTATCACTTACTTACATGCACCTGACCCTTTCCCAACCCCGCTTTCTCCGTCCCCTCCTCCCATCTCATCTCCCTCTTACGAGGAGCTCAGTCTCTGTGTTGTGGTTTGCCCATGTAATGTTCTCTTCTGCGGGTGAGATCTGCTGAAAGGGACTCACCTGCGTGCGATCAGTCCTGCAAAAGAAAACATTTTTAATTTGGGGTCCAGGCACAAATGCGGTTAGAAGTAAGCCACAGTTGGCACAAAGCTAAAACTCCCTGCAGAGGGGACTTTTCTTGCTTCGGGTTGGATCTGGTCAGACTCATGAATATTGATTGCAGGGCTGAACAGGTGTGAAATGCTGCAGGAGCTGATAACTGGGCATTGGCTATGGTTTGTGTGCCACTTGATTGGCATATTTAATATACTTATAAGTCCCTTGTAAAATCGTATACCATATACCCAGGGCTAGTAAATTACATACTCCAAGTGGGCATGCAGCCCTTGTGCCACCTACTTAAGTAGCCCCTTAACACAAGGCTCTGGGCTGTTAATGCAGCCTGTATGCAGTGTTAAACTGCCATTTCAACTTGACAAAATAAGCCTCTTGCGAAACCTAAAAATCTCCTTTTTAGGGTCGAGCCTGCGTTGCATGCGCTCGCGCATGCGTATTGCAGCAAAACGCTTTAGTTATCAGAAAAGGGCTCGGAGCCCTGTCAACGTCACGTCAATGTGTTTTATTGGTTCGTGGGCTTGCCAAGTAAAATCTGCTTGCTTTCATTAGTGGAAGGCATGCACACATCATGCCTTTTCCGGTGGTTAGCCCTCTTCGAGCGCAGCGACCAAGTACAGAAAACATGCGAGGCTCGCTGTTTTCTGTCGGATCGTGGACTACTTTTTCTCTATTTTATTAGCACGATTTCGCTTGGCAGAAGTCGAGCGCATTACACAGTTATTTTCACTTTTTCGGTTTAGGTACATAAAAGCACTTATGCCGATAGATGAAAAGTCGGGTTAGAAGTTTACAACGCGATCAGCTCTAACATGGGCAAACGCGAGACCCGTTGCATTGCAAATGCTTGTTTGACTGATGTTGAACACATGGAGCCAAAGCCAAGTTCAGCCGAACTCTGCGGGCACAGAGCACTCTCCTCCTCCTCCTGCTCATCCAGCTGGGAGTCTGATAACACCAAGGCACGCTGTGTTCAGGTATATAGTGAGACAACTGCAACATTCTACCCTCCGGCAAAGTCAGTATATTTTCATATTTTCAGAATATTGATAAGAGTCAGTGTAGGATTTAGGATCATATTTCTAAGAAACATGGTAGGATTGTTTGTTGTACTTATATTCATGCTAACCCTGGTAATAGCAAAATGCTTTATAAGTCTTGTGGTCACAAAGCATGCACTAAGTAGCACATTGCGGCAATAAATGTTTTTCAAACATACATTGTGTCATTATTAGAACAAATGCTCTAGTGTGACTTTCCAAGAACACTTCACCACTCATCCATGTGAACAAAAGGACTGTTTTATTTAACAAAAAGCACATCTCCCCCATGAAATAGGACAGAATGCAGGGCTACAGTAAATCAAGTTTGCCTTCCTCATGCATGGCACATTGATTTAAATCCTTCTGTTATACGGGTAGGGGATCTAAACCTGTAGACTTAGGATATACCCCTAACATACATAACATGGCTCCCAATGAGGGGCTTTGGATTATTTTTTGGGGGCCCCCGAGTAGTCTTGAATATGCATACTCAAGAGAACCATCAATTACAAATATAGAGAGACCTCCATTGTAATCATGGTTAAAACCTCCTTCAGATAAATTAGGTTAGTAAGGCTTCACTCTTAAAGGGTAAAATCACCTTCTGTGGTTTTCTAGTTTCAGATCATACTGATTGAATCGTTTTTCCTAACATGGTGGCTCCTGCCGCCGTTGCAACAGAGGAACAGCTACATAGCAGCGTCAGGGAAGTGGAGTTCCCTATGCGGGAGTAGTTACCTGAGTAACAGCTACACATGCAGCATATGTATGTGAAACACTTGTGGAACATTTAACTCATGTATGTTGCTTGAGGCACTTGATGCAAACACAGCACACATTTATGCATAGCGACCAGTTGTGGTACTAATGAATACCAATCTTACTAATACCTGCAAATGCCTCCTACTTACCAGGAACATCAAAATTGGTTTGTGGTTACGTATACACAGATTGGGCCCTCTGAGTAATGAAGTGATTACCTATCCAGTGTTGCAGGATATACACCATATCAAAATACAGGTGCACTAACTTTATCAGAAGTAGTGGCACTAGTGAATAATGTAGTCAGGACATATAGGTGAGTTTTACAATGTGCATTAGCGACTTTAAATACTACGCAGGTTCCAGTAGGACCTATGGCACACATGACAAATTGCTATTCAGGCAATAAGCCCACAGACAAACACTGTCATGAGAAAAATGCCCACAAAGCATGACAAAATAGCCTCCTGGATGGCTTGCAAGATAGTTGGAAGAGGTATACCCTCAAACAACGCCACATATTTAACATAGAATTCTGACTATATGCCTTTCCTTTGTAATGCAGCCATCTGAAAAACAGTGTGACACCTGAGAAAGCAGTTTTGTATGCATTTATATTACCACACACATTACACCCTCATTGGTGGTACTCACACAGATGATCACCCCTCATTGGTGTTACTCACACAGATGATCAAACAGGTGCAAAATTAGCATGCAGCTGCCCTAACCCTGGATCTGGGTATGATATTAATTTGTAATTTTGCCATAGTTCATCTATTTTTTAAGTAATATAGGTTGGGAAGCATCAGCACTGGCTATTTGACAGAGATTCAGAGATTGGCAGCTGTTTGGCACAGGTTTAGTAATGTGGGTTGTCAAGAACCATGGCTGGTACTTACAACATACCTACACTTGTGTGGGCCATGACAACGTAGGGGCACAGGAGGTAAAATCACATATTGAAAGCAAGAGTGAAACTGAGGGTGGTGTTGTAGAGAAACCCACACCTGGAGCTAAAAAGAAGGAGAGAGAGAGAGAAAGAATGGTCTGGATTTCCAGCACAGCAGGGATCCCACAGGGTTGGGTACAGTTTGGGTTGGGCGCAACAAGATGAAAAATCTGGATCAGTATGAGTATTCTGTTGGCCGTTCGTCCCGTTCTTTTCAGGACTCTGTTGTTAAGAGGACAGAGAGAGGAGTTTGAAGTGAATAGAGACGCAGAGAAGAATATATAAAACAGAAAGGAGAATGAGTACAGAACACTGTGATTAGTAAAAAGAAAGAGGATATAGGTTCTGAACTCAAACCAAATGTTAAAAAAACAAAGTAGTCAGACTTGCTAAAAAACATGCTGTGAATAGTATAGCCACTTCTGCATAATAGAAGATGGGTACAGACGCTTCTAGATAGCACAGCAAATGTAACAATAGCATGTCAGATTCTACATGAGTTTCTGGTGATGAATACATCTGAGGAGTCCATACAAGTTGAAACTCCAGACAGACATTTAAATTCTCCAGATAGGGTTTACAATGTAGTAATAGAAATAGAAGTAAATATTGTGTGCACAAGAAAAGCAATCTTCTGGACACGGATGCCTATGACATAATCTTGTCAGAGATGATTTGCCTCCAGTCTTTGTAAGGGAACTACCACAGGGAGAGGAGCTATTTAAAGTAGCTTTTGCCACCATAATACCCAAGGACACCAGTAAAATCTAGGGAGTAGGCAGTAAAACTCGCTCCAACGCTATCGAAAAGTGGAACAAAAAAATCAGTCCCTTATGTCATTCCCTTATGGAGAGAGCCTCAGATATAGGCTCAATATCTAATAAAACCAAAAGCTATTCCTGACATAAAAGTAATTCTAATACAAGTAGAATGGCAAGATCTAATAGCACTTTGCAATTTACCAATGGACACTCCCCTTTTTCCTGCTTTGAAACTGACACACACACACACAGACACACACGTACATATGCTGTGCAAAATGAGTACAGCACAGGTCTCATGGCAATTCTTGGCCCGTGTTACAGATAGGGTGCTCTTTCCATTTTTGCGCCATGGCGCACCTTAAAGAAGGTGTGCCGGGTGCAAACATGGAAAGTGGGTCCTCTCAGGAAGAATGCACTACGCATGCAAATGAGGGAACACGCTCTAATGACAGTGCCAGCGCTATATGCATCACAGAAGGTCCCGCACAAGCCTTTATGGCCACATCTGTTATACTAAAGTGCCCGAGGGGCACACAAAGTGGGTGCCAACATCCATTGCGCACCTGGGACACTTGTGTAATACGGCCTCTGGAGCGTAAAAAAAATATAAAAGCACCCTAGTTATTGCTAATGGATTTGTCTGTAAAAATATAGCAACGAGAAGCAGGTATCTAACAGCCTTTACAATTTTTGGGGTTCAATATTTGTTTTGCAGACTCTCAATGGGGTACAAGAATAGTTGCGGTCTATTGTCAGCCCACATTATAGAGATCTTGGAACCAGATCAGGAAGCACCATCTTACAATGATGATAATCACATCACAGATGATTGAAACACACACTTATCAAGACCAACCTAGTATTGAGAATTGTACCCAACACCTTAGGCTACAGTTATGTAAGCAAACAATGGCACACATGGAGTTTCCAAAGTATACAAATTACATTTATATTCAAATGCAGAATCATGTTTTGCATTCACTGAGAAAAGTCTTGCAGCTGAACAAACAGCCATTTAAAAGGCATCCTCTGGTGCAGTGAAAATACATTATTATTCCTCTCGTACCTGCCCTTGAGACATCCACCAAAGCTAGCATTCCATATGCTCAAGGACTACGCACAAGGTGGATTTGATTGACATCATCACTAAATGCAGTGGATGTGCAGTATCAATATGATCCTACACTAAGAATTCCAGACTTTCTCCAATATGAGCAGAAATTGCCTATGACTCCCAAAACATTACTCATTGAGAGCTATAAGAGCTTAATCTATACAGATGGGTCCGTGCAACCAGCTTTTGGAACAAAACAGAAATAATCAACAGTCTGTGCAGTGGTGCAGAGGATAATTAAATATGGTAAATTTGAGTCACAACACATTTACACTCAAACTTTGGGTGGCAGAACCACACAGATCAGAGATAAATGCATGGATGCTCGTAGTTCAGATGACAGAGCCAGGAGTGCCCACACTAACCATGTCTGACTCTTCTTTCTGAGCGCAGGAATATATAATGTGGATTTCAAACATTGTAAATGAACAGATTCAAAGACTCAAAAGGAAAATCAATTAAAAATAAAGAGCTCTGGGCAATGTTTGCTACCTTACAAGATGTGCATCGACTGGTCCACATAAGACACACACTGGAACACCAGAGTAATGGTACTCATGCTTTAGGGAACTCTACAGCTGAATCTGCGACAAAAGCAGCGGTTAAGATTGGAAAAATAGCTATTGTGACCAAACCTCAAATGAAAATTGTTAAATACATACTGGCTTCCATGGAAACAACCTCAAAGAGTGAAACATCTCCAGAAGGATTCTTCGCTAATACTTCCACAGAGTTCAGGAAACATTCAGATGGTCTGCCAAACCATAGTGGGAGAAAGAGCGATACCTAATAATCCATCTAGATTAGAATTAATTAGGGCAGCTCGTGAAGGTTTAGCAGCTCCAAATCGCTGAGATGGCAGCCACAGTTTCATTGCTCCAACAACATTACTCCAAAGGAATCTAATGAATATGTGCGGCAACGTGATATTTGCCAGCAAATAAAACATTCTGTCATTAACAGCCCAGAGCAACCCCATTATTGATCACCAACAAATCATTTAATATCTTGTGTCTGCAACAATGTGGTCCATTACAATCTGATAACTGTTTTAAATACATTTTAGTTGAGGTAGATTCATGTTCTTAGCTCCACGGGTTATCTCCAGAGAGATCTGCTGATGCTAGGGCTGTTATAAAGGATTAAAGATGTTTGGTAGTTAAAGGGTCAGTGTTAGACCTGGCATCCTTGGTGTGGTTTCCCCCTGTGTTTTTGCCTCTGCCCCCTGTTTTTTTTACTGCTGCTGGATTTCGATTTTGCTGGGTTTGGACTCTGGGCTCTTTACCACTGATGATCATTACTAATGTGCAAGTGCTCCATGTGAAAATTGTAATCGATCGGTTAGCCATGATTCGCATGTTAGATTTACTAGTAAGTCCTTAGTACAGTGCACCATCTGTGCCCAGGGCCTGTAAATCAAATGCTACTACTGGGCCTGCAGCATTGGTTTCACCATTCACATGAGTAGCCCTGTAAAAATGTCTCAGACCTGGTGTGTGTGTGTGTGTGTGTGTGTGTGTGTGTGTGTGTGTGTGTGTGTGTGTGTGTGTGTGTGTGTGTGTGTGTGTGTGTGTGTGTGTGTGTGTGTGTGTGTGTGTGTGTGTGTGTGTGTGTGTGTGTGTGTGTGTGTGTGTGTGTGTGTGTGTGTGTGTGTGTGTGTGTGTGTGTGTGTGTGTGTGTGTGTGTGTGTGTGTGTGTGTGTGTGTGTGTGTGTGTGTGTGTGTGTGTGTGTGTGTGTGTGTGTGTGTGTGTGTGTGTGTGTGTGTGTGTGTGTGTGTGTGTGTGTGTGTGTGTGTGTGTGTGTGTGTGTGTGTGTGTGTGTGTGTGTGTGTGTGTGTGTGTGTGTGTGTGTGTGTGTGTGTGTGTGTGTGTGTGTACACAGTTTTAAACTGCCATGTCGACCTGGTAAATGCACCGACTTACCAGGCCTAGACCTTCCCTTTAGTACATGTAAGGCACCCCTAAGGTAGTAACAAGGCAGCCCCATGGGCAGGGTGCAGTGTATTTAAAAGGTAGGACATGTACTAGTGGGTTTACAAGTCTTGATAGAGAAATACAGCCAAATTCGGTTTTCACTATAGCAAGTCTTATCTCTCCAATAAGTTAACATGAGAATTGCCTTGAAACATCTTTTAAGTGCAATTTCACATTGAGAGCAGATAGAGATGTATGGTTTGGGGTCTCTGAACTCACAATAAAAAAAATACATCTTTTACTGAAGGTGTTTTTTAAACTGCGTGCTTGAAAATGCTTCTTTTAGAAAGTGGGCATTTTCTTGGCTAACAATTCTGCCAGGCTGTGGAATACATGACAGGTCAGGATGACAATTGGGCTGGTGGTAAATTCACTCTAGACATTCACATAAAGGGAGCTGAGGTCTGCCCTGCATATGCTGATGGGTCTTCCTGGGCTAGAGTAGTGTGAGGTGCTGACACTTGCACCTGAATAGGGCTGTGCCTGTCCTTACATAATGCAGTCTCCAGGCCCCTAGAGTGTGTATGGGACCAGGGCAGGAAAGGCAGAGCCTTGTGCATTACAAAGTTTTTTCTCTGGAGTCTGCCTACTTCAAAAGCAGGAATGAGTATAAGTATTGAACCTAAACCCCCAGACGTTTAGAACACTTCTGGATCAAGAGGAGACTCTGCTAAGGAAAAGAGTAGAAGAGCTGTGAAGAGGAGTACTGCCCCTTTGTTGTGTGTGCTTTGCTGGGTTGGCCTGCAGTTGCTGCTTCTGCTTTGGAGAGGACAAAGACTTGACTTTGCTGTGTATCCTGCTTGTGAAGTTTCTCCAAGAGCTTGGACTGAGCTTGCCTCCTGTTAAAAAGTCTCAGTGATATCAAAGACTTCACCTGCCAGCGCCTGGGTCTCTTACTGAGGGCCCTGACTTGCCAAGAGGTGCCCACTCCAGTTCCTGAGCCCTTGGGTGTGAAAGCTGGCATAAAAACAAGAAGAACAAGGCACACACACTCCGGATGACTCCAGAACCGTCCCTGCTGCCCAATTCCACGCCGCTGCCTGCAACTGAAGCTGTGGTCCCCGCTGAAATGCAATGACGCAACCGACGCCACAGGCCCGGCGCCTCTGGCTTGACGCTGCCTCAGAGCCTCTGAAGTCCTGCAACATCGTGAGTCTTGAGTGTCCTGTCACCGACATCAGTGACACCAAACTCCCCCACGGCGCCTCCAGCCCCGTGGTGTGACAGCGACCTTGTGAAGTTGCTTCATCACATCTAGACCCGCTGGACTCATCGACCCCGTTGGATTGTATGGAACAGACACTGCACTGCCGCCGCCGCCGCCTCCTCACCTCCTCTACCTTCGTAAGGAACCGATGCCTCACCTCCATAAGGAACCAATGCCTCACGTCCTGCGTAGCAGCATGAAACTGACGCCGCACTGGCTCTAATGACACCTCACCTCCCTTACTCTGTGCTATGTCTTTGACTCTGCCTTGCTTCTAAGGTTCTGTACCTGGGGTTTCTGCGACTCCATGAACGGCACTGCACCCCCTTGTTAGTGGCATCAGACACCGTCATGAGGCCATGAAAGCACCAGTTGGATCTACTGTGTTTTTAAGCGTATTATTGTGATTTAATCTTTAACTATTCATATCTTTGCTTGTGTATGTTGTTTTTTTGTTTGTTTTTGTGTTGTTTTATTCAGCTAAATATTGGTTATTTGTGTGAACTGGTGTGCAGTCCTTTTGTAGTGTTTTCACTGTATTACTGTGTGCATGTACAAATGCTTTACACATTGCCTCTGAGATAAGCCTGACGGCTCATGCCAAGCTACCAAGGGGGTGAGAAGGGTTAGGTTAGCTGTGTGGCTCTCTTATCCTGACTAAAGTGAAGGTCCCTACTTGGACAGGGAGCAAATCAGTGCTAACCAGAGACCCCATTTCTAACAATTATCAACAGAATAGGAGTCATGATTCTGGCCAGGATGCCCTGAATATCTGCTTTTCAGAGTCACCTGGTAAATACACTGCGCTATGATGGTATGTGCACAAGGGGTGACGGATAACAAGAAACCTTTCTCCAGATAGATTTTTCCACCACTTTTGTGCCTTACTTTTCATTCATAGTCAGCTATATTAATCAGTGGTCAATTTGTTGTTACATAAACACTGAGACTTAACCATATGAGAGAGAGGCCTTCGGGCCAGTACTCTCAAGAAAGAAGTCAGATTTCAGACTACTGGTTGCATTCCCTTTTTGTCTGAGGTTGGACACATCCAGCTGAGAGTCTGGTAACCCAGAGGCATGCTGCGTTCAGGTCTGAAGTGCGACAATTGCAAGATTCTCCCTTTAGGCAAAGTGAGTATACATTCATGCTCTCAGAGCAGTGATAAGTGTCAGTGTAGGATTTAGGAAACTTGGTTTTGAGAAACATGGTAGAAATGTTTGTCGTATTTACATTCATAGTAACCCTGATAACAGCAATATTCTTTATATATCTTAAGTCACACTGTGTATACTAAGAAGCAGGTTATGCGAATAATGTTTTTCGAAACGTACATTGAGTCTTTGTTGGTACAGATGCTTGGCTGTGACATTCTAAGCACAAAAGGTGGGTTTCCAAATGCCCACTCATCTTGGAGAATAAAGGGACTGTTTTGTTTACCAGAAAGCACTTCTCCCCTGTGAAATAGGGCAGAGCGCAGGTCTGCAGTGAACCAAATTTGCCTTCCCCCTCACATAGCACACTTAACTAAGTCCTTGTGTTATAGAGTTAGGTGATCTAAACCTTTTGATGTAGAGTATACCCTTAAGATAGTTAACTGTTGAATTTCCAGTAGTGAAAACCATGGGCAGCTGATTAAAAGTGTTATATCAAACATACAAGCCACGATAAAATGGTCTGAAATGTAAAAATCCCTTGGAAGGCAATCTAAGATAGGCAAAATAAGTCTGTGTCCATTTTAGTGGACGTAGGAAATCCAAGTCTTTGTTTAGCCTTTCGGTATTACAGGCAGTGAAGGTGGTTTGAGATTAACAAATCGAGCCAGAGCACAGATTGTATAATCAAGTTCCTTTGAGCCAGGTGTCAGGATTTGAGTCAGTGGTTTGAGCAGGAATCCTCTACTCACCAAGACAAGCATCTGCTTGTATCAACAACACAACCATAGGTAGTATCAGGCCTTGTTGGAATGGTTGCATAATGGCAGTTGGCTGATTAGGCTCGGTGCAGGGCTCTCAGAGTTCCTGATCCCATTTGAGGACAGAGCAGTTGATTCAGGCATAAAGAGGGAAGTAATGTGAGATAAACTAAGGTCCATTTTTAGGCTGTATGAGCAATCTGCACGTACTTGTACTAAGGCATGTCAGAAGAGGCTGCACGGGAGCTGCTTTTTTTAAACTGCTTTGGTGGTGGATGCGAAAGCTCCTGATAGATTCCGGCAGACGGAGAGAGGGTAGTGGTGTGAGGCATGATTTGCAGAGTTTGGAAGTTTTACATTTTTCTCACCGACGGCACAATGTGTGCTTGCCCGGTTCTGCAGAAGGAAAAACTTTTTGGAGAGGTGCTCTTTGCATGGAATCACCGGTGAGGGGCAAGAGCCTTGCATCTGGTACTTTGGTGCCCCTCCTCCTCTTTCATGAGCTGCGGTACTCCAGCTTTGCTGTCTGGTTTGTGGCGGGCTAAAGTTTTGCTGAGAATTGACTTTTGAACACTAGAATCCAGGACCAGAGTGTTCATGCAGAGGGTGAAAGAATACAGAGCTTGTGTTTCCTACTCGGAGGTTTTGGTCGTGAAACATACTCCAGCTTCATTTCTGAACTCAAGAAAAACAGTACTGTCTAAGTCTGCAGTGTAAGAAGAGACGAAAAATAAGAGCAAAAAGAGGCATTTCAACCACAACTGAGTAACGTAAATAGATCACTCTCTACTAAAAGGCTAAGGTACTCTTCGACTTTATTACAGAATAATTTGTCAGAACAAGATAAAGTGGAAATGGGTCAGAAACTTTTCCAAACAGGAAAGACAAAGCCTCAGTAAAGGTGCTGGTTACGTTATAAAGAAGGATGAAGGAAAAAATCAACAAATTCTCCACAGAACAAATACCTTCTTGTTAACAGTGATGTTATTCTTAAGAAAAAGATACAAGGGGAGTCATAAAACATATTGATTCCTTCCCATACCACAGAGGACAGCATAGTATAGGAATGACCAGCAAGTTTAGAATCCTGGGTGAACAGACTCAATTTGTCACTGATATATTATATCACTACAGCAAAATACACTTCTATTAAGATTCTATTAATGCCTGTAATTGTCCTTCTACAGAAATTCTCCCTCATAAGCTGCTAATTCGAGTTGTTTTAACTGTCTTATCAGCGATATACGAGTCCCAATGCAGCCCGGGTAAGAGTTCCGCTGGTACAAGCAGGGAAGCTGGGAGTTAGAATTTAAGGGGTCTGTTGCTATTCAAAGGACTTTCAGGAAACCAAAGTGGAGGTGGGAGAAGAGTTAGGAGGTGAGGCAGAGTCTATTGATTTTTCAATTTTCATTTCCACTACATCCATTCTTCCTTAATGTGTCATGTGGTTTTAAGGACATCAAAACTAATAGCTGATACAAGAAGATGTGTACCAACAGTGGAATGCATGCCAAATCTCAACTACTGTGCAAAACCCACATATACAATCAAAGGGGTGCAGGCTCTTTTAATCCTAATGAAAAATACTCAAAGCTTTTTGTCAAAGTAGTTCAAGAAAAGCACTTCACTTCAGCCAAAAGTTCAGCACTACTGTTACCTCTCTCCGTCTAATCAACTCGAGTATGAGAACTTGTAAGGGGACTTCGTCACTCCTTGAACCTCACAAACTCGCTACAACAGTCCAACAATTAGGGCAATTCCTGGCCCCAACTATAGTTATTAGTAATCAGCTACCAACTGCAATGAGCAATCAGTTGGGTAGTAATAAAGAAGTCCCTTTCAGGTCACCTTCTACATTTCAATGCCATTGCCTATTCGACATACCACAAGCCACATTAGAAAAAAAATCTACGTCAGTCTCTCCAAAGTCTAACATTAAAATCTTTAATAATAGCAACATGGAGCATAAGCATAAGGTCTGCACTCTGCATCCATGAAAATGCTAACTGAGTGCAACACCTGGAATGGTGGCGGGGGAAAAACGAATATCCTCTCTGGAAAAAATATTGATAATGAACACAGTAACAAAATATGCAAACAAACTAAAGGTTCAGGTAGATACCCTACAGACACAGACATCTTATACCATGGCAACTTTGGGGAGCCTGAATGACTTACATAATTGGGAGAAAGGAGAGAAAAAAGAAAGAAATATCAACTGCTCATACTCCACGATTTTAGACAACCTCGTGCAACTACCAGAGATAATGAACACTATAGCTACTAATCTAAACCTACAGGTAAATGAAAGTAGTGGCTTATTTGGGTTCGGTGCAATGTCATTACGAAGAGATTTCAAAATGGATATCCTCGAGATGGCTAGACTCTGCTCAATGCTGTTCCCACAAACATCTCTTCAGACTACCAGATTTTCACAGGCAATCACGCATTTAACGTGCCTTCTATGTAGCTTAATGTTCAAAATTAGGAGCAGCCTCAGAAGAATGATTAAAACTTCCAATTGTGGCAAACCTTCACGGACTCAGAGGCCACGAAGCGTTGGGGAAAATATCGGGAAACCTCCTTAAACACACTCTAGTGTAAAATGATATCATCTATGGGACTGGGGACACAACAAACAAACAAAAAATAGTAGCAAACAAGCAAAACCAATATCCTTTGCAGAAGATTATTCTGCTTTCAAAAAACGTGAAGCACAGTTGGCCTGTTAGCAATAGGAAACTTCTTCTATGTCAGCCTAAGAGATGAAACTGACAATACATGCAGATTTTGCACAGCTGATAGAGGGACATGAATCCGCAAAATATGCATTTGCACAGAACTGACAGCCTTGAGGAGAACAATGTTAAAACCGCTCTTCCGATTAAAAATCAGGAGCTGCACAGCAGAGGTGAGAGTGTGCTTAAGTGGTGTTGTCGCACAACTGACACGTTGCTTTTTAAAATTCCTGGAGATAGTTTTAAACACGTTTTCTATTTGAATAACTTAAGGTTGCAGAGTGTGTTTTTATAGAGACGATATCTTTTTAAATTGTTTCATATTATGTCTGCAGCTTTTGCAATGATTTTAAATTATCGTGCAAAAAAGATAATACTTATTTTCACTTTGAGGGACCATGTATTTTAAGCGTGTTTGGAACCAAACAACCACCGACAGGATTTAACATTGCTCTCCCACAGAAGGATTTTAGTGAATTAGGAAGGGAATCTGGAGTTGAAGAGTTGCCATTACAAGAAGCTAATACACAGATTGCTCCCGGAATCTAGGCCACTTCGACTTCACACAATCAGATAAAAGAATGGAAGTAGGGTCCCAATCAGTGACAAGTACGATAAAAGGCCTGTAAAGGGGACCTCTGCCAGGATGAGGGGATAGTTGTAACATTCACAAGGTGATCTGCTCAAACAAAACCACACAGCTGAAACATATCTAGTAGATGTTATAAAAGCTATCTCCAACACACATACAACAGTTCAAGCAAATGCTACTAAATTATTAGTAGAAGTGCATGACATGCAATGTCAACCAGAGGTAAAGATCTCTTCAAAGGAAGATGTAGCAAAAACAACCTGCAGTTAAAAGAAGTTGAGCAGAAAATGGGAACAAATCTTTAGAGATAGTCAGACTGGAAGCTAGACATTATTCTTTAGTTTGTTGGATGAGGCTTAGCTCAGAAATTAGACAGCTCACTATTTTGTATTCTCAAGGTAGTTATTGTTACGCTTGGGCACCCCGTAGAGGAAGACAGCCCTGGTGTTAGAAGGCACAGAGGAGATTACCCCTCCAGCGACAATTAGAAATTGAATATAAGGGCAGTTTTTAGGGTTGGGTGTATAGCAATCGCTAAGAGTGGAAGTATCATGTTGAGAGGGTCTCGCTTAGGGGTAGATTACAGGATTTATAAGAGGCCACTTTGGGTTTTTAGGGAACTTAGGAAAGTTAGGGAAAGGGAGCATATATGAAAACGGGGACTGGTAGGTGGACGGACCGAAAGGGTGGGGGAGGTAGGTACATGTGTGTGGTGTGTGCGTGTATGTGTGAGCATTTGTGTGTGCATGTCTGGATGTGTGTATGTGGAGGGGGTGTGTGTTCGCATGTTTGCAGAGGTGGTGTGTGTGTGCATGTATGTGGAGGGGGTGTGTGTGCATGTGTGCGGAGGCGGTACATGTCTGTGTGCGAGCGAGTGGGGGTGCGTGTCTGTGTGCGGTCAAGTGGGGGTGTTTGCATGTATGCGTGCGGTTGGGTAGGGGTGTTCGCATGTATGCGTGCGGTTGGGTGTGGGTGTTTGTATGTACGCGCATGGTTAGGTGGGGGTGTTTGTATGTATGCGTGCGTGCGGCCAGGTGGGGGGTGTGTGTCAGGAAGAGAGTGGGGGTGTGTGTCTGCAAGTGTGTGGACATGTGGGGGGGGGTGTGTCAGTGACAGGAGTGGGGATTCCTGTTGCCGGGTGCGTTACCACCAGGGTTTTTGTGGCGGGGCTACCGCCGCGAAAAGCCTGGCGGTTTGCTGCCTCATAATATCACTGGCGGTGAGCACCTCCAGGACGGCGGCACACCGGTCTGACCGCACTGGCAGCATTGTGGCAGTTTGAGTTTGACCAAACCGCCAAGCTCGCAAATCGGCAGTCTTTACTGCCGGGACCGCAACGGTAAAACTGTCACACTCGTAATGAGGGCCCTAATGTGTAAGTTGGGCTTTCTGTATCAATAAAGGAGACCGGAGAGGCAGCATTTAGTTGGAAAGTAAGCAAAGTACAGACTGGGCTCATTCCCTCTTTCATGTCTTTGACTTTGAAAGGTGTTACTGGGAGAGACCAAATGGTCCATTTGGTGCACTCTTTCTTTCTTGCCAAAATAGAAATGTGACTTTCTAGCATTTTTAAGCTTTAAAGGTCATTTCTCACCAAAATTTTGCCAGGAGGAAGAGATAAAAAAGTTGATCTCCAAATGCAAGTTATATGTCGCCAGTCACAGTCAGCTCAGAAATAAAATTTCCCTGCAATAACCATGCTTTATCTGCCTTAAGACAGTGTCTGAAGTTTTTATCTTCTAGCTGTGTCACACAGAAGTCTGTTTCAGGAAAAAAATTCATGGCAGAGATAACTTATCTTTTCCATGTCATAAGTGATGTATAAGAAATCCGCCCCCTAATTTAAATGGTTAGCTTGCAATAGTGCAGTATTTTGTCGTATTTCAGTGCCGGCTACCTGACCTGTCAAAGAATGAAAAGCCAGTGCCTTGTTCCAGGAGTAACACTGACAGAGCGTATCTTTGAGGCTCACTCTGGAGGGCTCAGAAAGAACATACTGAAAGCACATAAAAAACAGCAGAAATATTCTACCTTCCAAAGTAGGGAATCCTAGAGTTATGGTGTGGTTCACATGTCACCTTTCTTATGATTGACACACGTTCCTTAGTTTTATTTAGTATATTACGACTTGCTAAAAGTCTGCATGCTACTTTATTTTAGTGGTAGACCATGTTTAAAAGGACCATACATTGTGGCATAACTAGATCTAAACAGAGAACACCTAATTGCTCATGGCCACCAATACTACTCATGTGCGGGTGGAAGGAGGCAGGGATAACAGAGAACTTATCATTAAGTCTCCTGGATTTATTATCTGCATTTGTAACCCTTGTCAAATCTTAAGGGTATCTCTCAATGCATGTATGTAAATGGAAAATGTCTGGACATTCTTGCAAAGAAGAATATGAGCCAGAAGTAACCCTTTCACAGTGAAAGAGCACCACTGGATTAAATACACTGCTGTGCCATCCATGAACGCATAGAAATGTGTTCTTTAAAGAAGTTACGTCAGTTACACGCCCTCCTCAGATGCGTTCTTTGGCTCCGACTCCCGAGCAAGAAATGGGAGAGAGTGGTGGGAATGATTTCCATACTGTGAGGATTCATGGGCTGATCCAGGGATTTCAGGGAAACAACGCAATAAGCTCGAAACTACTGGCAAGAGGTGAGCAAAAGGGTGCAACAAAATTGTCAGCAACAGAAACATCATTAAAGTCTCACAGGTATTGAGCACAGATCGCTCCTGCACAGATGAAGTTTTGAAGCAGAAGGCTTCTCGCATTTATTTATACATTTGTAGAGCATCTGATTACCCAAAAAGGGTATCCTGGTGCAGAAAGAGCAGGGGTGAGTCACAGCAGTTGGGATAGAAAAGCAGAATAGTCAGATCTTATATTTCTTGTAGAAGGTGGTTGGAGAGGTGCTCAAGAGCCATGGGAAGCTTGTTCCATAAAATCACTGTGAGATAGGGAGAGCATCCTCCCATTTGTACCGTTCGAATGATGGGAATCTGAAGCTGTCTCTGAAAGGAAGATCTGAGGCAGCGAGTAGGCCTGTAGAGATTAAAGATGTTCCTTATGCATACGGCGAAGAGACATTTTTTGTTTCTGTAAATGTATTTATATAGCGTTTACTACCACTGATAAGGCATTCAAGCGCTTTTCACTAATATCACGCTACTTCAAGGTGGATTAGTGGTGTATTAGTAGAGGGAAATCTGAGTTGTTATGGGGAGTGGTGGATATGTAAGCCTTTTAGTTGGATGAAGAGGATAAAGGAGGGATAAAGGAGGGAAGAATTTAGAAAGACTTATTTGTGAATTTGCAGTACTAAAAGAGGTTTGGGACGAGTCAGGGAGCCTGTTAGTTGGATGATACAAGGGAAGGTGAACAACTAAAAGTTGCTTGTTTCTTGATGAGGAGCCAGTGTAAAGTTTCAAAGTAACTGGATACTTACAGTGTGGGTGCAGTTTCAGAATTAGAAGCACAGCCACATTCTGTACCAATTGAAGACCGTGGAAGAAGTATTCTGGTAGGCCTAAGTATAGTGAATTGCCATAGTCCAATCGCAATGTGAAGAGAGTGAACTATGGTACATCTTCCTGAATCGGGGAAAAAAAAGAAAGGATTTTTTTTTTACCATACGTACTATGGAGAAGTGCGTACTGCCCAACTTACTTATCTGATTCTTGAAGCCAAGATTCACTGCTAATTTTACCAGGCAGGGGATGTCGCCTAACTCTACAGACTACCAATCAGATGATCACAGAATGGTGAGATGACAAAAGAGGAGTACCTCCCTTTATCACCATTCAACCTGAGGTAGTTGGATTGCATCGATACAGCAACTGCAGTCAAACAGGCTAGGAAAATGTGTTTGCTTGCTTTTGATCTTATAAAAAGGACACAATAATTTTTGTATTGCCTGCATGCTATTAGCTCGAATCCAAAAGAGTGAACCAGAGAGGCTAGAGGTCAACGATAGATATTAAATAGGATGTGGCTGATAGAGGAGCCCTGAGGTACTCAGAGTTATTTGTGATAGAATTAGATAGAAAAGGTGGTAGCTGCACCCATTGAGAACTTGAGGACAAAAAAAGAGCCACACCATTTTAACACACTGTGGCCGATGTCAAAAAGACTATTCGATAAGACGGAGGGGAAGGCAGTATCAAAAGCAGATGATAGGTCTAATAACATGAGGACAGAAGAGAGTCCTAGGTTCAGTTTAGACCTCAGACTGTCGCTGGCTGCTTAGAAGATGTGCATCTGCTGAAGGTTTTTAACAAAGGTACGAAATTGGCTTCTTTCCATTAGTCAGGAACCATTGCTGAAGAAATTGATATATTACCCAAGTCTATAATCAGTGGGAAAGGGATCTCAATTCCTACACCACAGGGATCTGTTGCGGTGTAACCTCAAGGTGTAGTTTCACACTGATAGAAAAGGGTCAGATGCTGAATCACCAACGGGTACAATCGAAGGGAGTTAGCGCAGCATAAGGGTAAATATTACTATTCTGTATAATGAGCGTACAGTGCACGTGATGAAATAAGATGGGGAGCAGAGGGATCTGAGAGGAGGGACACACGGCACAGATGACCAAGTGAGCCATACTTCCAAAGAGCTTAAACAAGTCTGAATTATGAGACATTTCATGGAACATCTGTGCTGCCATTTCCTGATAGTCCCACAGAGTGCAGTCCTAGCAGTCACAGGCCCGTTCTAGGGCCCTTTATACAATTGTGTTATTTTAAGTTGTCCTTTAAACACCCTTCTCAGAAGCGTTTTCTGGCTCCGACTCCCGAGAGAAAAAATGGGGAAGGATTTCCATACTGTGAGGATTCATGAAATGATCAAGGGATTTCAGACAAACAACACTATTGTTGGACCTGGCTTTTTGACAGGGTCATCCCCAAACTTTTTGCCTCCTTCCTCCTATTTTTTCTGACCTGTTGTTGTTGGCTTTTGACCTCTGGGCACTTTACCACTGCTAACCAGTGCTAAATTGCATATGCTCTCTGTGTAAATTGAACTATTGATTGGTTTATCCATGATTGGCTATTTAATTTACTTATAAAGTCCCTAGTAGAGTGCACTATATGTGCCTAGGGCCTGTAGATTAAATGCTACTAGTGGGCCTGCAGCACTGGTTGTGCCACCCACTTCAGTAGCCCCTTAACCTTGTCTCAGGCCTGCCACTTCGACTTGGCATTTAAAAGTACTTGCCAAGCTAGAACTCCCCTTTTTCTACATATAAGTCACCCCTAATGTGTGCCCTAGTTAATCCCTATAGCAGGGTGCTGTGTGGGTAAAAGGCAGGACATGTACCTGTGTAGCTATATGTCCTGGTAGTGTAAAACTCCTAAATTCGTTTTTACACTACTGTGAGGCCTGCTCCCTTCATAGGCTAACATTGGGGCTGCCCTCATACATTGTTGAAGTGGCAGCTGCTGATCTGAAAGGAGCATGAAGTTCATATTTAGTATGGCCAGAATGGTAATATAAAATCCTGCTGACTGGTGAAGTCGGATTTAATATTACTATTTTAGAAATGCCATTTTTAGAAAGTGAGCATTTCTTTGCACTTAAATCTTTCTGTGCCCTTCAATCCACGTCTGGTTAGGTTTAGTTGACAGCTCCTTGTGCATTCCCTCAGACACACCCCAAACACAGGGTACTCAGCCTCACACGCATGCATCGGCATTTTGAATGGGTCTTCCTGGGCTGGGACGGTGGAGGGCCTGCCCTCACACAAAGGACTGCCACACCCCCTACTGGGACTCTGGCAGACAGGATTGAACTGAAAGGGGGCTTGGTGCATTTCTTAGACACTCTTTGAAGTCACCCCCACTTCAAAGGCACAACTTAGTATAAAACAGGGCCTCTGCCCTACCTCATCAGACACTTGCTGAGAAGAAACCTGAGCCTGAAATTACGTCCTGCCAAGAAGAACTGCCTGGCTGCTCAAAGGACTCACCTGTCTGCTTTTCTACAAAGGACTGCTGCCTTGCTGTTGGCATGCTGCCTTGCTGAACTCTTGTCTGGCTGTAAAAGTGCTCTCCAAGGGCTTGGATAGAGCTTGCCTCCTGTTCCCTGAAGTCTCAGGACCAAAAAGACTTCTCTTTTTCACTTGGACCCTCCGTGCGCCGAAATTTTCGACGCACAGCTTGTTCCGCGGCGAGGAAAACGCCGCACACCGACGCTGATCGACGCGACGCCTTCGGGACGACCGGAACTTCGACGCACGGACTCACAAGGACAACGCCGCTCGACTTCCAGAGGAGAAATCGACGCGACGCCTGCCATGAGAGCGAAACTTCGAAGCACAACCCCACAGAACGACGCGCAGCCGGAAAACAAGCAGGAGAATCCACGCACAGACCCGGGACATCTGGTAATCCCCGCAACCCATAGAAAGAGACTGTCCGCGCGCCGGAAAACAACGCACGACTTCCCCGCGTGAAAACTAACGACGCAAGTCTGTGTGTGCTGGGGAGAAATCGACACACACACCATTTTTCCATGTATCTCTTCTTCTGCGGCCCTTTGAGGAGATTTTTCACTCCAAACCAGGTACTTTTGTGCTTGAAAGAGACTTTGTTTGCTTTTTAAAGGCTTAAGACACTTTATATCACTTTTCAGTGATATCTTTACAAATTCATATTGCATCTTTGATCGTTTTGACCTGCAAATACCCAGATAAATATTATATATTTTTCTAAACACTGTGTGGTGTATTTTTGTGGTGCTATATCATGGTATTGTATGATTTATTGCACAAATGCTTTACACGTTGCCTTCTAAGTTAAGCCTGACTGCTTGTGCCAAGCTACCAAAGGGTGGGCACAGGCTAATTTTGGATTGTGTGTGACTTACCCTGACTAGAGTGAGGGTTCTTGCTTGGACAGAGGGTAGCCTGACTGCCAACCAAAAACCCCATTTCTAACAACTATAAGCTCTGAATTAGTGGCAAGAGGTGAGCAAAAGGGTGCAACAAAAGGAAGCATTGCACCTGGTGGGTCAGGGTGGGGTCGTTAAAAACCTGTGAGATGGAGAAAGTGAGAGGTTTCTACATGCTTGTCTTTAGCCTGTGAGGTGGGACTCTAAAACAGTTTTTGCAAAGCACACCAGTTAGAGCAGAGAAAGACTGGGATCAGAAATGTGAGAGAAAGTCATATGAGATAAAGACAGGGAGGCCATAGGGAGAGAGCAATACAGCAATGACAAGAGGGAGAAGAGAGTGGAACTGTAGCAGGAAGGGGTGAAGGAGAGAAAGAACAAGGAAACAGGAGTGGGTGATGGGGAGAAAGGAGAAGGACAAGAAAGGACAGAAAGGATATTAAAGAGAAAAAGCACAAATGTTTTATGCAGGTGCGCCACAGTCCTTTCTCCCCTGCGGCAAAAAGTTTCATATGGAGCTCATGTGCTTCCCCTGAATACGAGCTGAGGGAGACAGTGAAACGTCAGAACCATCATTCAATGAAACACAGACATACAACGAGGACAAGGTAAACTGCAGAAAAGCACAGCAGCTCCTAACTGTGAGCAATTATGGAGTTGGCCTTCACATGCAGCGGCAGGAACAGCGAGGGAGAGTGAGTATGTAGGGCACGGAGTACAGGCTTCGCAGTGGATGCTGTGTGTATGTGCATTAAAGAAGAAAAATGGGAAAAGGGATGAGGGGGAGTCTAGGAGCAATGGAACTCCCAGAGGCCAGATATAGGGGCTAGTGGGGGGACATAAGCAATGGCAGAGAACGGGGAAGGAGGGAAGGGAAAGTGTAAGCAGCAAGGAGAGATAGAAAAAGGGAATACAGTGATAATACGGTGGAGGAGCAAAGGCAATGAGAGTTATCAGGAACTGGAGGGAGGGTAAGGGTAACAGGCAGCTAGGGAGAGACACCTGGTGAAAGGTAGGGATTCCGGAGAAAAAGTCGGAAGCGAGAGCAACAGGGGAAACCAGGGGGAAGAGGGAGGGGTTGGCTCAAAAAAAGGAGCCAGGGAGAGATCAGAGCAAGAGGGAGTGGAGGCACCAACGGCAGGGAGAGATACTGTGGCTAAGAGAGAAAATCCAGAACAAAAATAGGTTGTTTTCTTTCTTTTGAGTGCCTGCGAATGAATGTAGCAAAAAGAATGATGATCATTTGTGCTCCACAGATGCAAACTATTCCCTCAAGCATTATAATGCAAGAACTCCGTCTGAAGCTGGAGACAAACGCTCCACTTGGTTGTACCAAAATTATAATGACAAAATCTCAAGTCAATAGCTGAAAACGACTGGTCCAAATAAAACCAATGGCTGAGTAAGGCGGGCCCACAGCCCATTACTACATATAACCTAAGCAACTTGTCTAGTTAGGAAGCTGCTCTCCCAAACCCAGACCTTAAAACAAACATAGGCTTTTCATGGAAACCGTCCCTTGCAAATAGCAGAGGGGAGTCAGTCACGCTATGGACCGGAAGTGGGGCCAAAGATGAGTGCCCGGTGTTAGGTATGCGTCATTTCCGTTTAGGGAGCATTGCACCTTGGGGTGGGAGTTTAAAAACCCGCACCACCCCTGCCCCTGATAACCCTCTTTGTCCTCCTTTCCTCTGGAGCAGCAGCTATATATACATATATGGGTTGCAAAAATACAATGTAGAGGGGAGTGTGGGAGTTAAAAGTGGCGCATGACGTGGCGAGCCTAGCCACCGGAATTACTAGCATTAGCGCTGGCCTCGGGGGTTTTCTTTTAATCTTTTTCCAGCTCCTTCTGTTAAAGTTGATGCGAAAGCATAACGGTGAAAGCAACGTGGTGTATATTGCTAAGAAAGAAACTCGTTTGGTTCCAAGTCTTTCACGCTGCGATTTTCAATTTTGTTGGTCATAATGAAATCAGCTACATACCAATACTGTATGTGGGAATTCGGACAGAAGAAACATCGGCTTTTAAGCGCTTTGTGTCATCGGCAAAATTTACACATAAACGCCGAGAAAGCGATACATAAATACGTGCATTCTTTTAGTAGAATAAATAGAACGTTACACGCACGAGGGAGTGATTTAAAGCTTCTGAAAGGTCTGATCTTCTCACTTAAGCAAAGAATACCTGTCAGCCCCGTGATTAAGGTCTTCCGATTTTGAAGGTTATGGGTTCAAATGTTATTATTTACATGTGCATTTGCATACCTCAAGTTCTGTTTACTTACAAAGAGTTCGATTAAACGAACTGGATGCTAACGCCCGCTCCTCAGCTTTAGCTGCAAACTACCACAGTGTAACAAACACTCTGCCCACTGGCGATAGTTGCAGCAAGGAGTGATCATTTGTTGAATTAAGCGTGTCCTAGCTGTCTCTTTTACCAGCAGTTTCATGGTTCGGGTCTCTAGCAAAGTCATGTATTGATGTTAGTTGAGCATGTGACTTTTTGTTTGGGTATATGACTGTTTTTCCTTTTCTTGAATTTCTGCCATCTGCGAGTGGAGACAACACACACCGGGTGGATGCACAGGATCCTATCGTGACAAAACATAACTGAAATGGCGGAGCAGAACACATCTACTCGTTTTTGAAGATCACCGATGGAGATCACCATGCTTCGCCCTCCCAGCACCACTGCTTGTGCTGCTAACCCAGCGCTCGATTTATATAACAACATTTCCTTGATAGTGTGTGAGCAAATGCTGACAACTCAGCGGCGCTCCATATTTTGATGTCTAGGTGATACAGTATGGTAAACTAGGTACATGACCTCCGGCAGTTGTCGAGGATTGTGTACAGTCTGGGTAAAACTAATGGTGAATGACAAATAGTTTCCATAGAGGTTTAATTTCAGGGACGTTATTGGAACGAATCTCGACAAGCAAATGGCGGCCATTGTTATGGCAAAACCAAGCATCTTTCCTTACTGGGTCAGACAGGCCACAGAATCAGGGCAAACAAAAAACAGTCAATGCTGCTAAGCCATCACATTTGATTCCACGCAACCCTTGCATGCCCAAATGGGCTAATTCCCCGGAGTTTTGCTATGTAAATGTGAGAATTAACATTTGCTCTAACATGTTCTCTATTTTTAATGCCTGCCGAATGCTTTACAGCAGGCACGCTAAGTCCTATGACATTCATGAAAACATTTCAACTCTTTGGTGCACAAAACTCGAAGGTAGCAGTCAAACTAAATGCTGAACTAAAATACAATTTCGGGGAAACAGTAACTAATCTAATTTCCTTCTTTTGACAAATGGCACTTGCACACCTGACTTTGAAACGCATATTGATATGAAGGGCTGGCAGTAGCCTAGCAAGGATACCACGGGTCCTAAATCAACCAAGGAAAATTGGTCCACCGATTGCTGAGGTATGCAAATACAGCAATAATACGGGTTCGGTGGGCACCAAATATCCCTGTGTCTTTGTGCCACTGCACTTGGTGCACCATTGACAGATGTGCTGCTGGAAGCCTCCATCATGGTTGAAAGTTTGCTATGCAGATGTGTCGACCTATGGATTCAGTTCATATTGAACTTGAACACTAGCAATGTGAATTCAGCTTTTGTCCTTCCGCGCTGGAGTGATTCATTGTAGTTAAATAGCTAAGAGAGTCTTTGGAAACAAAGGAGTATATTTTGAACTTGCAGCTATATCTTTCACAGGCTTAACATGTCTTCGGCAACGAGCATAACAAAAGGAGTCATTTTGTAATGTCCATAGTTTTGGTTGCGTAGTTAATGTCAACTAGTGATTCTCGGGTAACAAGAAGACAGAGAAGTGCCGCATGGGAGTCTAGTGACCTATCCTGTCAGCGTTTGAAACCCGTGGGTCGGCACAGCACTTCGGAGAGCAATTTATCACAGTGTAAATTACCCTGGACGCATGCTAGAGGGAAAAGTGTCCATGGTCCTAACAGGATGGTGAACTATTTAAAACAATGGAAAAAATATTCCCTAGGAGGGGGGAAATGGTGGTTTCCAATGAGAACGCATTAACAACCAATGTTTTGAACCCCAATGTTTGTCACGTGTGAGGTCGAGGCATGATAACTGGCATAATTCTAAACTAGCCGATCTAGGATAACAGTGGTATATTGAGGACTCACCTGAAGTTGAAAATGTAATACCAGTGAGACACCCCAGTTAAAAATGTTGCCTTCCTAGGTTAGGGAGTGTGGCCCGGGGTGGAGTTGGGCCTAGCTGCTTCAACAGCAGATACATCACTGTAGTTGTGTACAACTTCCCTTGCATACATCTTGAATTGATCATAAAACCGATTTACAGAAGATTATATCGGTAGATCCAGGAGGACCTCGGGTAGTTTCCCTTGAAATGTAGAGGTGGCATTTAGGGAGCATAGGCATTTCAGCATTACAACAGTGTACACCAGTAATAACACACTATCACACAAGTGCACGTGGATGCAGGACATGGACAGATGCGGGGGGAAAACCATCGTTTTAGATTGGGCGCCTCATTTCATTAACCCGAAGACAATGAAGGCAGTTGGGTGTCACCGTGCACCCAAGTACTGCGGATGTTTGAATCTCCCAGCACTGTGTGCTTAATTCGGTATCTAGATAAAGAGCACCAGCAAATGATAAAAAGGTATCAACAACTATTACACCCAGCACAAGTCCTCTACAAGCAAGACTTAGATTTGAGAATGTAACTCCTAGTTCCTCGCATATGATTAAAAATAGTGGCTATTTTAGCTATTTTCAAGCTCAATTACATGTTAATATGTCGAAAACTCACAAGTGGTTTTATAAAAGTAGCAGAACAAAACATGCTTTTCGCATATCTGCTTAGTTTATTCATCTTGTTGAGGGCACAGCATTACTTATGGCAACGTTGTCACATTTTCTTAGGACTAGTGCTCTGTGCTCATGTGAACAAGGCACTACAATAGGTACCACACTTCTCTGGATTAAGATAAATTTAAAGAACTCCCAAATCCACGAGGAGGCACAATTTGCAGTATAGAACTGCTTATGGTAATTTATTGAACAGGATAAAATGTTGCTGTTCCAGAGGTGGGCGTCCACTCTAAATCCAACTCGCTGTGCTTGACTGGTTGTTTTCTCAATATGACGAAGGCAATGAATTGGAACAATGCAGTATTATAAGGATTAATCTTAGGAGCCTAGCTAGGGTTAAAAGAAAACCAGGAAGGGTGCAGAGTACTTACATTTTCGAAGCATTGTGTCTCAGAAGCACCAGTCAGACTAATTTTCTTCTGTATAGATTTCACAAGGCTTAGCCTGCATCATAAAGCAGATCATTCAATATGAAAATTGGATCATCAAGCTGATGAAGGGTTTGCAACTCCTTTGTTGCTATCTCATCCACAATTCGAAAATTAGCTCTTCCGGATATTTGATTTAATGTCAACTCAGTAGCTGACATTGGCTTCTAAGTGGGGAGGTTGAGATTAATTGGTGTTCTAGCTCTGTTTGGCTCTAGGGGCATGTGGAGCCTACTGAGAAAGTAGTGGGCACTGGATTTGGATGTATAATTTAAGGTCATGCTGTGCTCCATAGTGAATTGCTGTGTTATTGCCTCGATCTGAAGGCTCCCCTAAGTTATCCACTGCTACCCTTGGGTAAAACAGGTCTAGTGGACAGTCTAGGGAGGTTCTGAGTTGCACATGGACAGGCTGGAGGAGGGAGACAACCTTCTGCTGGCCCAGTCCATTGAGCCCCATCCCAGTATGATTTTTAAAGGGTATAATTGGTGTAGGTCACCTGGTGCTGTGACCAGGGAAATAGTTTTGCAAAATTTACAACCCTGCTTTCACCAGATGATCATGTGCTTCCTTGATTATCACTTATGTAAATGTTTTCTGATTCTTGGCCAACAGGATTTTAGGAGTACTGTAGGTAGGAGGTACATTAAGGATACTTGCCGAGTTAAGTCGAAGGACAAGTGGAGTCTAACACTGAACTCAGTCATTTTTGCATCAAAACTAGGAGACACCTTTGACACTAGGGCTTCTCAAGGATGCGGTTTAATATTTTCAGCCATTACGGCTGATTATTTGGTTATGAATGGTACAGTGCAGGTCAGAGAGGTTGTCTGGCCATCATTTAGACCAGGGTATGAAGGGTCAAGAAAAAGGAAATGACATGTGGTGCCCACTCATGAATCTGCTTGATTTTCAAATGATTAAATAAGGTGTTCTTGTGTACGCAACAAAGAGTCTCCTTAAGTCTGGCGGTAAGACTCTTAACTCTACATAATGCATTAGCCGCGGTGATTGGACAAGGTAGATTTCTCTGAGGTGCGGAACAATAACCCAGAAGGCATGTTCAATTATTGATCCTTTGGCAGGGGTAGGGTGCGTTCGCCCCACCTTGCTCTGTGGTGGTAGTTTTGCTAAAAGAGATAATTTTTATGGGCCTAAAACACCTTGATTGGATGTTTCTTAGTCCCATTAATGAGGGTTTAAGTGAGGCACAGGGGCTGGTTGGAGGGGAGGCTGATCTGGAGGTGGACCAGACTCTCTAGCTCTACAGTGGGGTGACCCAGGGTATGATCTTTGAAAGGGTGTGACCAGTGTAGGTCACGTGGTGCCCCAAGCAGGGGTGGTGTGGTAAGCGGTTCCCTGGTTACTGTAGGGATGTGGAATTGCTATCGCCCGACGCCTGGGACATATTGTTTGGGGTCAAGGGCAACAAGTTTTCGTGTTTATTTTGTCCTTGGGACAAGTAGGCCCAACCCCCTGCAGCACAAACTCTTTCACTTCCAGTTTACAGAAAAGGGAACTGTTTGTACTGTAGTTCAGGTAATATGAGTGTACATATCTGAATGCTGTTTGAACTTGTATTTATAGTTCATTAATGAAAAGCCTTCATTATTAGGGTGAGTGCTGAAATAAATGTTTTAAGGTCACAGTGCACTACTTACAGTGGTTCCAGTGAGAAAAAGAAAAAATATGTGCACACGTTTTGAAAAGTTTAACAATATGAGGCTAAGTATAATGCTCCCAGAATGCTCTGATTAGATGCACATGTTTCCAGAAGCTTGAAAGCAAGACTGATGATTCTTGCTTTCAAAATTAAATGTTCAGAAAAAAATGGAGGTAGGGAAAAAAAAAAACCTTTTCACTACTATGAAAGTTTAGGTGCTATTTTTTTGAACTGTCATTTTGTAAAATGTATTGATACATGCTAATATTTCCCAAAAATATTCCTCAAGGAAAATCGGTGTAGCCATTTTTAACAAGATTATGGGAAGCATGAAAATAAACAAGCACTGGCAAAGCCAAACGATTCGACATTTTTTGTGAGTCTTTTGGTTTTGTTAATGAATGTCTTGTTCTGACAAGGTTTTTTTTACCACTTTATTGTTGTCGGAGCTGCCAGGCCTGTGCCATTATAACAAACACTGGCAAAAAGAAAAAAAAGATTTTGGTCTCAAAAAGCACCCATTGCCACTAGTGGCATAAGAAAAGGCCCCACAGCCTCCCTCCAGGGGCTCCCTCAGCACAGTACCTGCTCTGAGTGAGTCTCTCCATGTTCTTTGCAGGGGAGCCCCTTTCAGTTTTGTTACACCACAATTGCCACAGGAGTTCTGGGCACTGAACAAAACTACTTTGTGTGTCAATATGCTCCTTGTGGAAGAGCAGAATGCAATCACTCACAATAAAGCCAGGCGATAGAGAGAGAAATAGAACTTTAATAAAAACAAAATGTTTTTGATAACGCCGGACCTAATTAGGGACAAAATTCCTAAGAGCGTCACAAAAGTGCACCCATGGTATATGTCTTTGAATTAGTAGCTTTCATGAATTCACAAGAACTTACAGAAGTAGACCAGGAAATTGTACTCCGAGGAAATATTTGTGAACTGTAGTTTAGCACAAGCAAATATGCATGTGTAGATTTGGTCATGTGAAAATATATTGAGCGTTTACAAGTTCACTTTCCCTCCAACCTTTTTTTCCCAACACTGGAAGAACTCCTACTTCCGTCATTGTCAGGAGTACATTTCCAACCTTTCTACCTTTCTCATTTGGGAAAAGATCATAGAACAGCTGGTGGAAATCCTTAAAACATGCAAGTTAGTAGATTATCAAACTCAAAGGCATTCCAACCATGGAGGACTGACGGTGCTGGGTGTCCAGGCCCTCTAGTCTCACTCTGGGGTGACCCACGGTATGTTCTTTTACAGGGTGTGACCGGTGGAAATGTGGTGTCCTGAGCAAGGACTGTGCAGTTCCCTGGTTACTTTTTCTTTAAACATACAACTCTGTGTTCATCTGCAAATTGTGTACGCACTTTAGCAGCACTTATACAAAAGTGAACTTGAAGGGGGGCCTGAGGGATGTAAATATTGTACATATGTTGTATATTAGGTTTGTTGCTTTGATTGGATGTTTCTTAACCCCATTAATGAGGTTTGAGCGAGCCACAGAAGCTGGTTGGAGGGGGAGCTGAACTGCTGGTGCTCCAGACCCTCTACCCCTACCATGGGGTGACCCACAGTATAATCTTTTAAGGGGTGTGACAGGTGTCCCAATCAGGGATGGTGCAGTGAGCTGTTCCCTTTTACTTTTTCTGGAAATATAAAACTGAGTCTTCAGCTGTGGGTCTTGTGCTTGCTCGAGTATCGATTATGCAGATGTGCCCTGGGAGGACACATCCTGGTAGGACACATCATTTGGAAGAAGAATGTAAATATTGTACAAGTGTGATATAGTATGCCAGCAATGTTGGTTGTCAAGATACAGAACTTATGTTATTCACTGTCTGCATTTGCAAACAATCTGTACTGCCGGTTTGGGAGTAAATCTAACCTACACCCTACTTACCACAAAACTTGTCAAGTGTGCTTTTTTCATAATTGGTAGTGTGAGGGGTGAAGGCAGTAACGACATTGCACATATGCACGGACTACAGGGCAGGGAGGTCCTGTGCTGGTTTTGTATGAAAACCACAGTCATTTATGCCATAGGCTCCTGTCAGAGGTGGTGACCTTAGGGAACAATACAACATGTTAGAAATGGACTTTGCCATGTCAGAAGAGTTCAAATAACTGGTTGAACAGCCCTGCCAAGTACCACGCATCAGGGGTCAGACTAACGCATTTGAGTGTGGTGCCCGCAACCCCTCACCAAAATGCATTCTGACCGAGATGCACGGACCTGCGGTAATAGCAAGCGCAGTCCAGCCATGTGTGACTGAGTTCATTCACACTGTGTTGCATGACTGAGCCTGTCAGCGTTTTCGTCGAAACACATTGGCCTCTAAAATTATCATAATCCGACACTTCCTCGTGTGGCTGGAACTAGACAGAATATTTTGCAAACCTTGAATCCCGCCTGAGCAGTCCCTGCGGCTAGGAAGACATCCACTGCCGCCCGGGTGGACCGGGTAATAATTAGCTACTCATCTGCTCCCATTCACATTTTAGGGGGCGGCGGTGTCTACACAAGCGTTTTGTGCTCCTTTCAAGGTACGTCACCTTTCTCAAAGAAAAATTCCGGTATTAACATTGGTTTGTTTTAACAGGGCAAAGGCTCGGACCTGATACATATAGTGAACTTCACATAATATTTGCTTTTGACATAAGCTTTCGGGTTTTGTTTATTTTACTTATCAGTTAGGGATTATTACGGGTAGATCTAGAGAAGGTTTAAAGTGTTTTATTATTTATATTTACTCTTTGAAGTACATGCTCATAAGGAGGAAAAATGCCAGCTCTGCACCTCACCTGCCTTTGCCTGTTACCTGCAATTATCATCACTCACATCTGGATTGGCGGCAGCTGAACAGTCAATAGTGACAGTTGTGACACACTTAAGAAGTGCAGTGATGACAGGGTCCGTCTCCAGCTCAAGAGTAAGTGAGATATACCTGCTCTATGCAGACCCTCATCTGCCTTAGTGCTGTACGCCCTCAAAGTATACACTACGCTTGCTCTCTGGCCCCATCCCGCTCTCTATGGGCTCTGTTCCTATATCTTTGCTCACCATCTCTTCTCGCTCTGTCCTGGTGCTATCATTCTTTAATTTCCATGGTCTCTGGTAAAGTTGCACACAAAGTGTCACACATAATGCACAAAATGTCACACATAAGCACGACGAAAAGAAGAAAACGTCACACCTGGGCAGTATGAAAACTTGGCATCTATGGTTGAAAATTAGATTTTTGTTGCACCTCATGGCAAACGTGGGTTTCGACTGCTTTAGGAGAACTGGTAGCACTCCATCATTAAGCCATCTAACCTATTAGGCACGAGTCACAGTTTTAGGTAGCTTGAGATCTTCAAGATTACTAGCGAGTTAGACAGAGCGGGAGTGTCTGCCAATTACTTGGCATCTTGACCACTTCTCTTTGATGACAGCAGGAAGTCACCATACTTATGTGCAATTAGTGGAAGATTATAAAAAGCGCATTGATAGAAAAGACCGTTGATAAACATAGCTCTTAAAACAGTAAAGAAACAGATTGCACTCGTGTACAATGTGTTTTTTTCCCTGAAAAACAAAACTTCTGATCTTACAGTACATGCTGCCTATTTTGGTACACCGAAAACATTAGTAAAACTGTAGCGAGCCGTTGGCAGAACGATAAAACACATTTCGAGAGTTGTTTAAGGGTTTTATTAATGGCGGTGCTGCCATCTTGTGGGTGATATGGACATAGATGAGTGTGTGTGTGTTCATCAGAGAATGCATTCTACCCATTGCCTCACATTGAAACAGGGAATTTCAGGCGGGAGGCAACTAAAGTAAAACGTTTTTTGCTTCAGAAATCGGGGGTCTCCTGTCTGAATGTTTGTCTGCTAGAATGCATAATCTGCATCAGCCTAGCATATACTGTACTTAACCTCTACATTTAAAACATAAAAGTAGCCTATGTTATACTGTGTGTAGTTAATTTTTAAATGAATGATTTGCACATTGCATACTGTTACAGGATGGGACCCAACAGCACTATAAATACACATTACATTTACCTAGTGCACCACCCAGGATTGAAGTCAGAGACCCTACAGTTATACACATAAACATCTAAAGTCGGGAGCAACAATGCAAAGTGTCTGTTAACCCTGACAGCCTTAGGGTGGTCTTCCTTCAACGTTTTGCCTGCCTCCCTCCATTTTTCTGATCTCATTTTTGCTGGTTTTAGGGCGGTGCACCTTTTACCACTGCTGCCTAGTGCTAAAGTGCTCTCTCCTCTAAACATGGTAACATTGGCTCATACCCAATTGGGATATTTAATTTACCTATAAGTTCCTAGTAAAGGGCACTAGATGTGCCCAGGGCCTGTAAAGTAAATGCTACTAGTGGGCTGCAGCACTGATTGTGCTACCCATATAAGTAGTCTCTTAACCATGTCTCAGGCCTGCCGTTGCTAGGCCAGGGTGTGCAGTTTCACTGCCACTTCGACTTGGCATTTAAAACTACTTGCCAAGCCTTAAATTCCTTTTTTCTTCTATATGTCACCCTAAGGTAGGCCCTGAGTAACTCCTATGTGAGTAAAAGGCAGGACATGTACTTATAAGTTTTATATGTCATGGTAGCGAAAAATTCCCAAAGTCGTTTTTCACTACTATGAAGCCTTCTCCTCTCATAGGCCAGCATTACAGATTCCCTTATATGCTTTTAAGTGGTCATTTCTGATCTGAGAAGAATAGACTTGTCATATTTCGTATGGTTGGGATGGTAGTGAGAAATACTACTTGCTGGCTAACTTGGATTTTACATTACTATTTCAGAAATGCCACTTTTAAGAAATAGGCATTTTTCTGCACTTACTGCCATCTGTACCTTACAGCCTGTCTCTAATCCACGTGTGGCCTGTGCAGGTTGACAGCTCCCCTTTTGCATTCCACCCAAACAGTCAGAAAAAAATGACACTTAGCTGCATCTGCATTAATCTGCATACAGATGAGTTTCCCTGGGCAGGAAGGGTGGAGGGGCTCTCTCTTACACTACAAAGGCCGGTGGCTTACCTTCACACAAAGGACTGACAAGCACCCACAGGGCTCCTGGCAGACAAGGGTGGGCTGAAAGCAGAACTTGTGCTCTTCAAAACCACTTTTTGAAGTTTCCTCCACTTCAAAGGCACTTTTGGGTATAAATACTTGGTCTGTGATCCCACTAAATCAGACACTTCAGGACCTTCAACTGGACTCTGTCAGAGAGACTGCATGGCTGCCCAAAGTACTCGTCTGGACTGCTCTGCTGGAAGGACTGCTGGCCTGCATTTTGCCCTGCTTCCTGCTGACCCCTGACTCTGCTGGAAGGGCTCTGCCTTCCTCTTCAAGTGCTCTCCAAGGGCGTGGATTGAGCATGCCTCCTGTTCTGAGGTCTCAGGTATATCAAAGGCGTCACCAAAGAAAATAAAATTCAGAGCATTGAAAAATCAACGCATCACCTGCAAAATTTGATGCAACGCCTGCTGGATCAATGCAGCATCTGCCTCGCAGCTGAAAAGTCACTGCATCACCCGATGGATCGACGCAGAGCCTGTTGTCTCTGCTCTTCGCGTTCTGAATATTCCACAAATCATCCTTGGGCGTTAAAATATCCCCTCATCGCAGTGAGGAACCAAGTCTGCACATCGCCTTGCAGAGTGGAAAGATATTACTCATTGCGTTTGCCGCACAGATGCATCGCTTTACTTTTTGAGGCATCTTCTCCTTGACGACCCCTCTGCGTCATTATTTTTGACGCATCCCAGGTACTGTCTGTTAAAAGGATACAACTACTGATTCTTGAGGATTGAGACTCTTTTAAACCTTTTAAAAGTGATATCTTCACTTATGCATATTGGATCTTTGTTGTTTTAGTCTTATTTTATTTAGAGAAATATTATCTATTTTCCTAAACTGGTGTGGAGTACTTTTTGTGGTGTTTCACTGTGTTAGTGTATGAGTTATTGTACAGATACTTTACACATTGCCTTCTAAGTTAAGGTTGTCTGCTCTGAGCCAAGCTGCCGGAGGGTGAACACAGGATATTTTAAGTTGTATTGTGCATTACCATGACTAAGATCGTGGTCCTTACGTGGACAGGGTGCAGACTTCTGCTAACTAGAGAACCATTTTCAAACATTGATGATCAGCGGTGAGGATAAGACTTGTGTTTGTGCAGTGCCATACAATAGCTCTGTATACACTACCTATCCATATTTAAAGACAATTTAGATGTTTTTTCCCTTTTCTGCAATTTTTCCCTGCTTCACATTTTTTTATTTCATCCTATACATCATGTCTCTGGCTGGTCCTGCAAGTGGAGCCATGGAATTTAAGCTGGTTTAGCGGAGGATTAAGGTGTCAGCCAGTTGAAAAGCTTCTGCAAAGGGATTGTGGTACCTACCCACAGAGCCACCAAGAAGGTGGAGTTCCTAAAGGTGCTGAGGTCCCTGGCAGAGTCATGCACCCAAGGGGGTAGGAGCATGTGTCTAGGACTGTGACTAGGACTGTGACTGAGAAGCTACCTGCAGCAGTGGAGGGAGACACCCATGAAATTGTGCTACCTGTGAAAGCAGGGAGCAGTGTCTCAAATCATGGCCTGACCACAGAGGAAAGGAGAGAGGAGAGTGCATTTCAGCTGCAGTTAGCAAGACTAAAAATAGAGGCTGAGAGGGAAGCCAAGCAAGCTGAAAGTGAAGCTGAAAGAGAGGCTGAAAGAGCCTTAGCAGAAAAGAAATTACTTCTGGCTCATGAACAGAGTCTAAAAGAGCTGGAACTCAAGGCCAGACAGGTGGATTCCAGCAGTGATGGTGGCAGCATACGTACAGTACCTGATGGAGACAAGAGGGTTCATACACCCAAGGACTTGGTGCTCAGTTATGTGGTGAGAGAGGACATTGATAAGTGGTTTTCTGCTTATTATAGCTGCACTGAGTGTACCTGGGGTTCCTGAAGAGCACTGGAGGGCGAGCCTATGGAAACACATGCCGACACTTTGGAGGGACACCCTTCTAATATTAGAGGTTGGGGACCAGACCAAGTACAAGCCCCTGAAAGCCATTTTGACAGCAAAATGTGGACTGACTCCTGAGAAGTATCGCCAAAGATTCAGGGCCAATAACAAGCTCCCACAACCAATCCTGGGTAGATTTTATTAAATACTCCATTAAGGCACTGAACGGCTGGGTGCGGGCAGCAAGGTCAGTGATTAAGTCAGATTGTACAATTTAATCCTGAGATAGCACAAGCTCAGTATTTGTTTTGCGCCAGAGCCTAGTTGACAGTAAGCTGACTAATCCCAGGAAGCTTGCTGAGGAGGTGGACCTCTGGACTAGCACAGAGTGTCCAAAAGGTGGTCAAGGTTCCCAACGAAAGAGGGGGAAGAAAAACTTTAAAAAATAGGGAGTTCTCTAAAGGCCCCCAAAATAATTACCAAAGGAGTAGTGGTAACCAGTACCAGTCTGACCCAAAGAAGAAAGGGTTCTTTGATCACAAGAAAGGGAGGTTTGTTCCCCAAGGTGCAGAGTGCTCCAAGTATGGTAACTCTAAGGGCAACTCCAAATGTCCCAAGAGGGCACAGCTCCCCAGTGGGGGGCAGATACATGGGTTGGCTAGTGTAGCACTTGGGGAGGAGATAGTCCCAGATAATTTGGGGGAACAGACATAGGTAACCCTAGTGACCCTAGGGGGTTGCAGATATGGCACCAAAAGCCCACATGCTTGCCAATACTTACAAGTATAGGCAGTGGGTCACCATTAATGGGCAATGGGTGGAGGATCTGCATGACAACTGTCAAGTGTCAATTGGTGTCAGCATAGCAGGTCCTACCGAACACATTCCACAAAGTCATAGTCACCAACAATCGTGAGAGCCATCTACCAATGGCTCTGGTTGCCTTTGAGTTGGGTGAGGGGTCTATGGTACTCTGAAAGTAGCTGTGAGTCCTGCCATGCCTGTCGATTGTCTGTTAGACAATGACCTGGAGCACACTACCTAGAGCGAGGTAGAGCTCAGGTCTCACTTGGAGATGATGAGATTGCCTGAGTGGGTCTGTATGACCACACAGTCCATGGCTGCCCAGGAAGGGAGTCAACGGTATCTGGAGCCTGGAATAATGGCCCAGATGGCTGTCAAGGGGCACCATAAACAGGTCCCTAAAGTTCCAGCGGTGGAGGTTTACGAGGTCCCTGAGGAGGAGGCATCTGAACCAACTGGGGAGGACACTGCCGCCCTAGGTGACCTACTTAAGCTTGCTGGCTGGCAAGTTGAAGGTGGGCCCACCAGGGAGGAATTCTGAAGAGCACAGAAAGAGTGACCCACTCTTGAGGGCTTGAGGCGACAGGTCTTAGCCCATGCAGCAGCTGAAGCCTCTAGGGATCACCTAATCTACGGGGAGAATGATCTCCTATATAGTGAGCCTGAGGCTCCGAGAACTGGGGAAGCACATGTGCTGGTGCCCCCCACCCCCAGTGTTACTGGGCCTTCCTACTAGGTTTAGCACATTACATACCACTGGCAGGACCTTTAGAGCAAGACAAGATGTTTGCCAGGCTTGCAGCCCACTTTTATTGACCACGAATGAAGACAGCCTCAGATAAATTCTGCAGGTCCTGTCCCACACGCCAGGCCAGTGGGAAGTCAGGGGAAACGCTGAAAGCTCCTCTGATCCCATTCCAAAACATTGGCAACCACTTTGAAAGGGTGGGCATCAACGTCATTGGTCTATTGGAATCCCAAGACAGCCCGAGGCAACAGATTCATCCTGGTCTTGGGGGACCATGCCACACGCTATGCAGAGTCCATCCCTCTGAGGACAGTGACTGCACCTGTGGTGATCAGAACTGTGATTGGGATCTTTACCCATGTGGGGGTTCCCCAAAAAGATAGTCTCTGACAGAGGCACTAACTTCATGTCTGCATACATGAAGTCCATGTAAAATATGTGTGGTGTAACTTATAAGCTCATCACATCCTATCACCCTCAATCCAATGGTCTAAATGAAAGGTTCAGCAAGATCTTGAAGGGCATCATTGCAGGCCAAGAGGCGTAAGTGGTATGTCCTCTTGCCATGCCTTCTCTTCACCTACAGTGAAGTGCCACAGAAAGGAGTAGGGTTCAGTCCCTTCGAACTCCTCTATGGCTACCCTATCAGGCGACCTCTAAGTATTGTCAAGGAGGGGTGGGAGTAAGCTCCCAGGAAACCCCCACCAGGGTGTTGTCAGCTACATGTTGATCGTCTGGAACCAGATACACCACTTCTGGAAAAAGGCCAACAGCAACCTCAAGGCCAGTCAAAAGGTAATGAAATGCTGGTATAACCAGAAGGCCACTCTGGTAGTGTTTCAGCCTGGTGACAAAGTATGGGTCATAGAGCCAGTAGAGCCCAGAGGTCCTCAGGAGTACTGGGCGGCACATACAAGATCAAGGAGCGTAAGGGGGAGGCCACTTACTTAAAGGAACTCCAGACCCTACGAACCCCCGAAGGGTGCTCTATATCAACAGACTAAAGCCTCACTTTGAGAGGTGCGATGTGAGCATGCTCCTTGTGACAGATGAGGGTGTGGAGGGGGAGAGAGAGCCTCTCCTTGACACCCTCTCTGCACAGAAAAATGATGGATCAGTGGAGGGTGTCAACATCTCTGCCAATCTGACCCCAGAGCAGCAAAGTGACGGTTACCAGATGTTGGGGCAGTCTGCCTTACTGTTCTTCCTCACTCTTGGACAGACACACCTGTGCACCCATAATATTGACAAGGAAGTCTCCCTGTAAAAAACAAAATTTACAGGTTGTCAGACAGGGTGAGAGCCAGCATCCAGGAGGAGGTCTCCAGAAAGTTAGCATTAGGGGTGAAAGAGCCCCCTAACAGTCCCTGGTCCAGTCCTGTGGTGTTGGTACCAAAGGCTGCCCCACCAGGCGTCAACCCAGAACTTTGGTTTGGTGTGGACTACAGAGGACTCAGTTCCGTCACAAAGACTGATGCTCACCCCATTCCCAGAGCTGATGAGCTCATTGGCAGGCTAGGCAATGCCAAGAGCCTCAGTACTTTTGATTTGACATCAGGGTATTGGCAGATCGTCTTGAATGAGGGAGTAAAAGAGAGGTCAGCATTCTCAACCCCTGAGGACCATTACCAATTCTGGGTGATGCCCTTTGACTTGAAGAATGCCCCTGCTAACTTCCAATAGTTGTTTAACAGGGTCTTGGTTGGCAAGGAGCCCTTCTGTGCCACCTACGTAGACAACATTGCCATCTACAGTGCTAGCTGGGAGGAACACCTGCATCACCTCCAAGAGGTGCTTCAGGCCCTGTAACAGGCATGCCTGACAATCAAGGCCATCAAGTACTAGATTGGGCAGGGTTCTGTGGTGTATTTGGGACACCTGGTAGGTGGTGGCAAGGTGCAGCCCCTCCAGGTCAAGATTGAAACCATCATGGCCTGGCAACCACCCAAAACTCAGACCTCACTGGCTATAACAGAAGATTTGTTAAGGGATATGGCGCCATCAGTGCCCCCTTAACTGACTGACTTCCAAGAAGCAGCCCAGCTTGGTGATCTTGACAGAGGCTCATCAGAAAGCCTTTGATTCTCCCAAGGAAACAATGTCCACAGCACCTGTGCTCACGGCCCCTGATTACTCCAAGGAATTCATCGTGCAGATGGATGGTTCAGAGCATGGCATAGGGGCAGTCTTAGCACAACTGAATGAGGAGTGCCTAGACCAACAGGTAGCCTTCATTAGCAGGAAGTTATTTCTACAGGAACAGAAGTAGAGTGCCATTGAAAGAGAATAATTTGCTGTGGTCTGGGCACTGAAGAAGCTGAGACCATACCTATTTGGTACTGACTTCGGAGTTTAGACAGACCAAAGACCCCACAGACAGCTCATGCAGATGAGGGGTGAAAATGCTAAACTTGAGGTGGTCCATCTCCATACAACGAATGGACTTTACGGTGGAGTATCGCCCAGAGACTGACCACCCCAATGCTGATAGTTTTTCCAGATTCTTTACCTTAGTGAAGAAAGCTCCCAAGGGGTTGGGTAGCTCTCTTCACTTTTAGCTGGAGGGGGGGGGGGGCATGTGTTAGACCTGACAGCCGTAGGGTGGTCTATCTCCAACTTTTTACCTGCCTCCCTCCACTTTTCTGATCTCCTTTTTGCTTTTTTTATCTCCTTGTTGCTATTTTTAGGACTCTGTACACTTTATTACTGCTGACCAGTGCTAACATGCTTGTGCTCTTTCCCCTAAACATGGTAACATTGGCTCATACCTAATTGGCATATTTAGTTTACCTATAAGTCCCTAGAAAAGTGCACTAGATGTGCCCAGAGTCCGTAAATTCAATGCTACTAGTAGGCCTATAGCATTGATTGTGCCACCCACATAAGTAGCCCCTTAGCAATGTCTCAGGTCTGCCATTGGTAGGCCTGGGCATGCAGTTTCACTGCCACTTTGACTTGGCATTTAAAATTACTTGCCAAGCCTTAAATTACCATTTTCCTCCATATAAGTCACCCCTAGGTAACTCATAGGGCATGGTGCTATGTGAGTAAAAGGCAGGACATGTCCTGGTAGTGAAAAACTCCCAAAGTCATTTTTCACTACTGTAAAGTCTGTTCTTATCATAGGCTAGCATTAGAGATTCCCATATATGCTTTTAAGTGGTAATTTCTGATCTGAGAGGATTAGGCTAGTCATATTTGGTATGGTTGGAATGGTAATGAGAAATCCTACTTGCTAGTTAAGTTGGATTTTACATTACTATTTCAGAAATACAATTTTTAGAAAGTAGGCATTTTTATGCACTTACTGCCTGCCATTTGTGCCTTACAGTCTGTCTCCAGTTCACGTCTGGTCTGTGCTGGTTGACACCTCCTCTTCTGCATTCCATCCACACAGTCATAAACACAGGACACTCAGCTGCATCTGCATTCATCTGCATACAGATGGGTTTCCCAGGACAGGAAGGGTGGAGGGGCTCTCTCTTACACTTCAAATGCCAGTGGCCTGCCCTCACACAAAGGACGGATAACTCCCCACTGGACTCCTGGCAGACAGGGCTGGGTTGAAAAGGGAATGTGTGCACTTCAAAACCACTCTTTGAAGTTTCCTCCACTTCACTAGGGATTGTGACACCACCAAATCAGACACTTCTGGAACTATAATTGGACTCTGCAGAGGGACTGCCTGGCTGTCCAAAGGACTCATCTGGATTGGTTTGCTGGAAGGACGGCTGGCGTGCTTGTTGCCCTGCTACCTGCTGAACTGTGACTCTGCTGGAAGGATTTTGCCTTCCTCAAGTATTCTTCAAGGGGTTGGACTTAACTTGCCTCCTGTTCTGAGGTCTCATTGCTATCAGAAACTTCACCAAAGAAGAAAAAATCCAGCATGTAAAAAAAAAAAAAAAAAAAAAATGATGCAACGCCGGCAAAATTCAAAGCAATGCCAGCCTGATTGACGCAGCACCTGCCTAGCAACTGAAAAATCACTGCATCAACTGCCAGATCAATGCAGCGCCTGTTGCCTCTGTTCAACCTGTTCTGGGTTTTCCATGCATTGTCCCTGGGCATCAAAATACTCCTGCATCACAGTGAGGGAACTAAGGCTGCTCTCCTGGAATCTGAGGCATCACCGTGCAGCGTGGAAAGAAACAACGTATGGCCTTTGCCACGCCAGAAAATTTGAAGCATTGCTTTACTTTTCAATTCATCTCCTCCTCTGCGGCCCCTATGCATTGTTATTTCTGATGTATCCCAGGTATTGTTTGTTAAAAGGATACAACCACTGATTCTTGAGGATTGAGACTCATTCAAACCATTTAAAAGTGATGTCTTGACTTGAGCATATTGGATTTTTGTCATTTTGCTATACTTTTTTTCAGATAAATATCTATTTTCCTAAATTGGTGTGGGGTACATTTTGTGGTGTTTTTATTGTGTTACTGTACGAGTTATTTCACAAATACTTTACACATTGCCTTCTAAAATAAACCTGCCTGCTCTGTGTGAGCACAGGATAATTTAGGTTGTGTTGTGACTTTCCCTGGCTAGGACTGTGGTCCCTACTTTGACAGATTGCATACCTCTGCCAACTAGAGACCCAATTTCTAACAATGTTCCACCCAGATCCATGTGTGGTGTCACCCCAGATCAGTTTTTAATTTGAATTCTGGGACTTGTAGTCTAGGGTTTTCCATTAGAAAACATGACTGGACCTGGAAATTTTGGCACCTTTGGCAGTGAGCAAACTGTGTTGTCCTACCAAAACAACTCATTCCAACAGCAGCCCGCAGGCCATACAATAAGTACCACAGAGATAGAGAAACGCTTCCTAAATAGAAGACGCTTGTGTGCTTATGCAGTAGGAAATAAAATGGAGAGCGCAGGGCATACGTCCTAAGAAAGAAGTGTTGGGACTAACTAAGAGTTTGGAAGCGATATCACGGCATGGCGACATCACTGCATGTAACAGCACATGACATCACAGGAAGTGGCATCTGTAAAATAATTTTAAAAAATAGTTATTTAAATGTCTATTCATGTAAATACTTATAGAGTCCACTACAGCTGCCATTCCTAATGGTGCATGCTCTTTTATAAGGGGATTTAAACCAAGTCAAAAGCTGGCTTCCAAATCCTAGTTTCTCCTAAATGCTCATACAGTGAAAAGGTGTGTGACTTTGTTTCCCCTCCACTGCTATGGCACCTAAGTGTGAGGATGCAGGTAGCTAACAGACTGTATTGTACTGGGGCAAAAGGAGAGCGGATGGCCTTTAAATCAGCACGTTGTCTTGGACCCAAAAGGAGGGATGAAATAATTATGTTGCTTTACTACCTGCACATGGTTGCTTGTCGGAAAGTATTCAGCAGTGTAGGTGCTGCTGAATGTGTCCTGATGTAGGAAAATTACACTGGGACAAGTTCAGCTTACTTCACCGGAGCCCAACTTCTTAAAAAGGGGGGATGGTGTCCATCCTGTAAAAATAGTGAGTAGACGCGGTCTACCTGTGTCTGCCTGCGTGTACGCCCGACTTGTGCCCTGGGGGAGCACATAGCAGATTATATAAAAAGTAAAATGAACTCACAGAGCAGAACTCTGCCAACAGATTAGTTAAGAAGAAAGATCATGAAGCTTCCGTAAGGGGCAAAGGAATAAGAACTGTTGCGCTGTACCTCTGCGACAGTGAAATAAGGCAATGACAATGCCATGACCGTGACAGACTGATTGCCGGTAGTACATGCTGCGGGAGACACTGATTTAATTACTTTGAGGAGTATAACATTGGGAAATACGCGCCGGATGTACGAGACCTGCCCTCCTACAAAATGGGGTGGGGCAGAGTAACAGCAGTGGGAAAGACTGAAAAATGGTAGCAGCAATTGGAGATACCAGGGAAAGGAGGAAGGGGAGGGAGCAAGGAGCAGAAGGTGACACCGTTGCTCAAGCCCTGTTGAAGTTTGAGCCTTATTAAGGAACACTTATTTTCCTAATCTCCAAAGTTGTAATAGAAAGGCAATGGCAGAAAGTGTAAATCTGTGAGATGCCAAGGGCTGATCTCAAAATATAACCAAAAGCCTATCGAGTCAATGCCTAACATCCAATGGCGGAGAGCAGCTGGCCTCAAGCCTCTCTCTGTATGTTCAGTGCTGTGGTAGATTACGTATTGTGCTTGTGGTGGTTATATTGTGTGTGTGTGTGTGTGTGTGTGTGGTGCCATCAAGTTTTTCCAAAGCACTAAAGCTGCCTGTAGTCAAACTTAATAACAGGACAACCTAAAGAGTGTGTTACAAAAGTGATTTGTCATGAATTGAACACATTTCTTACTTTCACACAGAACCATGAAACATTTCAAGCCAACATACATTCAAAAAGAGACATTTTGAAAGGTTTAAAATGTTTTCAAAGTTAGGGCATCATATAAGAGCTACCAGAAGGGGAAAATGAAATAAACGTAAGCACACAGTGGTAAAGACACTTGCCCACATCAAAGGAGCTGCTGGACTCAGACCTGGATGTGGAAAGAATACCCTGTCCTTCTTATGACAGAAATTAAACTGAAGCATAGTACTTACAAGCCATCGTTCATACTCCTCCATTGCCTTTTTTTCTTGCCATTCTTTTTCTGCTCTTTCTTTCTCTTGCTTCTCTTTTTCCTCTTGGAGTTTTTCCTTCTTTTTTGATTTCAGAACGTCTTCCTTTTTTTCACTCCTACATTTTGGAAACGGCTAAAATGTTAATAGAACAGAAAAGATAGGAAGCAAAAACTTCAACAAATACCTGCATTTTTTTACAGTAGCTAACTGGAACGCAAAGGTACATCTTTTTTATTCACCTGATATATTGAAACTTGATTATTTCAAAATGTATAATGTACAGACATATTTAGAATTTGCATATTTTTTGTTTAAATTATTAGTTTTCTCAGGAGGAGAAACAGCTGCTGCAGACTAAAATTATATTGCACTTGTTGGCACGGATATTTCCTCTGCATTAGGGGCAGGTGGAACTCACGGAGTTTCACGCCACAGAATTCCATGAAGTTACATAAAAACTCTGAGATTCTGTGAAGATCTGCATATGGGTGGAGTTAGGCATGTTACGCAGCTCACGCCGATTTTTATCACCAGCAGCTCGTTCTTCGTTGAAAAGTCAGAGCGAAAAGCACCACGCTGCATGCCAGAGTGCACTGTTTTTTGAGTTGATTTTGCTAGTGCTCACGTAGATTTTCTACTTAAGTGGGGCTTTCTCACAGCGAATGGATGCAGCCGCCCGCGTTGAGGCTATCTCACCAGGTACCTCTCTAATGACCAAAAATCATTAAAGAGGATGCCAAATCACAATTGCCAACTTACCATTTGCAAGCTGTGTGAGAAAAAAACTTCATAACATAGTGGTCAGCAGAATTTTGCCGTAACTCAGCAATACATGCGTAATGCAGAGTGGCCAGATCTCCTCCAGCTCTGCTGGCTGAGCGAATGTATCACCCACCCCTACTCTACAAGGTGGTGGACCTGCACCCTTGACCTAAGTGCCTGACTGTCCTAATGTCTGGATCCAAAATGCTGTTTTTTTTGTCATAAGTAATATGGATCATGCATGTGCGCCATGACATAGGCCTGTCTCATATATTGCGGTCTTGTTTAACAGGAGTTGCACCCAAAGAGCTACCATCATACTGGTAGAAGGCTACTGCCTTCACCAGGATCCAAGCAGCATGAGCGCAGTGGTGACAGCATACTATGTAGTGGTCAGTAGGAGTAAACAGGTCCTTTTCTGCTGCTGTGTGGTAACTCACCATTTACACAGTGTGTTGGGAAGTGCTGTGCAGCGCAGAAGTAGTATAGCTGTACTGGGCGTACATGTGCCTGGGAATGATACACTTCAGGGATAATGCTGTACTGTGCAGTGTGTACATGATGAGTGCATATGCTGGGTGTATGTGTGCCTATGAGTAGTACAAAACACAGAACAAGTAGTACTAAGCAGTGCGAGCATAGTAAATTCAGGTTTTGGATGTATGCATGCCTATGAGTCTTACAGTACATGAAGGATTCAGTGCTGGGTAGTGCGTGCATGTTAAATGCATGTGCTGGATGTATGAATGCTTATAAATGGCACAATACACGAATGATACAGTGCTATGCATTGTGTGTAGGTTGTATACATGCAGTGAGTATATGTGTGCCTGTGGATGGTACAATACATGGAGGGCTCTGGCTTTCATTTTAGGAGACCCATGCCTACGTGGTGGAATATGGGGAGGAGGTAGAGGAATCTTCCCAGCCAGATTTGCTCCATTTCAGTAAGCTGGGTAGAACATACTGGAGAGGGGAAGAGCCAGGCTTTCCCTATGCACTTGAAAGGGTGCTCTTTGATTCAGTAAAAGGTCACAAGGAAGGGGCATAGCTTCATCTCAGGAAGGAGATGGAGCTGATAAGAGAATCATAAAGAGTAGGGCTGGGGCCCTGGGCTAACCATACACATATCACTGTGGCTGATATCCAAGTGTGAACTCTACTCACTACCATGACCTGTGTTGTTGAGCTATCAGCTTGGGAGTCAGTCTTGCTGTGACAGGCAGCTTTCAAGAGGAAGAAGAGGGCAGAGAAATGGGCACTTAAAAAAAAGAAGACCCCCAAATTAAACTTCAAAGAATTAGACTCTAAATCACGTTTAGTGACTGGAAATAGACTATAAGAAGGGGAGCTAGAAACCCCAAAATTGTCCTCAGCCATGCAGCCAGACAGACTGTGTGAGGAGAGGAGGTTCTGCAAAAAATCTGCCTGTGACCAAAGCCTGCTAGCCTCCCTGCTGCATGAGGGGACATCACCAAGGGAATCCAAGACCACCTGCCATGGACAATGGAGCACCAGCACCTGCCCGCCCACCAAGAATAGTGTGCCATGTGAGGAAGAGGGGAAGAAGGAAGAGGAGGGCACTGGAAGGAGTGAGGTCCAGTGGGGAGCTCTGTCAAGTGGACTACCACTATGAGGAGTGAGGAGATGGCTGCTGCACCGATCGGGGTGTTGTCCATGAGTAGAACATAGAAGGTGATCCCGGTATGCGAGAACAGGGCCACAGTCAATTTAGCATTGACGTGCTGGTTGGGCTGAAGCCCATGCGTAGTAGGAAAGTGGTGACAAGAGTACAAGGCAGTAGGGCCCATACCCCGTGTTGGTCGCGGGCCATGAACCTGTATGCCAGGAGGGGCCATCGGCAGGGACTTCATTGTGTCGATCAGGCCAGAGCCCGAAATGTGAGGATATAGTGACACCGTATGCCAGACGGGATCATTTGGACATGGTCAGAATGGTCACACAGAGGAGTGAGGCCACTGTGGACCCTGTGCACCTGCCCAGGAAGAAGGCCATCACCCCTTACATCCCCCATTGCAGGAGGAACCAGAGACTTACCCAGTGAAGAGGAGTTGTCAAGAACATCTGGTCTCTGTAAAGGTGCAACCGCATGTGAAGACTCTTAGATGGTGTTAGAAATGGGGTTTGTGGTTGGCTAGGGCATGCACCTAAATCAGGCATAACCCACCACTCTAGTCAGGGTAAGGAAGCTACACACCCAAAATAACCCCTGCTCACCCCTTGGTAGTTCTGCCAGCGCAGTCAGGCTCATCCTGAAAGCAATGGGTAAAGTGTACACACCACCCCCCCCAAACCGCCCCACTGTGACACAGTAAATACACCACAAGAGACTCCACACAAAATTAAATGAAAATAGATGGTATTACATGTAAATCATTGACCAATAACTACTTTGCCAACTAGGCAATTCTCACATTGTCATATTGCAAATAAAAGACATAGGGGGTCATTACAACCCTGGCGGATGGCGGAGAACCGGCGGTAAGACCGCCAACAGGCTGGCGGTCTTACCTTGGTGTATTATGACCATGGCGGTTACCGCCATGGTCATCCGCCGGTTCTCCGTCCCGCCCGCCAGGGCGGAGATGACCGCCGGGCTGGAGACCTCGGTCTCCAGCCCGGCGGCCGTCAGTATACCGCCGGCGGTATTTGGACCCGGCTTACCGCCGTGGATTTCCAGCGGTTTGAACCGCCATGAAATTCATGGCGGTAAGCACTATCAGTGCCAGGGAATTCCTTCCCTGGCACTGATAGGGGTCTCCCCCACCCCCACCCCGACTCCCTCCCCTACACCCTCCACCACCCCTGCCACCCCCCAAAGGTGGGAGGGCCCCCCTCCCCACCCTGACCCCCAACATAACATTACACACACACACCGACACGCCTGCAGGCACCACCAACACACGCACACACTCCAACATACATGCCTACATCCACATGCACACCCACATTCAAACATACACGCACACATCCATACAGACATACCCACAGCCATACACACACTCATTCCCATACACACCACACCCCGCAAGCATACACGCACTCACACACCCCCTCTACATACACAGACGCACACCCCCATGCACGCACACAACACACAACACCCCCTAACCCCCCTCCCCTAACGGACGATCGACTTACCTGGTCCGTCGATCCTCCGGGAGGGGACGGGAGCCATGGGGGCAGCTCCGCCGACACCACACTGCCAACAGAACACCGCCACGGCGAATCACAGGACGTGATTCGCTGGGCGGTGTTCTGTTGGCGTGGCGGTGGAGGTGGAGTAACCTCCACTTCCCCGCCGCCCGCAAATATGGCTGTTGGCGACGCTCCGTCAGAATAACGACGGAGAGCAGCCAACAGTCATAATACGCCGAGCGGCAAACCGCCTGCACAAGCGGTCTTCCGCTCGGCGGTACCTCGACGGTCTTGCAAAAAGACCGCCGAGGTCGTAATGACCCCCATATTCCCCATTGCACATCACATTAAAAGACACCCTCCCTTTGTTCCCACGGTGGATCCTGAGAATATTCTTGTTACCCTAATGAGGCAAAAATGACATGTAATATTATGGCAGGTCCTGAAAAGACAGTATTAACACTGAGGGCGAAAGAACACATAGATTACCAATCATCCCTGCAGTACACAAATCACCACGCTGGTATTCACATATTATCAGTAAAATACAAATTACCATCACAAACACAGATCCGGTGCACCTGCACTTCTGTTATATGATAGGCGGTAAATATGAACACCAACCATAGGTCACAGGAATACCTGCACACCTACTAATGTAAATATGGTCACTTAAGGGAAACTGTAGGGTACAACCTATCACTGCGAAATGTAGAGTACCCAACATTCACCAAAAACATCTCCATATAAATATTGGCACCTACAGCCTCACCAGGAGACACAGCGCTCCTGCGCTGCTATTCTACATTATATGGTAAGTCATCCCCTAGCCTTCGTTACTGGGCCCTTTGCCCACTCAAATCAGAGAATGCAGTGAGTTCCCTAGGTGCAGATGCAGCTGGGCCTCTACTCTGGAGAATATGGCCACTTAGGGGCTCAACTGGGAAGAGTCCTCTGTGGAGGACTCCCTTCTGCCACGTCCACTTAGCCATAGCAGTTCTCTCCAAGGTTTGGCACACGAAGAGGAGAGGGAGGCCACACACTCCTCACCTCGGCAGGGAGACCCTGCTAGGCTCCCCGGGTACAGAATGGAGAAGGGTGGTAATGGTCGCTCCGGGCTCCCCCACTAGGGAAAATGCAGTACTTTTGAGGTGAGCCTTTGGGCTCCACGGCTTGCTGAAATGAAGCTCATCACTCTGCTAATATGGAAGCGGAGGGCCCACACACCTCCCCTGAGGGACCTCTGTCCTTGGCTCGGCAGTGTAGGCAGTCCCAAAAACAGCTGAGGGGAGCGCAGCTGCTCTGATGTTGGAAGTGGGGGCCAGCGCATGCCCAGAGGGCACCAGAGGGAGCGTGCTTCACCTGCGCTTGTAAGTCACTACCTGCGGCCACATCACATACTCCTTCTTCCTCCCTGGCTGCTCCTCACAGGTGGGGGCCACACATGGTCACAGCGCCCACTCTGCAGGTCCTGGCACAAGAGGGTAGCAATCAGCACACACTACCCACGCTTCAAAAAACACTGCACCACAGCTCCCAACAAAGCACTCCAAATGCACTGGGGAAGACAGTAATGAGGTATGCCAGCCCAGGATATCGCGCTTACCAAGTGATATAGTTCCATGCCAGGGGCAACACTTGAGCCTCTGAAATCCGATACTGGCCCCTGGACGATCACTGGGGCACACAGGAACAGAAGAACAGCAGCAGGCCAGCACATCAGGGTCCTTGGAATGAAGTGACAGTCCCTCCTGTGACCCAGCAGGCCACAGGTCAGCACTACAAGTAGGTCAGTCCTAATGGTGGTTCCTCCTGGCATACCAGTTCCTTCCAGCAGCATCTGGTTACAAGTCCATGCAGTGTTTAAAAACAGAGGACTTCCACTGTGTACTTATACTCAAAATGTCTGTGATCTAGGGGGCACTTCAAAGGAACTTTAGAAGTGCACAACACCCCCTTTCAACCTGAGACCTGGCTCCAGACATCAGTAAGGGGTAGACAAGCCCTTTGTGTGACAGCAGGACACAGTCTACACAAATGAAAGTGCGCCCTGCCTCCCATACTCCCAGCCCAGGAAGACCACTCAGTAGGCAGATTTAATCCTGTTACACCTCCGCCCTCCCTGTGTGATGGCTGTCTGGAAAGTATGCACAAAGCCCAACTGTCACTGTACCCCAGACATGGATTGGAGTCAGGCTGCAAAGCACAAGAGTCATAAGCACAGTGAAATGCACACTTTTTAAAAGTGGCATTTCCACAATAGTAATTAAAAAGTCCACCTACACCAATAAGCAGGATTTCTCACTACCATTCCAAACATGCCCGCGCTACTCCTCATAGATCAGAAATTACCACTTAGATACATATAAGGAAATTCCTAATGCAAGCCTATGAGTGGAGCAGCACTCACAGGAGTGAGAAACCAAATAGGCTGTTTGTCACTACCAGGACATGCCACACAATGAAGGCACATGCCCTACCTTTTACCTATACAGCACCCTGCCCACAGGGCTACCTAGGGCCTACCCTAGGGGTGACCTATAAGTAGAAAAGGGGGAGTTCCATGCTTGGTAAGTAACTATAGATGGCAAGTTAATGTGACAGTAAACTGTGCACGCCGGCCTTGAGGTGGTGGGCTTGAGACAGTTTTGACAGGCTACGTCTGTGGTTGGTGCAAGCAGCGCTGCAAGCCCACTAGTAGCATTTAATTTACAGGCCCTGGGTATATAGGATACCACTGTACAAGGGACTGATATGTAAATTAAATGTGCCAAACTTGTGTAGGCCAAAGATACCAAGTTTGAAGTAGAGAGCATATGCACTTTAGCACTGATCAGCAGTGTTAAAATGACCAGAGCCCCAAAACCAACAAAAAGAGGGTCAGAAAACCAGGAAGAGGAAGGCAAAAAGTTTGGGGATGACCCTGCAAAAAGGGCCAGGTCCAACAGATCGCTGAAAGCACTCCGCTTGGGACCACATGCAGTGAAGTCACCTGAATCAAGGGTTGGCACTCTATCGCCCATGGTAGGGGTGTGCTCAGGAACTCTAGTCGCTCCAGTCTTGCGAGGTACAGGTAAGACTGTTTCTGAACCAGTCGGCCCTAGAGGAAACTTGCTGCTAATTCGTGCTGTGGCCCTGGAACACTGTTGAATGTTAGAATAGAGTCACAGTGAACTTACGAATCTCCGACTGCTAGTGGGGCATACTTTGGAACTTCCAAATAGTGAATGGGGAATAACCACTATTGTTAAATCGAGGAGTAAGTGGGGTAGGCAACTGCAACACATACACTAGAGCCATGACATCAGAAGAAATGAGTAGCTGTGTGTGAATGTCGTATCTAAACAAAATATTTATCTTTTTTCATAAAACTGAGTACTTTGCTGGACAATGATTTATTGCTACTTCTGTGTGCATTTTGAGATGTGAGCCGGTATTCACTCCCCTGTATCCACACCTCAATCTTTAATTATTTTAAAAGCTGTTTAGCCAATCATATTTGGAAGTATTCCTGAAGTTAGGAAAAGTTACTTGCCTGTGATAATAATTATCCTATGAAAATCTTCCTCAGATTCATTACATTTATAATATTTCCCTGTCTCTTAGTGCAACTTCGGCATTGTACCGCTTTTTACTTTTAAAAATATATTCTAATATAGATACTAATTTTTCCATCTCCAATTTGTTAAAATATTATTGAGATTCTTAAGACCTAAGAAAAAAATCTGTTGAACTACAGTCTCAAGTGAAAAAGATTACTTCCTCATAAAATTGTATTTTAACCATGTGTGGGGCTTCTTTTGGCTATGGAGGAACAGTCGTTGGAGCAAGCTTACCTTAGATATTTTTTCTGCATTAAATGTTCACCCGAACTTTAATTAGGGGAGGATAAGAGGGATGGTAGTGAATCTAGGCTGGATATGATCAATAGAGCATCTTCGTTAGGAGTAATGTTTCATTCTCCAGCAGGGGCTAATTCCCAGTTTTATAGCTTTTACAATAGATTTCAAAGCTGTGCCTCAAACCTCCCCGCTAGTGGCTGCTAATATTTTTAAAAGTTATGAATCCGTGGAAGATGTGTTGTCTGAGAATCAATATTACTTAATCTAAATGTTCAGAAACTTTTCAGGTTTTAGTCTTTTTTTTTTTATCAACTAGCATGCCGTTTGTGCTTGTGTGGATACTTTAATTGCAGGATTGCAGAACGAAGAAACAAAAGTCACTTTTATTGAAATTAAACTAAAAATCTCACTCCGAAGCTTAAGGAGGATTTCTGACAAGGATTATGTTGAAACATGTCAGCCACATTAGTACAGAAAATAGGGATATCTCTTGCAACATGTGCTGTTTATAAAATCAAGTTATTGTTGGTCAAGTGCTAAAAATTAATTTCAATCCATCACAGATAATGATTCTTAAGAATGTATGACCCATCTTCAAACAACACAACAAAAATGCATGCTCATACCATTTGCAAAAAGCCAATTTACTCTCCTTCTTCTTTTCAGCAACAGCCTGCTCCTCTTTTCTTTTCTTTTCCATTTCGGCTTGCTTTTCTTTACGAATCTTCTCTTTCAGGTGTTCTTCTTTATCTTCTTTCCATTTTTCAAACACCTAATACCAAAAACATTTATCAATAAGCGCCTCATTGTAAGAAAATATTCAGTTTCAGTACCTCCCAAAGCCTAGCTTAATAGAATGTTACACAACGTGTTCTATTGACTACTTGTAAAATACCGATGCATGTTACTGAGGTTTGCTGCCTACTATGAACATTTAATAAATTACAAAGCATTCGTATAGTAATTTTTATCTTACATGAAAATGATGCCCAGCTTGGCATAGAGCTTAAATGTGCATTGTGTCCTACATTTTGCTCGAGTTACTGCTTCCTCTAACCAAGACACAGATGTTTTCTTTGGAACATTTAGTGTAGGCTTGGCTCTTTTATGGTCTCAATTCAGATTTTAGCTGACCAATTTAGAAAGTAGTTGTCTGGCTACTAACGGTTGTATTTTTTTTCTCTATGTCTAGTGCAAGTGAATTTCAGCCCAATTCCCATTTTTCCCAATTAGTAGACGCAAAGTAACCGCGCAAATTAAGAAATGGGTCTGGGTTAAGTCAAATCCTCTAAAAGGAAAGGAAAGCATTTTACAGGATACATTGACAGCCTTCCTTGCATGGATTGAGCAGGAGTAGTTGGGAGAGTGTCTGACAAGGTTGGCATGAGGAAACACACAGGATGCCAGTCCACAAGAGAATTACTATTTAAAATTAGGGAAGAATGGAGACAACATATAATGTCATTGAGAAGAACTATTGCCCACAGCAACACAAGTGGTTATCTCAAATTTAGAGAGTAGAACAGCAATAACATTAGTAGATGCTTCCCATTTTTAGTTACAGTGAATTAGTTTGCTACATTCTGCAGAGGCAACAATCTTTGAAATTCCTCTGTGTGAAAGTGCAGGTACGGATAACTAACAAGTGTAGTAGTTGTACAGCAATGTCCTAGACACCCACCGTTAACATGTTTAGGAAAACATATTTTTTTCTATTAGCTTTTCAATTCAGCGCTCCTTGCTTTAGCTGTGCCTCATTCCACATATTTTTACTGATCTCTATGTAAAGACTTGAACCAGTTGCTAGATGTTGCACCTTCTCAATTGTCATCAATCTCTAGTTATGCATTGCAGAAACCGAATTTTAAGATTACTAACTTGAACATCATTTTTTATTCTATTAGCATGACATCCACTGTGCTCACAATTATTTGCAAAGTGCTGTTAATTTAAGCAAGACAAAGATAGGCTAGTTTGCTTCTCCATGTCCTGGTCTCTAAGGGCCATGGCCATAGATAACGCTTCAGAGGCAAGTGATTACCTCTTTCGTATGGGTGTCACCCATTTAGTTTAACTGAGTCTTGATTATCAGCAGGTGATGAGTCTTGATTATCAGCAGGTGAAGAGTAAACTAATGGCAATGGTTTTTTCTGAAGAAGCAATTTGAGGTCTTAGATCTTTTATTAGAACATAAACAAATCCACTAGTGACAACAGCACTGATGACTTCCAACAACCAAATAGAGGGATTGAAGTCTTATGCACATCAGAAAGTGAAACAAAACCCACTCCTTTCTCCTTCATGCTTCCTATACTTTTCTTTTTATCTTGCTCATGCCATCTGGACTTACACAAACTTGAATGTTGGTTGTATACAAACCCTGACTCATCTAACTCCCAAGATTAATCCATTAACCGAGCAAAGGGGCTAACTGGTGATAAAGAAGAAATGTTGATGAAAGGGGTTTAAATTGACTACAAACAGAAATATCTTATACGTTTTTCATTACAAAAGTGGAGAAAATTAAATTTATGATGTCTTTTCCTGTGGCTCAGATGTTTCACACTTCTAAGGAAGATGAAAAATATACCCCAACGGTAAGTGAGCAATAGTAACAGGAGTAAACTTAATGGAGCTTAACGTCTAGAGTTTTTCGATCTCATGATTATCTTGGTCTGTACTTGCATACTTACTATTCAAGTGGGTGCTGGTGCAACCACTGGAGTTGCCCTGGACAGAATTTCAACATATGAACTTAATCTGTAAATATGGAACAAAGTTGTCCATGAAAGGATCCAGAACCATATTGATGGATGCTTTCCAGTCGGGAGAATGTTTAAAAAGAACTAGGAAATAAATCTTTAAGCAGATTCTTTTTGGACTTTTTATGAACTTGAAATGCAATCACATTTCAGGTACATAGTCCCGCTCACAAAAATAACAGTTTGGACAGTGTCATGCTGGCTAAAACCAAAGTAAACTCAAAGGATGTGAAACCAAGGTAAATGCAAGAAATCTGCTTGATTCAGTCGGGACCTCAAGATTGCAGGGCTGTTATATGGAGAATAATTTTTGATTTCTAGTGTCTGCTTAAATAAGTAATTTGTAAAAATTGTCAAGGAGTGTTTTCTTTGTGAATGTTACAAGATAAGAATAACACTCACCCAATCAATTGCAATTACTGTTTGAATATTCTAGGAATCATAGTTTTTCACAATAGTCGGAAGAAACAAAGAAATAAATACTGCACACACCATAAACAAAACAAGTAGTAAGTACTTCAGCATTACAAAAACTGCATTACTGTAACCTTATGCATCACTTGAACTTTTCAGTTTAAACTGTGACGTTGGTATTAAATAACTGTGTGCCTGGAGGTACAGACCAAGCAAGATCAATAAAGACTCCTAATTAGCATCCTGCTACCTAAGGAGAGTACTATAGATTTTAATTGATTCTAAATTGAAAGGATGCACTATTGTGCAAATAATCCAACAGAAGGCAGCTTTAAATGTATGTCCTCAATAATTTACAAGATAAAGTTGCAAGAAAGTCATTACTACATTTGTGTTTGAATTTTATTTTAAGTTGTAGGACCTCTACATTGGCTGTGTTTAGTGACTCTTGCTTCACCTTACCTGTGAAGCCCAAGAGCCAAAACCACATTTGGATGTGCTTTGTGGTCTATGAAGTGATGACAGAGCAAAACAAGTTGAGAAGGAATGCAAATTTTGAGTCGCATTGGACTAATTTGCAAGATCAGCCATCTCTCAAATGAGCCCAATGGAGCACTTACACAGCAAGCATTCCAAAATGCAACGTTCCCGTTTGAATTAAAATAAAGATGCATGCTTTTAATAGAAAAGAAAATATATTTCTCACTGCCTTTTTTGATTCTTCTTTCTTCTCTGCCATTTGCTCCAATTCGTTTCTTTTCTTCTCCTCCTCTTCCTTCAGTTTCATTAAGTTTTTCTTAAGTTCCTTTGTTTTTACTGCCTTCCAGGCTTGAAAGGATGCACTTGCTTCTTCTTTCTTAGCACCACCCTCCTGTAAAAAAATAGACATCAGTTTTAAAATTGATAACAGATGCTTTAAGGTAGATTATAGCACTCATTTATTTTATCTAAGAGTCACAAGCTTCAAGGTAAATTAACTGAATCAAGCCAAATACTTCCATTCGTAAAAAAAATGAATATGAGGCTTGAGATAACATAACTCTTAACAATCTCCATGACCAACAATCTAGCTTCCGGCCTATGATTGGAACCCAAATGGCCAAAATAAGACAGGAACACCTCAGCACATTCCATCAAGTTCAATAAACCTCTGGGTTTTATTACGATGGCATTCACAAAATGTTCTTGAGCAAACAATATAGTGGGCAGAGGTTTCTGGACAAGACTGGATCAGTTCTCTTCATCTCAGCAGGAAACATAAATAACTAAAAGGGCTGATGGAGTTGTCCATCGAAGGAATGTCATGTAGAGTAAAACAATAATCCTCCCTCTTTGTGATGTCATTCATAACCTACAAGTGCATCCGATACATGTTAACATTTTTTGAGAGAACAAATGTCCATGTAGTTTCAAATACAGAGAAAAAGCAAGCCCATAATAATTGTGCAATTCAAAAAATATGCACCTGAAGACTGTTTGACATACATGATGATGCTATAAAAGATGTATTATTAAATCTATACTCCTGATTCTCACTTGCAATTAAAACACTTCAAATGTGGTGAAAGTGCTCCGTGCTCATACATAGTACACATTGTCAAAGTGAATCCAGTGCATAACAAAGTGGTTTTCAGTACGACCATACATAGAACAAAAGAATGAGCCAGAATGTTGTTTGCAAGGTATACTTGATCACATTTTGATGCCCTAGAATGCAGGATCATACTTAGGGATGGACAGTAATTGAAAAACGTCTGAGAAAGAAATTATAGATTCCATAAAATCTGAGTACACAGAGAAAATAAATTAGAATAGAATAGACAATAATCTACAGCAACACATGCATACTTGGTGGTGAAGGTGCACCAGATCGGGGAAGATTCATGGCAGCAAATTATTGAACTGGTCTCAACTCAGCCTCATGGTGATAGTATCTCAGCACTACTGAGCAAAGGAACTTAAATAGACTTGCCTGTGACACTGCAAACATAAGATTGAACAGCATGAAGGATTGACATTTCTTGAAATATTTGACTTTTGCACACTCTTCCATGGGCAGTCAATACTGTTATAGCAGCAGATCGTACAATTGTCACGTTTGTTTTCTTGTTTGTTGTTCTGTGCATTATATTTATAAGCTTATTTCACTTGTTTAATTGTTAGGTGTAATTACAATTACACTTTGTTTTTGTTAAAAATGGCCAGCTCTACAGAATTATTTAAGTCAATACTTTTTTTTAGTAAATTTTTATCCTCATATCTCCTTATTCCATATCTAGTAATACTATTCCCTTCCACAGTTGGTTGCCCCAATACGGTCACCTGAATTTCTTCCCTCAAGAGGACCGCCACCCACTCTTCATTTAGTTTTCAAATGAACACAGTCTTATTTCTGATGGACTCTAGCCATCCTGCTGTGCAACTTTTGGCATCAGATCTGTGTGGAGTTCTCCCTGCATGCAGCAGCATGATTCCCATGGCTATTTTCTATTTCTTTTGAGAAATGTTTTCTACAACTTCCAGTAACTCGCTGACACAACCATTTCTGTAATTCCGTTATGGATGTGACTTCCATTTATTGAGGGATCTTCCTCACAGGAGATAGGCCCCACTGCTTCACAGCCACCTCCGATTTTACAGTACCTCTTCCTTAAGTTGTTCCCTGGTATCTATTGGTTTCTGGGCCATCTACTTTCATTGCATGTCAGCCACCTCTACACCAAATTTAGTTTGCATGGATTTACCTCTAGAAACTCCTGTACTATCCCAGTTGGTTCACTTCATCCCTCCAATCTCATTACAGATTTTTTCTTGGGTGAGCAAGAATTGTATATGCTACTTTACTTATTATTGGAATCTAATTAATACAATTCTAACCATTGCTTATTTAGACATATCAGAGGCTCCTGTAAGTGTGTGCATAGAGTGACTTTCACCTTCACCACAAGTACATATGTGTGCTGCCATACATTATTGCCCCCTCTATTCGATTCTATCCTAATTTCTTCCCTTTTCTCTCTGTATTCACAGCTTAAAGAAAGTATGATTCCTTATTCCAGTTTTTGTTATATCACTGCCCAGTCCTCATGACGATGCCTTATTTTTCACGGATCCAAACACCAGCAACAATACGCCGGTCCCATTCTGTCCCAATGTATAAACCTGCTTTAGGTATATATAATACATGTGTTAGGGCAGGTCCTGGTAAACTTCCAAATCAGCAGCGGCAGCCGCATAACTGAAGAGGATGAATGGGGGTGAGGTGATAGGGAGGGCAGAGACAAGGTGAAAATAAAAAATAAAATAAAACACACTTACCTTGCCTCAATCCCTGCTGCCTCGCTTGTCGCTCCTCTTGTGGTGTCCCAGCATTCATTACTGGAACAGCAGCACAGGTTCCCCAGAATCCTGGCGCTGCTTTCATGCTAAACTTTGCATGAAAGCTGCACCAGGATTGGTCTGAGTGTCTCAGACTGCCGCTCGGACACAGCCCTGGGGTCTGTGAAGTTTCTCCAACCCAGCTGTTAAACACAGGTGGGCAGTAGAACCTAAGTACGCATTTGTGTTTGGCCGGCCTCAGATGGCTGGCCAAACACACATGCGCACGTAGGTGCACTCTCCCTTCTCCCACCTCTGTGGTGAAGCCCGCCCCTCCATGCACTGCGGGCTGTGCCAGAAGCAGAAAATAAATCTATAGTAAACTATCCTTTTTGTTCTGTTTCTGGCTCAGCCAGAGGGGTGACGCTCCTTCACCATAGCGACGGAGCCGCCCTTGTCCAAATGTATGATCATGACAGCCAAATCCACATACATTTGATGAATGAAATGATGCAGTTCGCTACGCGGACATTAACAAATATCTAGACTACATGTTTTACTGTATGGAAGAAAGCATCCTCTGGTAGAACAGAGCAAAAACTGCGATCTCAGAAATGTGTGCGGACAAAGAGTGGGGAAGGCGTTGGATCCATGATTCTCCCTTTCAACCTCTCCCTTTTATCTTCAGGCCAGGGACACATCAAAGTAATCATATTTTAGAAAAAGCTAACTTTTGTCACCACCAACGAGGCCAGTGGTCAAAGGAGTCGACCTAAAGCGGTCTTTAATTGTATTGTATCGCAAGTCCATTTATATAGAACTCAGTACCCATGACAAGGCATCTAAGCACTTTTAGATAAGCACTCTTCTCCAGAACCCAAGGTTAGTGGGACATTTGTTTGCACTGCATTTGAAGCTCTGTTGCTGCTGCATACCCTGGGGTTTGACTACATCCTACAAGACATTGTTCACTTGCAGAGGTGAGGCCACCAGCCCTCACAACACTTAAAAACATGCTCAGAGCCTAGTGGCACAGGACATTTGTTTGCACTGCATTTGAAGCTCTTTTGCTGCAGCATACTTTGGGGTGAGACTACATCCCCAAAGGCACACACTTGCAGAGGTGTGGTCACCATCCTTCACAGCGCAATAAGTGTGCTTGGACCCCCACAGCTTGGGACGCGTGCTGGATGCAACTGGGCCAAGAGCGAGCCCATCTATGCCCATCATCAGCCCAAAGAGGCCAGGCCACCCCTCTTGGCTCAACAGCTGTTACTTCTTGGTTATCCTTTCCTCCGGACAGATGGGTAAAAGGAAAACAGAGAGCAGTGCTACTGCGGGCGACACAATTTTGACCATTGATTTATTTTTGGTGCAGGCACCGGGGATCCTCTCTGAAGACTGGTTTGACGAAATGGAGACTCTTGCAGGAATTGCTAGGGGGGACTGCCAGCGGGTGTCTGTTGTGATATCCCTGCGGTTGTCAATGCCCCACTAGACTTAGTCCATCCGTCTACTAGCCAAGATCGATGAATCGAGCATGCAGATACTTCAGCTGTTACTGAACCCCCTGTTGAGAAGAAGAAAGGAGGGGTGATACATAAGAAGGCTTTGTTGACCCGGAAGGGGGCAGAAGCTGAATTGGACACAGAGATTCTCACTCCTGTTACATTGATCCTGGACGAGATCTGTAGTAGGCTAGAAACTAAGTTAAAGGGGGTTTTAAAACTGCTGATGACTCCCTCGAAAACATAGAGACAAGGCTATCCCTGTTGTCTACACGTATCGCTAGAAGTCCCATTGGGGTCCCCTTTACCACAACCTCCCTGGGTCTGCCCATAGCAATACAGAAAAGGAAAGAAATGGGGAAAATGCTGAAACATTATGTGTATCACATATAGCAGCCTAAGAGGAGTCACAGGGGCCAAGGCTTGTCCTACAGGATTCTTCTAGGGAATCCTCACAATCTCAAGGAGAGAAGGCAAAGAGCGTGTTTAACATTGTTAGAAATGGGGTTCCTGCGTGGCTAGGGTAGGCACCTCACCCAGGCAGGGACCACCACTCTAGTCAGGGCTAGGGAGCTACACAATGAAGATGACCCCTGCTCACCCCTTTGGCAGAGGCGACGTCTAAAGCGTTTGCAGAACACACACAATACTAGTGACACAATAAATACACCACAAAGAAAACTCCACAACAAGTTACATAAAAATATACTGTATTGCACAAAACATCATTAGACCAAAAACAACATGTATCACTAATACCCTGCTACACAAGCAGTTGTCAGATTATCACACTATGTCTTAGGACTCTACAAGTCAGCAGTAGTCAGGTAAACACATTATTACAAAGAATAAATGCACACAGAAGGAAACATTTCTAAATGGTGAGTCATCATTATCACTAACATAAATGCACATATCTTGAAAAACATTTCCATATGACATATGTCATAAACCCACCCTGCATTATATGTGTACTGCAGACCCTGCGAATGTAAATGTCTCCTGAAATGGGCAAATACAACATATTACATGGATCAGGTCATCAAACCACGTGTAGAACCAATGAGGGCAAACAGGTTACAGTGACATGTATCCTCTGCAACCCCTTTCTACATGCTGTTCACCGTGCCTCTGCGCGTCCAGTATCCGATACATGGTGTGAGCTAAACTCACCACGTCAACATAAGAACTCCTGCGCTCCTCTTACACGAGTTACGGTAGTTAGGGACGCATGTGTCTCAATCTAGGAGCTCCTGAGTTCCGAGAGTGGCTCATGAGGCAGTGTCCAAACAATTCTGGCGGGACCAGGGACTCTCCCTGCATTTCCTCGTGAAAGAAGCCACAGCCAGGCAGCCATCCGCCTAACTGTGGCCAGCTGCTCCCTCCGGCGGCACCACTCCTTGAGAGCGTCCTGAGCCCTCCCAGGCCCTTGGGTCACACAGTAGCCCTCCTGACAGCAGGGTCCATTGCACCCACCCAAGCCATGGCGGTGATTTCTCAGAAGAAAGAAGTGACTGCTCATGCCTCCGGGTCACCATCGAGGTCGCGCTCGTCAGCGCGTTGTAAGAGGCTGCAGGCGGGCTCCTCTTGGTCTTTCATGCATCGGGATTGGAGGGGGGGACAACCACTTGGACAAGGGGCACATTCCTACGCCCAAAGCAGGTGGTAAATCATGAATAAGGCACTCCTCACGCACCGTAGCAAACAAGTGGAGTGCTCTTCATGCTCCTGAATAGCACACACAGTGCTTCCCTCGTGCTGAGGAAATTCATCACAAAGTGTCCTTCATGCACTTTAGATAGGTGAAATACCGGGGGTAAGGGGTCACCACCCAGTCCCTGGAGACAGCTGTGGGGGCACAAGGCTGCAGGGCCCAGGCAAGCAGGCCGGCACAAGGGTCTAGAAAAAGCAGTGCCAGTCCTTCTAGTGATATAGCAGGTCACGTCAGTCCTACAGCGGAGCAGTCCCAAGGCAGTTCCAGGCAAGTGCTTCCTGCATCTAGTGCCCAATTCTTTAGTCCAGTGTTGTCTAACACATGGGTAATAATCCCTCTACTTATACTCCTTTTGCCCAGTGGCAGTGGGGAGAAGGTTCCAACCAGTTCCAGGAATGCCCCTTCTCCTCCACACTGTCTCCAGACATCAGTAGGGCCTTTTATGTCAGGGCAGGATGCAGTCTATACAAATGTAAGTGTGCCCGCCTCTACCTCTCCTAGCCCAGGAAGACCACTCATGTATTCCTATTACACCTCCACCCTCCGTGTGTGATGGTTGTCTGGAAAGTATGCACAAAGCCTCGCTGTCACCCTACTCCAGACAGCTACCCTACCCCAGACAGCTACCCTATCCCAGATGTGGGTTGGACTCAAGCTGCAAAAACACCAGAGTTATAGGCACAGAGAGTGACATTTCTACAATGGTAATAAAAAGTCCATACCATTCCAACCATACCAAACATGCCTACACCATCCCTCATTGATCAGAAAATACCACTTAGCCATATGAAAGGGCACTTCCAATTCAAACCTATGAGAGGCAGCATTCACAGCAGTGAGAAGCCAAATAGGCTATTTGTCACTACTAGGACAGGCCACACAACAAGGCACATGTCCTACCTCCTACCTAGACAGCACCCTGCTCATAGGGCTGCCTAGGGCCTACTTTATTAGTGACATATGTAGTAAAAGGGGAGTTTCAGGCCTGGCAAGTAAATTTAGATGCCAGGTCCCTGTGGCAGTAAACTGCGCCCGCATTTACTGCCCGCATTTTCTCAGCCCTTACTGCCATCTGTGCCTTATAGCCTGTCTCCAATCCACGTCTGGTCTGTGCTGCTTGACAGCTCCCCTTGTGCATTCCACCCAAACAACCATAAACACAGGATACTCAGTCACATCTACATTCCTCTGCATACTGAATGGGTCTCCCAGGGCAGGAAGTGTAGAAGGGCTCTCTCCTACATTTCAAAATCCAGTAGCCTGCTCTTACACAAAGGACTGATAACCCCCCCCACATGGATCCTAGCAGACAGGACTGGGCTGGGCTGAAAGGGGAACCTGTGCACTTCGAAACCACTCTTTGAAGTGTCCCCAACTTCAAAGACATTTGTGGGTATATAAAGTGGGTCTCTGACCCCACCAAATCAGACACTTCTGGATCTACACCTGCACTCTGTCAGATGAACTGCCTGGCTGCACAAAGGACTCATCTGGGCTGCTTTACTGAGAAGGACTGCTGCCCTGCTGGCCTCTGACCTTGCTGGAAGGACTCTACCTTCCCCAAAGGTGCTCTCCAAGGGTTTGGATTGCGCTGTCCTCCTGTTCTGAAGTCTCAGGGCCAACAAAGACTTAACCAGCTAGCTTTCAGCTAGTTTTATGACTTGAGGGACACAAAGAATGACTTTAGCGACACCAACACCGACGCCGCAGCTGCTCCCGATCCGTGGACATCGCTGCATGCCACGACCATGGCCTGCAACACAAGTCTGACTTTGCTGCAATGCCTCCGATTACATGAAGTGTGATCGCAACACTGCAAAGTCAACTCATCACGTCTTCACCAACTGGATTCATCTACCCAGTCGGGTCACAAGGAACCGACACCTTGCCACTGATGCCGCACCAGCTCTCTCCGCAACCGAACGTAACCGACATCTCGCCTCCCCTGCCTCGCAGTACAGAACCGACACCTCACCTCCCAGGAAGCCGTAAGGGACAGACGCTGCACAGACTCCCACAACGTTTCATCTCCACTACTCCATGCAACGTCCTTGTTTTTTCATTTCCAAAGGTACTGTGCCTGGGGGTCCGTGTGACTCCATGACAGACACCTGTGGCTTTAGATTACTGGGAACGACTCCGTCAACTACGCCATGATTACCCCGGTTAGACCTATTGAGTTTCTAAATGCTTTAGTGGGATTTAATCTTAAAAAATTCAGAACCTTGCTTGTGTACATTGGATTTTCATTGTTCCAACCTTATTTTATTGAGATAAATATCTATTTTTCTAAACCAGTGTGGCATATTTTTGTGTTGTTTTCACTGTGTTACTGTATGAGTTATTGCACAAATAGTTTTCACATTGCCTTCTAAGTTAAGCCTGTCTGCTCTGTGCCAAGCTACCAGAAGGTGAGCACAGGATAATTTGGGATGTGTTGTGTCTTACCTTGACTAGGACTGTGGTCCCTAGTTGTACAAGGGTGTATACCTCTGCCAACTGGAGACCCAATTTCTAACACACCCCATCACATTTAATGAGGTTTACAATGCCATTTTATTCATGTCGAACAATGAAGCTTCAGGCCCAGATGAGGGTCTCTGCAGATTTTTACAAAGCTGACCCTCAAACCTGGGCAAAAATTCTGATGCAAGTGTGCAAAGCAGCCTGTAAAAAAAGGTCTTTTACCATCTTGGTCTAGATCAATCATTGTCACAGTATTTAAATGTGATCCAGAGTTGAACCCCAATACTATTGCCCCATAACTTTATTAGAGTCTGCAGTGAAAAGTATGCAGAGATTGGTGTTGGCAAGGCTCAGAGATTGGCTGGAGCAAAATAATGTTATTTCCAATCTGCAATATGGTTTTAGACCAGGTAAAGGGACGCTAGACCAGTGCATAAGCCTCCCGATGATCATTGGTAAATATACTATAGCCAAAACGGGTAACCTCAACTTGGTGTTTATGGCTCTCATGTCAGCCTTTGATTGAGGGAACAGATCCAAACTCTTCGTCACGCTCATGAAGGTGGGAGTAGATCTTTCAGCATCAGTGAGATGTAACCTGGATGGTAGTCTGTCTGCACCTGTGAAAGTGCAAAGGGGAGTTTGACAAGGGTGGATTTTAGCACCCTCTATATTAACAACCTGGGCTCAAGACTTTCTGATGTCTGCAAGGATATTCCCGAGCAGGATCCACATTAATCCCAGCACTCCAATAAACGGCTGACACAGTTATGGTAGCCAGGACACCAGTGGGTCAGGAATGCTTGCTTGATGCCTTTATTGATTTCATGGATAAGCTACACCTAAGCACATATTTTACTAAGTCACACACTATGGTGGTGGGTCATAGGAAAAAAGAGCAGAAAAAATGTTTTGGAAGTGCCACTGAACTGACAAGGGTAACTGCATTCCCATACTAAAGGGTCCTTTTTGATGAGCTGGGGACTTGGGCTTCTCAAAGGACATTCAACTTTGTGAAGAGACTGGCGGCAAACCAGTGAAGGCTCTGCAAAAGGTATATAAAGCAAAATGTATACTTATGGCAAGCTATGGATGTGATGTATGCGGCTACAAAATGCCAGGGGTCTGCAAGTGGTAGAAAACAAGTTCTTGAGATGACTCCTAGCGGTTCCCCAAGGAATACCCTCTTATATAGTTCATAAAGAATAGGATATAGGATACACCTCAGACCTTGTAGCACTGGCTCCCATGATGAGATGGCTTTGGATATGGGTTAATCCAAAACTTCAGCTCATTGTTTTTTACTGACAAGGTTAAGGATTAACCTCAAACATTGGTTGCTGGCTTTCCCGCAAGGTCCCCACAGAGTTGAGGAGCTAAACCCTTGCTCATGCGATAATTTCTCTCAACAAGATAATTTGCATTTTGTCATGTTTTGTGGCCACTATTGTGCCTTGAGGCAGCATTTTATAGTCTCTGTTTAAAAAAAAAACATTTTTGCAAGCAAGACCAGCGCCAAGATATTTGCGAATTCTCCCAAGCCCTGCGGTTTGTTTTACCGTGGCAAATTTCTTGGCAGGAGTCCTTAGAATTAGGAAAAGGTTATCTGACTAAAAAGGTATTCCCACCTATTATGATTATAAGTTGTATTGCATGTGATTGATGTTCAATCTTTGATTGATGTGTATTTTTAATCGAAATTTTTCTATTTTTGTAATGTCCTTTTTAACTAAATCCATTTTAAACAATGTTTGGAATGTTTTAAAGGTTTTTGTATTATTTTAGCATAGTATTCGATTTTATGTTTTTTTTAAAATGGTTTTAAATAGTCAGTCAAGAATATTTTATTCGGCTAACTGACAGTGGTCAATGGTTATTGGAGTCAGTTTTGTGCTCTGTTGGAAACCTTTCCATTCATATACACCAGTTTCTTTGTGGAAGATTAAAGTAATACTGGCCTCGAAAAATTACAAAAATGTTACTAGACCTGGAGGTCGAGTAACTTGAATAATCTACTTGACCTAACTGTAATGTACTTGACCAGTAAATGGATGTCAAATTGTCTGATCCTAAACAAATAGTTTACAGAGTCCCCTTTTTCCTCATTCTCAAATATGACTGCACCTTCAAATATGTGAGCTCAGCATTTCTGCTGCTCCAAAAAACCTCCTTTGTTTGATTAAGTAGACTAAGGCTTGCTGCACGTATCACAAGACTCTAGCCCACATATAGGGGATACATGACCCATGACTGGCTTTTAGTTTACCAACAGCATTGCTATCAGGGCAGAGGTGTTTCTCAGTTTGTTTAAACACTCACTTTTAACAAATATATTACTAAACCATGATGTGGAAGCATATGGTCATCCACACATAGTACATTTCCAAGAAATGTCCAAAAACCTTACCACTAACTGGCATCTTCACCAATTAAACTAAATAGTGTATTAACAAACAGTGAAAATTGGGTTTCAGAAAACATATCCTTTGCACATCAACATGCAAGGTATCCTGATTTATTTTCATCCTATTAAAATATTTTTTCATCACACAGAAATACAAAAAATGGGCTTTCAAAACTACTGAAATATATTTTGAAATGTTTGTACAATTGATTTAGTCATTTAAATTTTGTGTTAGGACAAACCTGACACTCTATATCCTTTTATTTTACATTCGAAGCAGCAGGTCTCACAGTTCACCTTACAAAGTCCTGGAACTCTGCAGTCAGAAGGAAAATTAATTGTAAGACAAACTGACTTTTGAACTCAGTCTGTGAACACAGAGCAAACATGACATGCAAGAACAAGATTTAAAGGAGTCTTTTATTGCTCCTCCACTTTCTGACTGAACAGAACACCTGTTCTTTGGCAAATTGCCATTAGGGGCTAGCCCTAACAGTAGCTTGACCTCATCAATAATGACTTGCCACAGCGAGTGTGAGTGGTGGAGTAGATTTTCGAGTCCTGTAATAGGATTTAGATGTGATTATTAGTGAGTGCTACGTGAGTGCATGCAAATAGTTGGTGCCATGAGCACATAGACTAGAGGAAAATAGGTCTTGTTAGATTCCAGGGGTATGGTTTAAAGGGAGGAGATTTTGTGAACCATGAAAGTAAGTATTCACCATAACTGTTGAACCAGCGCCTCTAGACCCTCATGGGTGATTTGCCACACTCTATAAATGTTTGGCTGACTAATTGAATTTCAATGACGGTTAGATTTGCATATTGTGTCTTCAACTGAAGCTGAAGGGATTTTTATTAATGTTTTTATAACATACCTTTGTTTATGGTCTTATCAAGCACATTTCACCTTATGAGTGCTTGTGTCTCCTGACAAATAAATGTACTGCTTCAGATATTGAAAAGAAGATGTCAAATATTCTTGTCCCAGATTTGGCCACACTGTCAGTATTAGTTTTCTTATCAACATTTAAGGACATATGGATGCTGGATTTGACATGTTTAGCAAGATACCGTCTTAATAAATTTGTTTGATTTGCAGTAGCCTAGTCCAGTTAGTATACTTATTTTGGAAACACTTTTGCTGTTGATGGCTGAATTTTTAGGGCGCATAATAAAGAGATTCTTGTCAAATGACAATATGTTTCTATGTTCTGACATTGGTGGTAGGATTTCAATATAGTAGCTTGATCCAATAGGATGAAAAAATTACTTTCCTTTAACAACAGATCTTCAGCGTTTCTATCTTTTATAAATTCACATGACTGAACATTCTCAGTAGGAATGCTCGGTATAAAGTGTTATAAAAGTAGGGTACAAATAAACACTCTTTAAAATAGAAATAGCCATTCATCATATATACTCTGTCCATTTATTTTCTATTGGCCAATCAGCTGGAGAGACAGTGAGCTCATCTGACAAAAATACTACATAAGTACATTCCAAATTCTTGTGCAAAAGCACATCTCTCACAATCAAATCAGATGTTCTTATATATAACCATTTTGTGAATATGACTGGATAAAGACCTCCATCTAGAGTCTCAGCATAAAAAATATGAATGTGAGTACCTAAGGAATCCCTGAGGTAATCGCCAGTACACAGCTTATGTCCACAAAGGCACTCACAGTAGTATTCTTGCTTTGACAGTACATTTCGTCTTTTATGTTGTGGTTGTGCTTTTATTATTAGCAATTAATATTTCTAATTCTTTGACATCATTGCATTTAAGTACATCTTTTACAAAACACCAAGTATTTTGTTTTGTTGATTTGTAAAATCTGCCCTTGAATGCAAGGAATCTTGGTTTCTCTTTGCCAGTTACTCATTGTTTTGAAATACAATCTAAGCCTGTATATCTAGTCAAATGAAAAAAACAGAAGACGGTTTGAAACACTATTTGTAAGAAACAGACCAGTGTTCATTTTGCTATTTCAAAATGTTTGCACTCAGACCCTGCGATTGTAGTTCATTTCATTAAAGATACTTGGAAAGGGTAATGATTTTAAATCGTTCAATGTACAGTGTAAATAACGAAAAACATTGCCAATTGGTATAGATAACACACCAATCTTTTTTTTTCCTTTTCCTTTTCCTCTTCCATCTTTTTGATTTTCTGTAGCTCATGTAAAAATATTTTCTTCTTTTCCAGCCAGTCCTACAGAACAGAAGGAGAAAACTGTTACATGAAAGTTATTTTGAATATGATAACTCTGTCATGACATAATTCAAATGTTATTAGTTCTGAATACACTAGCCATTATTCACAACCATATAAATTCCACACAGTTAATGCTCTGAATGCAAATATCACAAGCACTGGCAAAGCCAATATGTCTGGTTATTTTACAGTGAAAATGCTTCTTCGCACCGGGGATGGGTGGATAAATGGGTGAGTGTATGAGTGCTAGCTACACATTAAAAAAATGGAGGATACTACAGCGGAAGACACAATCTCCTCACAATGGCTAATGGAAGTATGGAGGATGAGGCAACATACACATTTGGTCAAATGTGTGAAGCCATCATCTATTTTGCTCTGCCCTGAAATGCGTAAGCAGCAAATGAGTGAATGTTGCCAAGTAGCCATGCCTGCACACACCACCCACTTTGCTGCCAAGTACTATACCTAGCACTATTTGCCTGCAAAGCCACAATACATGCATAAAAGGAAAGTAGTGCAACATGGCATGTGGCCTAACTAAATACGTTTTGGTTAGTAATATTTTCCTCACGTGGTTATTGTGTGTCACAGAAAAAACCAATAAGCCAGTGCTTACAGAAATTGTAAATTACAATTAGAATTTCAGCAAATTCAATTTCAGTCATTTTTGGCAGCAATTGAGAAACATGTTTAACATATATTTAGTTTCAGTAAAAACTTACAAATCCAAACACTGAATTACAATATCTCAATCTATACAAAAAGATGTGTACAGGGTAAGAAAAATGCCCAAAGTCTAAGTGTCTCAGTTCTATTTCTGAGAGCAATTACAGATGAAGGACCTGATTAGTAATGTAAATAGAAGACAAGGGTACTAAAGTAGCAGGTAGCACTCTGTCACCGATCCTCCCTGTCACTAGATTACTCCACAAACATCTTCACAGAGTGCAAGTGAGGAGGTCAGAGGGAAGATTGGATCCTAAGCAAGACCAATAAGTCTACATTTAGGATGGTCCACAGGGAATAGTGGGCATATTATCAACTTGCATTCCAGCAAAATCTGTGCAGTCATCAAGCACTCATAGTCCAAATGACAGAAGTATTAGAAATGTGGCATTTCAGAAAGCACTCAACTGTTGTCTCAAAGTAACCTTTTACGCTTGGTCTACATAATATGAGGAATTAGTAATGTTGGCGGCTATATAAAAGGAGCAGGCTGTAACAAACTCCATGAAGTCACAGAAGACAAGACTAAGGCCCTCATTTGGATTTTGGCAGTCAATTTCCCTGACCGACTAAGCCCAACCTATCAGCAGACCGCCATCTTACAAGTACTGACTGCTTTCTGGCATCATTGAAGCCGAAACCAGCCAGCAGTCGTGCCGGCGGTCGGTGCTGCGGGGGCGGGTCCCACGCCAACACCGCCACACCAGCAGGACTCCGCCTGCTGTATTACAAGCCATAATATGGCTTGGCGGGGTCCTGCTGGTGTGGTGTTGGCGGCGAGGGAAGACTGCCAGGACCCATCCCCTCCCAGACGTCCCCCTCGACTGAGGAGGTAAGTGGGCATCCGAAGGGAGGGAGAGACCGGGTCTGTGTGTTTGGGTGCATGTGTGCATGTTTGGTGATGGGAAAGGAGGGTGCTAAATGCATGCGTGTATGTGCTAATGAGTGGGTGTTTCTGTGTTGATGAATGTGAGTGAATGGGTGTGTCTGAGTGCATGTATGCATATGCTGAAGTGGTGTGTATGTGCATATATGTGTGCGTGAAATGGTGTGGGAGGTTTGTGAGTGTGTGGACAGCTGGGGGGGACGAGTGCATGGGTGCGGACGTGTTTATGTGTGTGCCTGTGACAGGAATGAAGATTCCTGTCGCCGAGTGCATGACCGCCGGGTTTTCGTGGCGGGCTAACCGCCATGGAAAGCCTGGTGGTTTTCAGCCTCGTAATCCGGATGGCAGGATGGGGCCTGCCACCGGATTGGAGGTGCTCACTGCCGGCCACGGCGGTGCGGCCACACCGGCGGGCCAGGCGGAGTTGTGGAGGCTTGGCATCTGCCAAAACTCACAACTCGTAATGTGGTGGCCCTTACCGCCGGCTCCACGGTGGTAGGTCCGCCAAGGCGAAGCTGGCGGTCATGAGACCATCAGCCTCGTAATGAGGGCCTAAGTCCAAACCTAGGTCCTAAACAACCTTCTGTAGCAAGCCCACAACAAAACATCTGACACAGACCCTTTTGACTTAGTCAACCAAGCAGAAAAAAGGAGACTTTCATTGATTCATGAATTGTTGCAGCTATCACAAAGATGATTCCTGAAAAAGAAGCCCAAAGAAAGCGGCCTCTAACAGCAACAACCGCAGTTTAGTTCCCCAGACAAATAATGACATGGCAGGCAATAGGAGGTAAAAAAGGATATGTTGTCTGTAATGCATTACACAGAAAGTTCCTTGTCAAATAATAAACAGAACAATGTCATTATAAATGTCCCCAAAGTCTCACGTACTGCCTCCTGGATCATCCTACAGATCAAATAATTTTTCAATCTTTTTACCACCCCCCTTGATTTTCATTAAAACAATTTGGCCTGCAAATTTTCTTTGATATCTCTTAAACTCTGTTGCTGACTATCATCAGTTGTGTGGCACTTTGCTTCTTACGTTTTTATCCTTTGCATCTTATTTCAATTGTATGTTTAGGTTATTTATTCATCTACAGTATTGTTTAGTTGATTTTCTTGCAGATAATACCTCACTCACATTTTTCTGGAAGTCTGCTATTGGACGAGGCCTTCTCTGCAGAGTTGGTCTCAAACATTTTGCCTTCACTTCTCTTTTTTGCTGAAATTAGTTTTTGTTGACCTTAGCACTGTGTGCACTTTACCACTGCTAATCAATGCTAAAGTGATCGTGCTCTCTTCTTTAAACATTGTGAAATTGGCTTACACTCAATTGGCACATTTAATTTTCTTATAGGTCCCTAGTCAAGTGGTATTAAGTGTACTCAGGGCTTGTAAATTAAATGCTTCTAGAACACCTTTAGCACTCATGTCACCCACTTAACTACATCTCAAGAATGCCATTGCAACCTGTGTGTGCTGTTTTAAACTGCCATTTCAGCCAGGCAAAATAAACTTTTTGCCAGGCCCAACTCTTTCCTTTTAATACATATAAGTGAACCTTAGGGTAAGCATTAAAATATCATATAGAGTAAGGTGCAGTGGATTTAAAAAGTTGGACATGTACTTTTAAGGTTTACATATCTTGGTAGTCAAAAACTCTCAAATTTACTTTTCAGTCCTGCAGGTCCTACCTGTCCAATAGCATAAAATTAGGTTACCCTTATTACATTTAATAAGTGATAACATTTATGTGGGAGCAGGTGGGAATCGAGTGTTTGGTGCCAGAGGAATTGTAATTTAAAATTCTCTTTAATAATGGAAATGTCGGATTTTAAGTCATATTCTGAAAATGCTACTTCTATACAGTTGGCATTTTCTTGTCCAAACAATTTGGTGCCTGCTTCCAGACCATATCACAATACAGTGTGTGGGTGCTGGCTGGATGGGCCAGGCTGACTTGATAAGAGGGGTGGCGCTGTTATCTGCCACACTTAGTCTTTAAAGGCACTGGCTAAGCCCACACACAAAGGACTTTACCAGTGCCTGTAATATCCCTAAACAAACTGGAACCAAGGCAGGGACACATGAAATTCCAGACACCTCTGTAGGGGGAAATCTCTAAAAGTTTCTTCCTCTTCAAAGGGCAGCCCAGATATAATATGGGAGCCTCAGATCCCCCCCTCAGATCACTTCTGGACCTGTGGAAGACCCCAAAAGAAGGACTGTCTTGCTGCTGGAAGGACTGCCTAGCTGCAAACAGGACCCCCATGTTGCCCTGCAGCCTGAGAAAGGAAGATTGGGCCTGCTCCTTGAGCCCAGACCCACCAAAGTGCCAGAAAGTTGGCTGGCCTCCTGTTTTGAGCTACAAGGACATAACAAGCTCAAGAGACCTTGTCCTGCATCTGCTCAGACTCAAATGAACCTGCAAGGGTCTTATTGCTGGCCTTTGCTGGAATGAGTCCTGACCCCCAAGAGATGCCCCGCAGGGCCTGGACCCTTGGCTGGCTTTGGAGTAGTCTCCTCCAGGGCTAACTGTGAGTTCTCCCAGACCCTGCGCCGCTTGGCATAAAAGGTGTCAAGCTTAAATTAGAGGCAATGTGTAAAGTATTTAAACAGCACTTGGAACAGAAATAAAGTGGAAATGCAACATAAGAAAAATCCCACATCAATTAAGAAAAACAGAGTAAACTTTAATACGTTTTTTGAGACCCAAACAACAAAAATCTATAAAGTGGAACCGGAGATGTGCAATTTAAAAGATTTAATGTAACTGTAGCTCAGAACAGGAGGTCAGCCGCGTGACTTCTGGAGACACGACAGCCTGGGATGAAGGGTGCAGACCCAATCTTCCTTCTCAGCAAGTAAGGCAGCAGGTAGCTTGGCAGTAGAGTAGCAAGGCAGCAGACAAACATTCCTTCTGACAGCAGAGAAGCACAGCAGTCCTTCTTCTGTAGTAGCCACAGGTCCAAAGGTGTACTTACGAGTTGGGTCTGAGGGGCTAATATTTATACTTGGTGCTAACTTGGAAGTAGGAGAAGCCTCTGGAGGTTTCCGCTTCCTGGAGATGTTTGAAATTTCCTGCCTCCCAGCTCTGCCCCCATCTTGTCTGGGGCCTCCCCCTCATCACGTCAGAGATGGTCCATCCTGCCAACACCTATCCCCCCTTTGTCTCACTGTCTTGGAGCAATACTCAGTCATGTGACCCAAGAAACAGGCTGCAGGCACCAAATGGTTGGGACAAGAAAATGCAAACTTTCTAAAAGTGGTATTTTCAGAATTGTGACTTAGAATTCGACTTTACCATTATAGCTGGATTCAAATTATAATTCTTTAGAAACCAAACTAGATATTCCTAACTGCTCCCAATTGAAAGATATATCTTATTAAATCTAATAATGTAACCTAATGTTATGAGAGAGGTAGGCCGCGCAGTAGTGAAAAATAAATTACATCGTTTTTCACTATCAGGACATGTAAAACTTAAAAGTACATGTCCTACTTTTTACCTACCGTGCACCCTTACCTCTGGCTGTACAGGGCCTACCTTAGCAGTGACGTACGTAGCAAAAAAGAAGGTTTAGGCCTGATAAAATTATTATTTTGCCAGGTCGAAATGGCTATTAAAACTGCACACATAGGCTGCAATGACAGGCCTGAGATGATTTAGAAGGCTAGGTTAGTGGGTGGCACAATGAGGAATGCAGGCCACTAGTAGCGTTTCATTTACAGGCCCTAGGTATAGGTTATACCACTTTACTAGGGACTTACAAGTAAATTAAATATGCTAATTGGTGCAAGCCACTTTTACCATGCTTAAAAGAGAAAGCAAAAACACTTTAGCACTGGTTAGCAGTCATAAAGTGTGCAGAGTCCTAAAAGCCAGCAAAAACAGGTTCAGAAAAAAGGAGGGTGAAGGCAAACATTTTAGGGGGTGACCCTGCAGAAAGGGCCAATTTTAAAACAAAAGCACTTATGCATTTTGTGCATCAATGAGTGTTCTTATATCTGGACCAGAATACTTAAAATAAAGAAAAAACAAAAACATCCACCTACTTGCCTAACAGGATTCACTGTGAAAATACGCAGATACATTTAAAATAATAATCTGATATGGACCCAAAACAAAAAGCCAAAAGATGCTCTCTAACAACAGAAGAAAAAATGATCAAGTTTTAAAAGAAGGCATATAGATGAAAAATGCAGCAAAAAGCACTGCAAATCCTCAACAATAGCTTTAACAATATTTACATGTTTTGACTTTTTTTTATTTTTTTATCAAGAAGGCATGCTTTAACTAGAGCTGAAGTGATACCAACACATTCCATCAAAAAAACAGAACACTGCATGAACAGCAAACATATTTGGGATGGGCAACTAACGCCTAAATAATGGGTAATGTAAAACTTTGACTGAATGTGTTAGAATACCATTTTAGGGCAGGAAAACTTGTTACATAAATAAGTACATGGGGCATCATTTGGCGAATGAGTCTTGTGCACTTTTGAATATTACTACATCTCTGTGCATCTATTTGTGTCATGTTTAATTCTCTTCTTCCAAAGAGTAAATGATAAGTGTACCTGATAGACAGCTGCTCGTAAAGTGTCTGCTCCTTCAGGATCGGAAGGACTTTTCAGTAACTGTTTGTTATCCAAAACTGTTAATGTACCCAGATATCGAGATTTTGCTGTTTTATATGTGCTATTTGTCACTGAGGAATTCTTCTTGGTATGCTGTAATGTAGCATCTAGGTACCTGTAAAACAGCAAAACAATAATCTGAAAAACTGGAGCACATTTACAGAGAATGACAGAAACGGTGAGACAAACATCACAAATAATGCCTATTTTGAATCTAAAAGCTTAGCTCATTTCATTTAAAGGCTATAGTTATAGGAAAAAATGTCAGCCATTTCTGAACATTGTGTACATTGTTTCATTGATATTCAACTGTTTTTAGGACTAGTTTGAGACAGCAGCTGATTGTCACGCTTAGAGTCTGGTTTAGAGTTTGGCAGACAGGCACACTGTCACAAATATGATGAATATCCCATTCGCCTTAATACAAGTGCCACAGGATATAACGCATGCAACGTTTTTGACAGAGTGGCCCATCCAACGATATCATCTGTTCCTGTCCAGCAATATCAGATCCTTAGTGTTAACAATGGAGTTGGATTTAGCTCAACCCCCTTTGAACACTGGCCTATTTGGATCAGCATCCTTCCCCATTTGCTTAAGAAACTGTCAGTCATACTACAGAACAGCCCAAAGTAGGAACTTTCTTTCCTTATTTGGTAGTGTCTCTTTGGTGTACCATTCCACACCCTACACTTATACTGCAAAGCATGATGGACTATTTTATATTTACAAAGTATACCTGATCATCATGCTTTTTGTCACATTCAAGTCTTTATCTCATACCACACCCCACAATGCCAATAACACCTACATCACCATCACCAATATCACACCACTAAATAATAATCATAATATCACCCTAAAACCGCACCACTGTTGGGAATACAGCCACCACAAACATTACACGACCCCCAATAATATACAACCAGCAATTCTATCACAATTCATATCACAAACACCACAGATACCACTAGGGCCAGTACTAACACAAATAACACTGCCATCAAAACCACACCACCATAAATATTGACATACTGGACATTACAATTGTCCATTGAATATTTTCTAAAACAAAGAAACATCAAGGAAAAAAAATCTGAAATGTTATAAGAAATGGTATCATTGTGTCTTCATAATAACATTTGTTTATTTTATCATCAAATTTACAAACAGATACGAGGGACAGCCATAGGAATTTCTCTTTCCCCCAGTTATGCCAACCTTCCTATGGGCTGGTGGGAGAGGGAATATGCATGGCAGGAGGATCATCAGGAACATCTCAATAAAGTAATCATATAGCTGCGGTATATTGATGATCTATTCATAATTTTGGATAGAACAAAAGAGGAATTCAGCATATATTTTGAATTGCTGAATCATAATGAACATGGATTAAATTTCACTTATAACATCAGTGAGAATCAAATCTAAATTTTAGACATTAAAGTCTATTTACTGGACAATCAGCTTCACACAACCATGTTTAGGAAAACAGCTACAAACAGTATCCTACATGGAACAAGCTTTCATCCTAAACCCTTATTAATGAGTATTCCATTTGGAGAATTTTTGCGTACTAGACACAATTGCTCTAGTGATGAAGAGATGGAAACACAATTTGCAGATGTGAAACAAAGATTTATTCATAGAGGTTATCCACAATTACATATTGAATTAGGTGCTACTCGGGCCAGACTAAAAACTCAACAAGAAGTTCTGATAGAGAAGTCATTGCAAACTAACAAAGATCAAAATGATAGTCCACGTCTCATACTTACTAACAACAAAGAGAGCAAAGATATTATAAACATTTTAAATAAACATTGGAAAATATTGAGAAATTATTAAGATATTGTAAAAATTGTTGGTGTAAGGCCTCTAGTAACCTATAGGAAATCACGTTCACTCAAAGCGTGTACATTGCCATTAACCAGCACCCATCAAAACTAATTGGTTGAATAATGAAATGGATGGCTTCTACAAATGCAATAAATGTAAAGTCTGTCGAAGAGCCAAAAATGTAAGGACCCTTAAGGACCATAATGGGAAAGAGATCCAGATCACGCAAAGAATCACTGGCAGTAGCCAATATGTTGTATATTTGACTGAATGCAAATGTGGCTTATGGTACAAGAAATTTGGAACACGTAAGAGCTATACAACATAGAGATCTGAATTATGCAGTTGCAAAACATCTGGCAATGGAACATACTAATGAATGGAAAAGTATCAGATTCTTTGGTATGGCGATGGTAAAGCAAGATACACGAGGTGGAGATAGAACTTTGAAAGTAAGACAGTTGGAGAGTAAATACACTATTCAATTACAGACCAAGACACCTGGGGGACTGAATGCTGATGAAGAGCTTTTTGTTCATTTAATTGATTCTTAGTGCAAAAATAGTTTGAAAATGACACTAATTGGTATGAGTTATTGATTTTCATGATAATGATTTATAACAAAGATAATAGAACAAGTGCAAGGAAATATATACAAAATGAAAAGAATGAAAACATATACAGAAGATATTATGTGAAGAGAATTATATATGTATTGGTTAAAAATGATATAAATTAGGATGATTATGAATTAATCTCAAAAGAATAGTATTAATATGTTTATAGCACTAAATCTCTAAGGTATAAACAATTTTATGTTTGCCTATTTGTTAATTCCATATGAAAACACATTACAAGGTTGTCTATCATAACATTTGTATTATTATTTTTTATTTTTTTATTTTTTTATTTTATCCGGTTTAAGGATTTAATGGGAAGTAGAAAATGATATATATATGTTATTCAACCTTGTTATGGTGATTCAGTTTGAAATATAAATTGATTTATTATATTTATTTATGTCTACGTTTTTAACTCATGAGTTTGTTTTAGTGTTTATTTGAAACTTCGTTATCCAGAATGCTTCATTACAAGCTTCCTGGATTGTTTGTATGTAAGGAAAAATGGTGAAGGGACTCACTACCGTGATTAAAACTCCAGGCGATTTGAAACACATTGGTGGCTGTGCAATTCAAATAAAGGATTGATAATTGGACTTTGTGGAGTGCTGTGAAATTCCTTTGGTTAATCATATATAATATATATATATATATATATATATATATATATATATATATATATATATATATATATAAAAAGTCACTCTCTCCAAAGTCTCACTATGCCATAAACGTCTTGCTTATCATTGGTTTTGTGACAAATACTCGATTCAAACTTGGTGTTGTATATGGACCACTCTAGGAGTTTTTTTTACTCATCATATGGCTATCAACGATGATCACTATTACTACTAAATGGACACTATGTTCCAGAACAAACAATTGCACAACTTGTGGTTCTTGAACTGCAGCTGCATCTTTCATCTCACAGAGCTCAAATAAATCTGAAAACATCACAGCTTATTCTGTGCCAGAGGGCATAGCTTGGGAAAAGGTTCCTTATCAAATTATGGGACCTAATGAGACATTAAAATTAACATATGTTTTGAAAGATTCAATGAATGATGTGATTATGATGTGGTTATTCTTGGTTCTGTTTCAGATGACTGGGACACAGAGACTGTAAAACGAATGATGTCTGATCCTTATGTGAGTTTGGTTAATTATAAATAGAGAAATTGTCATCCTCACTATGTACACCATTACGTACATAAAACTAGCTATCCTAAGGAATGATGAAATAACAAACAAAGGGAGCATTGTGAAGCTCCACTTCCTATTCGTCATCCTAATAGGCATCCAATTTTTTTCAAGAAATATATTTACAGAGTGCTGATAAGTCACATCCTTCAGCTTTCTACTTTTTATAAAGTCCCCGACGACTTCAAACAAATCTAATCACCACTAATAACCTGATTTCTTCAAATGAATTAATTCAGAACCTGGCTATCAAAGGATATGAGTATGAGAAAATCATTTGGGGATCACATTTTTGGCAGATTCAAGGCAAATAAGTTTTATTTCGAGCCTGTATTATACCCAAGTAAATTATTCTTCTGAACAAAATGATTAGGGAGATGCCATGTCTGGGATATGGTACCACAAAAATCCCTCTATACCGAAGGTTAACTTTACCACGGGTAATAATTGACAATCACAAGTGAACATTTCCTATTAAGATGCAAATGAAATAATCCAGTCGCCACTAGGTAGTTATAGTTATGACCATGTTTTCATAGATAAAGTGTTTTTTGACTTGCCAATATCTCTGGCACAGTTTGACAAACCTTAATGAAATTTCTGGAAAAAAAGTGCTCCGGTGATTGTCATTGCACACAGAAAGTTTTGGAGTGATCCGTCAAGCAGGTGCCGAAAATAAAAAAAAGGGGGGGGCGTCACAAAAGTTGTTTTTCCCATGTTAATTCCCATAGGATCTTTAGATACAACTACAGCTCGAACCACTGGACGGAATTACACCAAATTTGGGAGAAAGCTAGTTTTCAGTATGCATATTGTGCTTTTGCCTATTTGGTGTAAATCTGTTAAGTAGTTTTGGAGATATTAAAGGGAAATTAAATTTGTATATCTCTGGCTGTGACGACTTTGCAAAAAAGAAACTTGTGCAGGGAAATGCACAGCTGTGATTGACTGCCAACACTTCAAACCAGGAAGTGTTGGCAGCCATCTAAAGACTCAGCTTCATCCGAGTCGCACTAAAAATGTAAAAAATAAAAATAAAATAAATAAACAAGGGGCCCAGGTAGAGTCACCCTGACCCCTTATCTCTGGCTCTAAGAGCTAAAAAGCTTTTATTTTTTTTTAAATGTTGCTGCGAATTGCGGCAGATCCGGTGAAAAAACAAGTGAAGGCTCCCGCGCTTGTCTTCTACAGAGCCCCTGGGTTGGCCACGTCCCAGGAGTATTGATTTATATATGCGGGGGGGACTGCGCCCCCAGCCTCGACAACCGCAACCTCCCCAGGTCTTTGGTCAAAATTAATGCAGGTGGACCGTTTGGCACCCCGCAGCTCCAGGTACCGCCACCTCCCTGGGGCACTAAAGAAACATGATGCAGGGGGCAGATAGTCTTCCCCCCCCCCTCCGGCAGCCCCGGGGACAGCCACCTCCCTAGGGCACTAAAAGAATGTGTTGCGGGGGCTGCATAGACCCTCGCAACCCTGGGGTCCACTAACTGCCTGAGGGGCCACGTGTCCCCCTGCAGCCCCAGGGACCACCACCACCCTGGAGCATTGCAGAAATTGTGTGTGGGGGGCTATTTGCCACCCCAGGTCCAATGTTAAAAAAAGAAAAGGTGATCAGTTTTGTGAGGGCAGATATTCTGACATAAATAATGATCTTTTATGTAATCATACTGATGTACTAATATAAGAAATACTTTCAATGAAAAAATAGATGTTAACATGAAAGGCCTGCACATGTTTTATAATATATTAACATTGTGATGAGGAAATATTCTGTCTCTTTAAGAGCATGTTCTCTGCAAAAATAAATGCTGAAATAATACGAGCATTTCTTGTGTTTCTGCTGTGTCTGTAGCAGAGCAAGGCCACAGCTAATGTTGAATGTCTGCCAAAGCACTGAAAACTGCAAAGTTAGTAGAATTATTTCATGTCCGTTGTATAACACATTCTTTGTTTGAATCTCAAACTTGTTTAAAACTTTTATTAATTAAATGTATTTCTTTCGATATGAGTATTTCTTGTTCTCTGCTGAGCCTGAGGCTGAGCAAGGCCACAGCGTGTAGTTATCTGTCTGCCAAGCTAAGCTAAGGTATCAAAATACATGAGATCATCTCCGTAGAAATACAAACTTCTTTTGTTTGAATCATGAGTTTATTCTGTGTTCGTACTAATGGAATGTGTTTCTCTCAAGGGAAAGAATTGATCTGAAAATGCTCTACTTCTTTGTAACTATCGTCCGGCAGCAGTGTATTCTGGAGTGGCTGAACAAAGGCCTCTACTGAACCGTTCGGAAGTGTGCTTCAGATGCAACAATTAATATCGTTTGGGCTTACGCAAAAGGGAGAGGCAGCAAATACAAAGCATTTAAACTAATATTATGATACTTTAAATGTAATTCTGATGAGTTGATGTTTTATGATTGGATGATCTCTTTCCATATGAAGTTTTTAGCCAATGGCAAAAGTTTAGCAACTTTAATTTAATGTTTGAGAAACATACATTTGGGGTTCATTGATTCCTGGTTTCCTGAGACTTCACTTCTCATTCTTTTGATCGGTCACTGACATTTTGTGCTTTGCCACTCAGTCTAATGACATTCTGGTATTTTATTATTTTGTGTTATTTCCCATGCTCCATGCAATGATGTTGGTGCTTACTTTAGCGCTCAATGCTTATAGTCTGTAGCGCTTTGCTGTCTGCCTTAGATAATTAACTTGATGGTTCGGAAAACTCAGAGTCCAAATTCTGAACTGTCATCCCTTCCCTGCCCCCTATCCTGATGGTGATGCTGCTGTCTCCCTGATGAAGGTATAACCTGATTGCTGATTATCTTAAGGAGAGGTAAATGTATGAATTATGTGTATTGGTATTTGTCTTTTGCTTTTCAGGTACCAACTGCTACTGTTTTGATACTGCTGCTGTTCTGATAGCGCCATAGCCAGATATTTTCTAAATTAATGCTAGTAAAACGTTTGCATGAAGCCCAACATGCTTATGCTAATCTGAAGTGTTAGTGAGGTGTTTCCTCTATACCAATGATTTGACACCGGTTTTTTTCTGAACCAAATGTATTTTATCTCTCTTGTTAAAAAAATGTATGTTCTTGATTAGTGTTCTAACCATCGGGTTTATTGTTTTATTTGCTCTGTTTAAACTAAGATTCATCAGACCAATTTGAAAGTCTGTGATGCTCCTTCACTTGTACCATTTGGGGTTGAGAATAATTTTCATGACCTCAGCATTGTTAATATAGGGAAAAAAACATTTTAAATGATATTAATAGGTGTGTTTTTTTGTGGCCAAATTGGTCATGGTGTGTTCTTTGCTGACTCGTTGGTGATTGTTATTATTTAATACTGTTGTGTTACATGACATACAATCTATATATAATTTACACAAGTCAAAAGATTAATCGACCTTAAAGCAGCATGCAACCACTTACTATGATGAAACAGATAAGCCACGGGCACGCTAACAGTTTCGGACACCCAAAGCCCCAGGGATCCTAACCTCTGGGGGGCTATTTTAGTTGGAGGAGAGCTGCGCGGCCCTCCTCGAGGAGCCACTGATGGCCCTGGGGACCGCCACCCCCCACGGCCGGCTCGTACTATGTCCTGGTGTGCCCACCCCCGAAACATAGCTCTTTGCTGTGGCTTTGCTGCAACTTTGACAGCTGCAGCCAAGCCACATCAAACACTCTGCTTGCAGCGAGGAGTGGTTTCCTCTGTCTCCTCCCCAGCAAAGATGCAGGCATGGAGACAGAGAAAACTGCTCTCACAGAGAGGGAGCTCAAGTTATAGTTAGCTTAGGTCGCAAGTTAAGGTTACTGGAAAGAACTCTAACTATAACTGCTGAAATTCTGTGGTTTTGTATGAGTAAAGTTAGAACCTAATTACGTCCCTGTAACTTTTGGCTTTTTTAGTGAAAAAGTATATATATGATATAGTTTGAATATATTATTATCTAAACCAATACTGTGAAAGAATGGATTTTACTATGAATTAGACAAATCTTCAGATTTCTCTCTGCCTGGCTGACGTCACAATTCAGACATACAAGCCAGGGATGAAGCAAAGACTATAAAGCCAGACTTCATTTTAAGTAGGCTGAAGCTCCATTTTCTGAACCAAGACCTACTATTATGCCAAATTTGGTGTAATTCCATCCAGCGGTTCGGGATGCTGTAGTGCTCCAAATCCCAAAGGGAATTAACATTGAAAACACTTTTTTGACCGCCCTCCTTTTCTCGACCCCCGCTTGTTGGATCGCCCCAAAACTTTCCATGCACCAATAGAATCAGTGGCACATTTTTTCCAGGAAATTTTGTGAAGGTTTTTCGAATAGCACCAAAGACATTGGCAGGTCAAAAAAATGCTTTTCCTATGCAAACTAGGTCCTACCTACTGCTGACCGCCAATAAGTAATATATATATATATATATATATATATATGTATATATATATATATATATATATATAATATGCTGGTAGGCCCCATAAGGTAGGTCCTAGTTTGCGTATGAAAAGCAATATATATATATATATATATATATATATTAGTTTAATATATTAGTATAAATACCAATACTGCGAGAGAATGGATTTTCTTAGAAACTAGACAAACCCCCATATATCTCTCTACCTATTTGACATCACAATTCAGACATACAAGCCAGGGATGAAGTAAAGGCTGTAAGGCCCAACTCCATTTTAAGTAGGCTAAAGCTCCATTTGATGTATTTCTGTAGAATCATCAACATGTCTACCATTGACACAGATGTTGTCTATCCTTATCTGTCCAAGACCCTGTGAAAGTGTCAAATTACTCAGATAAAGACATCAACAAGACACCTGATGTGACATCATTTTGGAACATGTGCAATGATATCTCCATTTCACGGTAAAAAAAAAACAAGAGACAAAACTGAGTAGTCTGAATTGTCACATTTTTACCTTATTTGTTTAAACGAATGCATCTAAGACTGCATCTCGATGCTCATTTGTTGTACTAAATATTCCTAAAGTGATGATGGGAACTCCATCTTAGATAGGAAATAGTATAAAAAGACTGCCACTTGAACACTTGTCAGGAAATGTCCTTGGCCCTAGAGTATCATTCAAGATACTGTCAGAGACGGTTTTCACTGCCAGAGATGCTGCTTTTTCTCCCTTTCTAATGAAAGCTGATATTGAGCCGCCAAGTCCAGCAGGAGCTGGTGCTGATGTAGGGCAGGTTTGCCTATCATAGGGAACATGGTCTGTCTGGCTCTTGATAATTACAGCATTTCGCTTGAACTCTTAAGAAAATCTAAACACAAGTTATGCTATTCCATGCTCCCCTAGCATAGTGCATAGAAGTAGGTTTAAGGGTGCTAGGTTTTTCAGATGACATTGTAACCATAGTATGATTTCCTCAAGACCTGTTCACAATGTCCAACCATGACAATAGTTATTTCAATCTATTAACCATGTATTTACCTCGTTGATGGAGAATTCACTCGACCTGAGGTTTCTTCTTTGTTCTTGAAATTCTTTTCCTGGATTACTTTGTGCTTGAACAAATAAGAACAATCGAACATGAATACTAGACAGAGGCTGTGAAAACATAGCATTTTTCAAACTGTATAGTTTTGTTTCACATGTTTATGCCATGTTTACACTAGACATACCACTTTAAATATGTATAAACACTACAACACTAGACATACCACTTTAAATATGTATAAACACTACAACAGAAGTCAGAATTGTACCAGGATAAGGTACTCCACATCTTTTTAATACTGTATATTTAAGGGAAAATTCGAATAAAAAAAAAAGACACTTAAGGCAAACAGATAGAAGCTGCATGTGGCATTGTTTGGAAGTTAATAAACAGATAAATTAAACTCAGGAGAGGACACAAGCAATTAAAAGTGTCAGAGCAAGCTACTAAGTAGAAAACAGGAAGCAGTACGTCTATTCATTAAAAAACTACAAGACTAAAAACTATAAACGTAGTGGTTTCAGAATCTCTCTCTGTATGTTTATTAGAATTCAAAGGAACTAAAACACAATATAAAGTAATGTGTCAGAGCTCAAGACAAAGTAATTGTTTCCCTATTACAGAAATGTCACTAAGTTATTAAAACATTTGTTTGCTTTTGACTGATCGGACTCAGAGATGTTTTGATGTTTATTTCTCTTTTTATTCTTTATTCATTTATTTGGCACAGGAACAAACATATATATATAGTTAATCACAGTGATGTCGGCAATCATAAAGCATCCAAGCAGATATATGTCTTTCCATATGAATCGTGGTCCACCTACAACGTAATACACTGTAATAATCATGCAATCAGTGGTCCCGATTTCCCCAAACAGCCGTTTCCCCTACCCACTTTTAATTGCTTGCAAGATAGCTTCCGTTTCTTAAGTACGACAGAGTAAAAACTCAACCATTTCTCAATATTAAAATGGCGCAGATTAATCCATTCGAAGGGCTATCGATAATCTTGCAATGGTAATTCCATTACAAATACATAAATCATATGGTGGAATTACTGTGACAACAAAGGTAAACAAGCATTTGCAATGCAATAGGTCTCGCATTTGCTTTAGTTAGAGCTATTGGCATTGTAAATTATAACTCGACTTGTCTTTCCACATAACTGCTGTGCATGAAGACCTCTCGTAGAAACCTTCAACAAATGACCTTGTGAAACGGAGTTTACAAGCAGATTGTACTTAATTTTAAAGCACACAATTCATGCCATGCATGGGTGTGACTGCAAGCCGTGTATTATTATGCACCGTACTTTTCCCATCATGGTTTACAAACAGTTACGTACAACACCAATAGGATCGAATGAAAAACACAGCCGAGGAATTCTATTTTCTTCGTTTTTTCATAAAGTCGCGTTTTGCTCTTCGAAACAGGGCCAAACAAAGCCTGGGTGTGATGTTTGAAAGGTGCACGAACAGTTTACATAAACTGAAGCATTTCAGTAGTTAAAATGTTACCACTTTTACTGTTGTAATAGAGAAAGTTAATGCATCTGCCAAGGACATTAATGTGGAGATTTATTAACAAATTGAATACACTACTGTGTCACACTTCTGCTGAGACTGAGGTGTGTAGATGGAGAAATATAAAGCTACAGCCAGTCAGATTTGTTTCCTGTACACGCCAGTACCTGGCACTCAATAGATATTCATGTACATTCTCGTATTTAGTGAAGAAAATAACAGAATGTCGACAGTGTGGATGGAATAATAGCCATTTCCTGGCAGCAGGGTAATTTAAAAAAGATTATGTTACAGGCACAAAGAAGGCAATAAATACATTAATTGCAATATTGAAGACTTTCTTACAAGAAAGGTAGAGCTATTGGCATTGTAACGCCACTTGTCAGGTGTACAGGCCTTCTAGACATGGGGCTTCCTCACCTGACTTGTACACTTTTCAGGACTGAACACAGTGCACATTTTTACAAAGCGCTTCCCATTTTCAATGTCCCACGGGACTTTAGAGTTTGTCATTTTCTTCAATGTAGTCAGTTTTAGAGCTTGTGTGCCCAGGCCAGCTGCCCTGCACATATGTTGATTTGTACATCTCTGGTGCGGCGCAGGGGAAACACGCTAGCAATGCGTGGGTAGTGACAGAAAGTTTTCAAGTAAGGCATATTTCAAAGAATTGTTAGCAGATATGAGCCGCTTTGGGGTTCGAGATGCAAAGGGAGAAAATATTAAGGGGTGACGTGTTAGTATGTCAAAACAGACATGAAGAGCATGCAAGTGCAGAAATAGAGGGGCAAATATTACAGGCTGGCACAAAATCCTGACAGTGCAGCCGGCCAGAACACTAAAGAGTCTTGAAATTCATTGACGGCCAGTCACCCAACCCTCCCCTCTGCTAACAAACCTCTCCAGCAAGCATTAAGAAGGGGAAGGGATGTTGTCAAAATCAGTGAGGATCTGTAATACACATGCCACACACAAAAGATAAACAAGAAGAAAAAAAAATACAGCGTGATGTAAAATGCAGCACAATAGCACTGAAATTGAAAAAGAAAAACTGAGCACTATTGCGCTATGTAAACCCCAGCATGATCGCGCTGCGTGGAAAATAAAAATATAAAGTAGCCTGAAAACATCAAGCCTCAAATGGTTTCAGTAGTTTACTGGTGCTGTGCAGGTGGGCTAAACACCAGAAAAGGCATGATGTATGCATGCCTTTCACAAATGAAACATGCAGATTTTAAAAGGCAAGCCCACGAACCAATGAAAGTGACTGACGTGACCTGGGCGTGGTTCCAAGCCCAAAGAGAGATTACAGCATGGGACGGAGCGCTTTGCGCTCGCCCATAAAAAGATCATTTTAGTTGTTAGCATAATGTCGTGCTTTAATAACTCAGGAATTGAAGGGGATATTTTAGCACCGAATTCTATCATGCAACTGTAATTTACGAACATGTGTATTTCATTAGCATTTTCTGCGTTACTCCTAAAGCACCCTCAACTCTCAACAAAATTTTATTTATTAAGCTTCTGAAGTGTATACTATGTTGATTGTAATAACTTAAATTGTTGTATTCAGAGATTGGCTGATCTAAATGCATCATATCCTGTAGGATAGATTTTATGTCACTGTAGGAGGTTGTCTCTCTATGTAGTGCACAACAATGATGTGCATTGTGCAAACAGGCTGAGCAACCCCCACCTTGGTTTACAGAGGTAAAAACTAGACCACCTAATGCTCTAATTTTTGTGGTAGCTCGGTGGAGCACTAATGCAAAGCTTGGAGAAGTGCTAAGCATTTGTTGTACTCAGAGTACCAATAAACATGGACAAAAACTCAAAAGAATAACGCAAGACCAATTCACAAAAATACTTCAGATTTTTATAACATTTTTAAGACCAAGATCATCAAAATCGGGTAAGTACTTTTTTTAATTATGATTTTTCAAAGTTTAGCAAAAATAGTTTTATTGTGCATGATTATGAGCCATAGGAATCAATGGAAGACAACTTTAAAAATGCATATAAAAAAATTAGGCAATGTGTTTACCAATGTCTCCTTCTGTTTTTAAGTCGTGGTCATTGAGGGGTCCTGTGGGTGAGCCGGAGAAGTTTGGGAGGTTCCCAGTTCAAGCAGGCGCAGCTGCTGAAAGTCTTGAAGCTAGATCAGGACAGGCGAGGGGGGGCACTTGTAAATGCACTGCACAGGCAGTCCAGTGGGTCCCCTTGGAATGTAGAGGCTGAAAGGGGTAGGGGACCCATAGAGCACAGCTGGTTCTCCGATGCAAGGGCCAGGGAGGCCAAGTGCAGTGCAGATAGGCCAGCCAAGAGCTGTGCGCAAGGGTGCCCATGGAACCAGGAGGTGGGTCACTTGGTGGGTGGTTTGCAGGGCAGCAGGGCTACTTTTGGGGGGGTGGTTCTTCGGTGTCCTGAAGTCACTTGACTGGTGCTTGCTTCTGGTCCTCGAAGAGTCCAGAGTGGGCTTTTATTATGGGTGTCCGACGTTGGGGGGTACAGTACCACTGGCTATTGTACGGTTCAGCCACTGGAGGTTGGAGTGCCACCAAATGTGGCACACTTGCAGGGTTTTTCCTCCAGGTCCGTTGGGTGAAATTTGGTGCGGCTGCTGTGTCTGGTTATGGTCAGTGAACTGGGCTTCACCGGTTTCTGCTTCTTGCTTGCAGGGGGTGATGCATTCACTTTGGAGGAGGTCCTTTGGTAATTGTTTAGAAAGATAGAGGTCCTCTAGGTTTCTTAGAGTCCGTCCGATGTCCAGTCAACCACTCAGCAGCAACTGTCAGGTCCTGGTTGCAGCAGAAAGGGTTCCGCCCCTTTTTCTTCTTGCACTTCTTGAACTTCTTTTCTCAAGCTGTGGGTCTTCTTTGTTGCTGGCCTTGTGTCCGTCTAATCTAATCTGCAGGTCTAGGGATGCCCACTAATAACTGCATTTAGGGGAGTACCTAGCAGTGGCTAATGTGGCAACTACCTTAGGGTGGCTACACCCACTATGTGACCACTTCTGGTGGGCAGAGGTCACATCCTTATCCCTGATTGGCTATTTTCTTACCAGACAAGATAAAGGAAAAAGAAATAGAGAGGGTACCTCTCTTGCAACATGTTTGGGGTTGTGTAGGTTTTGGGTGGCCACTCCTCCTGGTCTTTGTGCATTTTCCCACTGCTGCTCCTGCCAAACGTCGGGATTTTCAACAGGGGCAGCCATATGCTGCTAGCAGCAGGGCTTGGGGTCGATTTTCAAGGGTGACAAGCCCTTTGAAGTTCACAGGTGGGGCAGTGCACATTCCTGGAGAAGGAGGAGTAACACTTCTGCCCAGGAAGGGCTTTGTTTTCTGGTCCCAGAGGGCAAAGACCCTCACCCGAAGGATTCAGAATCTTGTCTGGTGGTGGCAGGCTGGTTAGGACTGGCCAGCAACCATGCCAGGGTTAGTTAGCTTTTGCAGGGGTCACCTCTAAGGTGGCCCCTGGGTACAATGTGCAATAAATCCAGTACTGGTACCAGTTTGGATTTATTGTTCTGTGTTGTTTGATACCAAACAACCCAGGGTTCAGAGTGGCCCTCATGTAGCTGTGAAACCCATACTGACCAGTGTGCAGCACGTGCATTTAAAATAGCTGCTCCATACACTTACTAAGTCCCAGGTTTGTCAAGAACACGGTAGGGGCATATTGCTCATGCAGTATAGTGCACCCTGCCTTAGGGCTGGAAGGCCTGCAAGAGGGGTGGCTTACCTATATTGCATGCAGTTAGTAGTGGACAGGTCACACAGGCTGTGTGCCATGTCATGTTTGCATTTTAGGATTGCTCCAGGACACTCAGCCTGCAATGGCAGTGCTGAGTGTACTTGGATGCAAGGTCCATGAGGGTGGCGCAATCTATACTGCTGCCCTTAGGGGCCTACCTCTAGTGCCCCATGCTTTGGTTCCCCAAGTACCATTTACTAGGGGGTTATAGTGGCAGCTAAATGTGCCAATGCATCACACCAGTTTTGGGAAAAAGATCTGGCCTCGGGAACCTGTTTAGCAGGGTCCCAGGGCACTTACAACTTTGAGACCACATTAAATACCAGGCAAAAAGAGGGCGGCTAACCATGTCAAAAGAGGCACTTTCCTACAGTCATCAGAGCTGATATCCTGCCTAATAAAGTTATCCACTTCAAAGACATATTTTGTAGATCATCCTTGGCCTACTTCATAAAGATGTTGTAAAACACTTGACTATTTGTTTCACAGAGACAGTACAGTCATTTATTTTCATCAGTGTTTAAACTGCCTTCATTCTTTATTGGGACGTTGTGTACCTGTAGGTATTCAGAAAAATATCACATTTAGACAGAGATAATTCATTCTGTACATTTTGGAATGATTGCAACATTCCTATGGATCAGCAGGCCAACTATGGTCAAGTCCAAGATTGCCCCATTACTTAACTATGCCATAATGAAAAATGCCAGGTTGCAGTGGGTTGCCCCACATATTAGAATATTTATTCATTGGTTTATCATTATATATCTTGCACAATGCCCGCCAGATACTTGGTATGCCAGTAATGATCTTAAACCCAACTCTTCTAAAGTATTTCGGGTCTTTATTTGTGAGCAAACATTTTTCCAGAACTCTTGACCCGGTCCTTCTGAAACATGATGCTACATTTATCAACTGATGTTCAAAAAAGTAGATATTTTTTGGGTAATGTAAGATTAACAATATACCTTAAAATCTGGGGGACCCAATCCACCTCTCTGCAAGGCTAGTTTCATGATATGTACAACACTTATTTTGTGATAACTCCAGATGAAGCTGTTAATAGCAGAATTGATACACAAAAAATAAATGTTCTGTATATACAAAAATATAGGTCTGAACAAATATAGGAACTTTCGCAGTAGTAACATTTTATTATTATTAAATCAACTGATAAATGAAATACGGATTTAATTTACATTTTCTAAAAGTCCGATTACTGTGCCTAACAGTTTCCCTAGATCAATTTTACTTGCAGGTGACATCGCTACATATCCGTATACCTAAGTAGGCTGCTGCTTCAAACATTTGTGGATCTTAATGAGTGGATGCATAATTTCTCACAGGAAAGGGTTTGTCCACATTCAATTGATATCCAGATTTGTGAACATACTGTACGGAGTTGTATTCTATAGCACCAATAGATGTTGACATATTATCTGAATACACAGCAACATCTGCTGTATTTTCACTTAAATATTATTTTGTGTGACTGGGTTACTTCTTTGTTGAGTTTTATGGCCATTAAATATGGTTTCTAGATATGGGGCAAACAAAAATGGTGAGAGAGGACAGTTCTGACTGATTCCCCGAGTGATTTGAAAATGTTGCGATTTCCTACCCATCAACACCACTCTGGACCTAGGCTGCTTAAATAATGCCTGGATTCATACAATCGTTATACTACTAAAACTCATTTTACCCATAAACGTCCATAAATACTACTCAGATACTAGACTGAAAGTTTTCTGCGCATCTAGCATAAGCATGCATACATTCTTGTGAGGTTTGCACAGCATCAAAGGCTGATAAGGCATTACATGTGTGTAATCACGCCTGGTATAAACCTGTGTTGTTCAGAGCTGACCAAGCGGTGGATACTCTTAGCCATTCTAACTTCAATCAATTTAGCATAAATTTTACCGTTTGAATTTATGATGGAGATTAGGTGGTAAAACCTTCACTCATCCACACTTGTAGACATCTTCAAGTTTACAGCTGCATTAATATTAATCTAGGAATACTACAACCAGTACTAATTGAGAGACCCACGAGCAAGATATAAGGTGCTAATTTATCAATATGTTTATAAAATTTCAGTGGAAAGCATCAAATCCAGTCACCTTGCCACTAGGTAAGGAATTGATTGCCTTTCTGAGATTCATAAGTGTTATCAGAGAGTCTACAATATCTACTAGGGCATCCGATAAGTGTGGCAGTCAGATGTTCTCTAGATACTTGGCAATACTAGCAATGTACAAAGTAGAGTAAACTCCCTGGAAGATGTTGTGTATAAGATCTGGATTCCTATGCACACAGCCCCGGAATCCTTAATTTATTTCATCTAAAAAAAAGCTGTTCTGTTCTTTTACCTTATAAGCTAGAACACGACTGATAGACTCCCCCATGTTCCATTGCCCTTCCTTTCCTAACCAGGTAGACTGCTGCTGCTTTTCCACCAGTAGCCTGGTTGATTGTTTGTCTACATTCAGGGAGTAATCAAAATACTTTCATGCTGTCATCACTATTGCTATGTTGGCAATAGCATCTGGTATTTCCAGCATCTGTAGCTCCCCCCATGCTATCTCACATTCAGCAAGTCGTAGGCACTTTTTATTAGGTATATTTCAGATTCTCATATAATGTTAAAATAGTTCAGACCATAGGTAGAGAGCTACTATGTAGATTAAGCTTCAGAAAAAAATCCAATACATTTTCACGAATGTAAATACACTACACATAATCCTTCAATAATGTGCGATCAAACTTCCATCTGGCCATTTTCCCATCTAGGTTTAGCTCTAAGAGAAAGTGGATAGTAATCCAATATCACCATTGGACATATATCCATGGATACATAGGCTACTAATTAGAAGAAATAAAAGCCATATTTATTCTGGAATAATATTGGTGGACATGTGAATAAAATGTGTACTCACCGTTTTCTCTTCCTAACTTTCATCACAAATCTCTACGACCTTTAATCTCTACTAGTTGCAATATTGAATTTTGTGTTTTGACCATTATACAAGTGGCAGATTGTATCTAGCTTATAGTCCACTATGCAATTAAAATCACCTACTGACAACAGTTCACCATCCCAGTTACCCAGTTCTATGGATATTTTATCGAACATGGATGGATTGTCCAAATTGGGACCATATATTATACAACAGATTATTGTCAGAGCCCTAATCTGAATTTCGGCAATAACCCATTGCCTGTCTTAGGTTGCTTGAGCAGCTTAATATCAATGTGTTTTTTGTACAAAGAATTGGTACCCCTTGTGAGGAAACCTGCTGAGAGGTGCATGCTTGGCGCTTGTATCCAATTTGTCTAACAACAGATCTACCTTTCTAGGTGATATGTGTTTCTTGCATACATAATAATTTCCAATTGTAAGAGGTGATCCCTTTCTGGTCTAGGTTTAGGAAAATTGTTCAATCCTCCAGGTATCTTATTGTTGACCCCCTATTAGTTCTAACGCACGCCACTGGGTGCTGCCTTAACAGAATCTAAACTGTGAGCACTTAATCTATATTTCTTGACCCTTGTCCTTTAAGAAAAAAAATACATAATCGAACACTATCATGTTACATGCTTCAACTGACCTAAGCAATAGAAACATTCTCATTTTACATCTTCCATAAAATTATGACCCATAGCAGTAGTAGCACTTATACTTGGATTTAATTGCAGTGGCCGACCTTGTGCATGTGTCGAAGCAGAGGTGTAGATGTGCTTGGATGACATTCTGTGAGACCCTACATGAGTCCAACTGGAGATTAACTGCCTTGCATCTTGGTAATCTTTCCAAAAGTGTGTTTTGCCTTGTCTGATCACCTTATGTTTCACAGGCTCCTGTAATAGTGTCCAGCAAATTCTGGATTGGGGTAGATAGCTTCCATCTCCACCCAAATATTGAGAGACAGAAGTTGGAAATCACAAAGAAGAATGTACTGTCAACTTTAATTTGTTCAGTTGGTGTGGTCCTTGAAAAAATATTCTGAAGTAAGAAATTAACAATATATAACAGTAGGGAGCAAGTTATGGGTTTTTCCTGAGAATGGGGATACATGCATGCATTATATCTGTGAGTCCAGTCCCAGACCCAGTCAGACAAGTCAGGAAAGGTTTCTGTAAAGGGTCCAACAATAAATGTGCCAGGGTCTTTCTCCTTGCAGCCCTTGGGGACTCAGAGTACCCCTAAGATTGGTCCTTCATTGAGCTTCTCCAAATCTTCAATCTTATCCCTCATTACACCCACACACTCTGCATACTCGTCCATGGATTCTTTTATGCGAATCGCAGCATCCTGATTTCCAGTTTTTTTTTTCTCAAGTTGCTTTAGTCCATCTGCCATCCCCCTGACATCTTCAGCAATCTTCTATATAGATTTTGGGTCTTAGCGTTGTCGCTCTTAGTTTCAATTAAGTTGACTTGGTTTATCCCTATGCCTTTGGATAAGCTTGAAAATCTTTAGAAGAGTGATTTTGTGTGTCTTAGTCTGGGCTCGAAAGCGCACCACTTCACTTCTTGTTTATCCCCCAGCTGGAGGTAGTGGTCTGGTCACCTGCCCATTGAGAGTTACTTTCTCAGTTGTAGCAGTGTAAGCAGTGATGCCAACAGGGGTGGCTGAGATTAATTTACTACCTGCCACCAATATATGGGCACTATGGTCTTGCATCATACCCTCCATGTCGGTAAACTGGGTAAGAAAGGGAGGAAGGTGCAAATAGCAAGTGGAAGCGAGACAGAGACTCAGAGAGAAGCAACAGCTTGCAGTGTATGATGGAGAGATCTGCACTGATAGCAAGAGTGGAAGAAACACTACTAGCAAAAGTACTGGCAAGAGCAAGGGAGGACGCTGCAGGTGACTTGCATCAGGCACAAACTATAATGGTCAATGTGAATGATAACATGCTACACCCCTCAGGCGCTGGTGAGTTTGCAATAGAGATAGTGAATGATAGCCAGAGGGCAGAGATATGTGCAGCAAGTTTGGAGTCCTCCACATTCACATGTAAGCACATCTTACGAGGACCTAGAAAATGGGCGGGCAGTCCCCATCCTTGAGCTATTAATGCTGGGGGTAGTAGTAGCTCTGGGGATGTGGGACCCTGAGGGGCAAATAAGGAAGGAGTAATTACTGGAGGAAATCAGTATAATTAGGTCCGGTTCCTGGGCAGTTCATTTTTCCTGGACTTTCAGATAGAAATCTCATCTGGTTTCAGCTGCCAAAATCTTGGTGTGAAGGACATCCACAGTGTTTTCCCAGATCTCATAATTCCCATGGTGCCAAAAACTGCTGTTACCGGCCCCATCAGAATTAACAGGCCACTTGTAATAAGGGCCTTAAAATTGTAAACTCTGCAGCTATACCAGTGGCATTTCAGTACATAACCTTTTTGTGGCATTTTTACAGGAGTTACATCATAAATTATAACACTGTGGTTGAATTTTGTTAAGAGTCTCAGGTCAAAAAGGAGTAAAAGGGCTTAGACTGTGAAAATGAGAGTTGTTTTACCTTTGCTGTGCAGTGGATTTCCCATGACATTGTGCCCAAAACTGACCACCAAGTTCACCCCCCTTAAGCACTTGACCCTCAGGGTAGGAAGGGAGCTAGTGTAGGGCCGAATCATAATGAGACATATTTCACTTATTAGATAAGTGTCAGGCCACTGCTTTTACCTAAAATAAAGTACTTTCAACACACAACCAAATATAGAATGTTAATATCAGAGGGCAACAATAATGGCAAATAGTTATCAATGCATTGTTTAATGGGAGTGGGGAGCAGCTAGTACTGGCATAGGCTGTTTCAACCGGTAAGATATTGCCTAGATTCAATCAATGCAAATAAAGGCATGTCACCCTTTTGGTGAAATATTTAGGATAATGTTCTTGTGACACCATTGTCAATCACCTTTCTACACCTCCCAAATGATTGTGGCTACCTCTAGAGTGAAATATTCAAAGTTAAAGTTCTCTTTGCATTATGTCACCCTTGCACTGTGTCTTTTGCGTCAACACGTCTCAAGATGAATTTCTGTCTTCTGATGAGACTGCTGAATTCAGCCAACCAAATCTGTCACAGGCACTTCATCTTCTTTTGAAGAAATTTCTGGGCACAGGTGCAGCTTCTATGAGTTTCATAGCCCACATGAACCTCTGGGCAAACATCTGGAGCACCAGGGTTTCAAGGTGTCACCACAAGCCTGGCAGTATAGCTCCACAAAGCCTTCCCTTTTCAGGCTGATTTTTCTTTGAGCAAAAGTAAGTCCACCACCCCTATTCAGAAGTCAGTTAGCTCCATTCCTCGAGGCAGGTTCATGACAGCTCTACTGTAGAATTTCCAGAATCCTATTTCTGAATAAGGCAAAGGGGAGTTGGCAGTCCGTGATCTCAACCACGGAACACTAAAGAATTTCTTTTGTCCACTATTATGAAATTAAGGATCTGGCTCATGGGAAATCTTGGCACGATGACTGGGAGTTTCTGCTCCATACTTGTTATACAATACATTATATTCAAGAGGGAAATTGTGTATTCAACAAGTCCAGCTCTGCCCGTGGTTTCAGGCAGTTCCTGATGTCTACTATTTCTTCCAGCCTGGTCAAGCCATAGTCTTTGCCTGTAGCATGAGAAAGAAGGCTGGTAGAGTTGGGAGGTCTCTGAGAGTGAAATCCAAAACAAAACCACAAAAGAGGGAGAAAGGAGAGGCTTCCTCACTTAACTTGTGGCCGACACTTCTGGGAAAGAAACGAGTAGGAGGGTTAGGCTTTTCTCTACACCGGGACCTCTGTCTCTTACTTTTCACCCCCTAGAGTCTGGTCCACTGGAAAGGACTACAGAAAATGTGTGGAGGAACCCCGCAATTCACAGTGCTGCTAGGCAGGCTTGCCCCAGATGAACCTCCAACTTAGGGAACACATGATCTCCAGAGTCATGCACAGGACAGCTTCTGCCCCAAAAATGTAGGTATAACTGGCAAATATCTGTTTATGTTATAAAGAATGTGAACACAAAACTATTTACTTCATATGTCCCACAAAGTAATTGACACATTTTCACATCTTTGAGTATATTGATAGTACTGTCATGTTGAAGGACACAGACTGAGAAGAAAGTTAAACAACAGAACAATCTAGCCCTTACCCTCTGCTGTTCAGCTGTATTTCTGTTTTCTGCATCATGTCCACTGGAGTTGGAAGGGTCATATTGTACCTTCTGTCTACTTTTATGGGGCATTTGTGTTTCACAGTTGCTGATTTCAAGATGGGGGTTTTCAATCAATTGCTGCTTTGATTGCTCATACACAGTAGCCATCATTAGTTCCAAAACAGAAGGGGAAAGCCTTTCATCAACTTTTGCTGGTGAAGTGCCCTGCTGCTCCAATTCGGAATGTTCTAAATTAATGGAAAAAAACAATGAACATATTTTTAAAACATATTTTTAGAACATTTAGTTCAGGGTATTAACCAAAAGCTCAATTGACATGAAGTGTCGAGCAATCAAAAATAATGCCTGGTTTTAATATTTAGCTTTTTATTTTTTGGAGAATGTCACAATGATGAAACTTGGGCCTGTTACAAATCAATCATCCTGCAGGGACGATTTGTACCAGAAGAAGTACGCCATCAAATGGGTTCCCAAGAAGAAATTTCACAAGGGAAAAAGGAACCTCGGCTTTCCATTTGCACATTGTGCTGTAACTCATGCGCTAAATCAAATAATTTGTAAGCTAAATATATGCATTATTGACACACGCTGTATTAAAAACAGATGCACAGCTCTATGTTGCATTAATGCACCAATTCAAGGAATAGCCCCTGAGGTCATTACAAAAAAGCCCAAGCAGGGCCCAACTGGCCATTCCAGCAGTGTATATTTCTGTGGGCTTCTGCTTGCTAGAGACTTCTTTCATGCCTAGATCAGCTTGGTTGATTCTCCTCTGAAAGCCCACATTCCAGAGCTAATAGTGCCTCATGCAGTGGAGAAAGTCCATCCAATTACGGGTTGGACCCCAAGGGTCTACAAAATGAGGAATTACCACTGGAATCAGTAATTCTGATCTGATTCCCAGGAATTGCTCATTTTGGACTTTCCCCTCAAGATTTCGGCTGCTTTCAGCTGTTGAAATCTCTGGGTAAAAGTTAAGGGATCGGTGGTGTTTCCACAAATCTCATATGTCCAAAGGGGCCTGTAACTCAACCCATCGAAATTAAGAGGCTACACGTAATTAGACACTTAGTGGATAATATCATATCCAAATTAGCAAAGATTAATTTGCAACTGCCATACCTTTTGTGAATGGAAATGTTCCTTCTGAAGACACTGTCAATACTGAACCTCCAGGATGGTCCTCAGTAAACGAAAGCCCAGGTTTCGATGTAGGGGTTTGAGGGCTGCTTTGATTCTGCCCCTTATTATAAAAAAAGACACAAAATATTACCATTAATTGCTTTGTTTTTCAGTCTGTGGATAGGAAAATCTTCTAAAGCCAGCAAACTGCACTGCAATGGTTCTAGCGTGGAATTAAATTAACAAGATATTGTCAAGTAAAAGGTATGCAATGAAACCAATTTCATACTCATGAGAGGTTACAACATGTTAAGGCAACTTAAAGTTGCAGGAAGAATCAACTTTTGATTAAGTTAAACTTTTGAAATTATAAACTCAACATGCATCACTGTAATCATATTCCTAGATGCTGGGGGAAGACATTTTGATGGTGTCAATGAGGACAAAACATGAGGCATGCTCAAAAGAGGAGTACCCCATCCCCAGATCCCACAATTTTGGTGTCATGAAAAGAGGAGTTAGGTATCACTGGTGTAAGAAATAGTGTTATTGTTTGAGAGGTTGGAAGCCCTACCAAGCAACAACTACATTCCTTGTCAGAGTGAAACACAAAAGTCACTAAATTAATCTGTACTTAACCCTCCGGCAGTTTGGTCCAAAAGCAATCAAACGTAGAGGCAAGAGGGGAAGTATTTAAGCAGCATACAAACAATAATAAAGTGAAAACACACCATAAGAAAGATCTCAAACCAATTTAGAAACTAGAAAAAATGTTAATAACTAATGTGATGCCAGAACAACAAAAATCCAATCAGTTGAACCAAAGATTTGAAATTTCAAAGTTTTAGGTAAGTATAGAACCTAAAGGCAGAAAACCACAAGGCACCACTTGTGGTCATCTGCTTGGACTAGATTGGGGAAAGTCACAAGTCCAGCCTGACTGTAATGGAGTGCAGGTCAGATTCAAGGACCAGGTTAGTCCAGCTGAAAAAATGACCTTCTTAAAGTCTGCTTCATGGAGTTCTGTTGACAGTGGAGGAATGCACAGGTACGTCATTGCAGATGGTCTTTGTGGTTATATTGTACCTTCTGTCTACTTTTATGGGGCATTTGTGTTTCACAGTGGCTGCTTTCAAGAGGGGGGAGGGGTTCAAACAATTGCTACTTTGATTGCTCATACACAGTATCCATCATTAGAGGACCAATTCCCCAGGGCAGTTTTCTGGTGAATAAGGCAGGCCTCAAGCAGCAGGGCAGTCCTTGGGAGAACAAGGAAGTCCTTCTTCTGTAGTGTCCACAGGTTCAGTAATGTACTGAAGAGTGAATCTGGAGGTCAAATATATCTGGTGCCAGCCTTTGAGGTGGGGGGATTCCCTATAGTACACCCACATCTGGTTCTGGAAGGTTTCTTCCCTTCCCTGTCAAGGCTCCAAGACACCTGATGTGACAAAAAAACTAGTGGCAGGTTTCTTTGTGTGTGCAGGAGGCAAAGCTGCTTCTGCCGTGCTTGTGCCCTCCCGTCCGCCCACTTCCACCTCCTTCCTCATGGGTTCACTTGCTGCTTTGTTTCAGTACTGCTGTGCAGCTGCGGAATGCTGGACACCAGACCCTGTGGATGCCATGGAAGAGGGCAGGTGTTGTACTGGGTGAGAGATTTGATTAGATGCTCAAGGAGCAAGACAAGAAAAAGCAAGGAAAGGGGAGAAATTGCAAAAGCTGCCTTGTCAGTTTGTCAGTCCCTAGCCTCCAGTTAACCACAAATCTGGAACCCATTTATTTGGAAAAAATCTGTCTCATTTGCTTCAACTAGCATTTAAAGATGCGTCTGGCTGATTAAGGTGTGGCGTGGTGGTGATGGTGGCGGTGGCTGTGTGCATTTGGGGAGCAGCAAAGGAGGTGATAAGTGATTTCTACTGTTGTCTCCCTACTCTATAGTCTTACAGTGGCAACTCCTGTAGTTAACTTGGCATTTTGAACTTACCATGGATCCTATGCTTTGTGTTCTCCACCTGCACTTCACCATAAGAGGTCATTGCCTGGAGTGTCAAAAAGCAAAAGGGCATGAGAGGCCCTGTAAGAGGAAGAAGGCGGGGGTCAAAAAACGAAACAATCCGATTGCCTAATTCCTGTACATCTGAATGCCCTTCTGTATTGAATGAAAATGCCCCTAGCTACCTCAATAAGGATTTTTGTTAACAAACACTTTAATGTTAGTTCTTTCTCTCCTTTGAATTTGGTTAGCAGGACCCCTAGAATCCAAGATTTATCAAAAGATGGGGCGGCACAGAAGGAAAAAAAATGGTCAGCCAGGGAATGTCTTGTCGGACTTCTTGCCTACCACTCTGGACAGAGGCTGTGGACTTTTGTCCTCAACCTATCTTAAGGTATCAGCAACCTCACTGATAGTTAAAGGGTCCAGAGCCTTCAGGTCCCAAAATAGCATGGACTCCCAGGATTAGAGTGGATATCTACTTCAGAAAGACCCATTGCCCTGTGTGACTAACGAAATTCAAGAATCACTGGGAGAGTCTACTGATTCAGCTATCTGGTTCATTGTCCGTGTGGGATGTAATGTTGATTTATGCAAACCACAGTACAGGACATCTTAGAGACACTAGTGGTTGATAGTTCAAATCAAGTTGTCACAGCATTTGAAAGATATCCTTGCTGAGTTATGTAAACCTAAAAAGGACTAGATAGTAGCAAGGAAGAAAATGGAAATCAAGGCAGCTTACCCCAGGGAAGTTTCGGGCCAAGAGCCTAGCACATCTAGGGGTAGAGGGGTTCAGCTGATCCCAAAGGGTACAGTTTATATCTCAAGACACCCAATGTTAGTCAGGAAAAGGCAATAAATCTTTGGTGCACCCAAGTGCTCCTCAGGTTATTATCTCTCTTAGCGGTATAGAGGAATAAAAAGAGTAGCAAGGCCATTAGAGTTAAGGGTGAGCAGAGGAAATAGAGTAAGAATGAAGGTAATAACAGTGAGCCCACAACAAAAGTGTTTCAAGCTAAAACAGGACTGCGCCCTTCACCCCCACTAAGTGGCATTACATCAGTTCTAGATACATCCACTCAGGTAGTAGCAAAAACACATGTTAAAAGCCAGCCAGCTAAGAATCTCCAGCCAATATAAGTATGTCAAAGGCAACGGGCCATGTTAACGGGAAGGCATGGGTTGACTCCACCTGTCAGCAAGTGAAAAGTCTGGTGAGAAAGACATCCAAACAATTTAGGTCGAGGCCAGAAGGTTATCCCAAACTGGAATTGGATGGACTAAAGTGTCAATATAGGCAGCTGATTAAAAAGAAAAGGGACACTTTCTACCGTAGTAAGTGGGAGAATAATCTGAAGATTATACAGATAGGAGACCAACGAGTGGTTTGGATGAAAGTAAATGAATCCTGCAGTCCTCACGTGGGGGGTCTCTAACATGTATGATAGCCGGGGATATGTGGACTGTGTACTTAGATGGCCTATATGGTAGCTCATTTACTTTACTGAGCCTTAAACGTGTTCTTGGAAAAAAAGTGCCCCCTAGCTGTTTTTTTAAGAAGAAAGGGCGCTAATTGACCATATCAAGCTATCAAGAGCAGCGGGCCCGATAATATCCCACCAGTTTTAATTAATCAAATAGCGACTGGTGGGCAAGCGTATATTCTCTTCTTTTCTATAAAATAGCCTCAAGGGCCCACTATCCTTCGTAATGGAGGGGTTCAATAGTAAAACCCATATTAACCTCTTAGCTGCTGGGCCTTTACCAGTGCTGAGCCCTTTTTTGGCTATTTGGGGTAGTTTGCACTTAGGCCTTCATAACATTTTGTCCACATAAGCTATCCACACCAAGTTGTGTCCTTTTTCCCAACATCCTAGGGATTCTAAATGTACCAAGAGTTTGTGGATTCCCCTGGAGGAGACCAAGAAATTAGCCAAAATACAGTGAAAATACTTTTTTTTGTTTTTTTTTTAACTTAAAAAAAAATTGCGAAAACGGGCTTCGAAGAAGACTTGTGTTTTTTTTCCCCTGAAAATGGCATCAACAAAGGGTTAGCGGTGCTAAAATCACCATCTTTACATCTTTCAGGAACAGGCAGACTTGAATCAGAAAACCACATTTTTCAACACAATTTTGGCATTTTACTGGGACATACCCATTTTTACTATATTTGTGCTTTCATCCTCCTTCCAGTTAGTGACAGGAATGGGTGTGAAACCAATGCTGGGTCCTGGAAAGCTAAACGTTTCTGAAAAGTAGACACAATTCTGAATTCAGCAAGGGGTCATTTGTGTAGATCCTACAAGGTTTTCCTACAGAAAATAACAGCTGAAATAAACAAATATTGAAATTGAGCTGAAAAAAACCCAGGCATTTTTCTCCACGTTTTACTCTGAACTTTTTCCTGCAATGTCCGATTTTTTAAAGCAATATACTGTCACATCTGCTGGACTCTTCTGGCTGCGGGGATATATAGGACTTGTAGGTTCAACAAGATCCCTAGGGACCCAGAGCCAATAAAAGAGCTGCACCTTGCAATGGGTTTTCATTCTATACTAGGTATACAGCAATTAATTTACTGAAATATAAAAAGCGAAAAATAGGTATCAAGAAAATCTTTGCATTTCCAAAATGGGCATAAGATAAGGTGTTGAGAAGCAGTGGTTATTTGCACATCTCTGAATTCCGGGGTGCCCATACTAGCATGTGAATTACAGGGTATTTCTTAAAATAGTCGTCTTTTTTACACACAGTCTCACATTTGGAAGGAAAAAATGTAGCGAAAGACAAAGGGCAATAACACTTGTCTTGTTAGTCTGTGTTCCCCCAAGTCTCCCAATAACAATGGTACCTCACTTGCGTGGGTAAGCCTAATGCTCGCGACAGGAAACGCAACATGGACACATCATATTTTTAAATTGAAATCTGAAGTGCCTAGCTGTAGATTTTGGCCTCTAACTCAGCTGGCACCTAGGGAAACCTACCAAACCTACGCATTTGTGAAAACTAGACACCCAGGGGAATCCAAGATGGGGTGACTTGTGGGGATCTCACCAGGTTCTGTTACCCAGAAGCCTTTGCAAACCTCAAAATCTGACCCAAAAAAATCTTTTGCCTCACATTTCGGTGACAGAAAGTTCTGGAATCTGAGAGGAGCCACAAATTTCCTTCCACCCAGCGCTCCCCCAAGTCTCCCGATAAAAATGGTACCTCACTTGTGTGGGTAGGCCTAGTGCCCGATAAAGGAATAGATCACACAACGTTCAATGTTGGTTCTTACACGAGGCAATTGTTGACCCTGGGGTGATCCATTCCTGATGCAGGCACTAGGTACAGGCACTTAAGTGGGGTAGTGTTTTTATCAGGACAGGTGAGGAATCAATGGGTAGTAGGAATTTTGTGGATCCCAGCATATTACTGTGGTTTGTGTGACAGAAATGCAAGAAGAAAATAGAGTTTTTATTCAACATTTCAACTTTGCAGGGTATTCTGGGTAAGAAAACTTTGGGGAATCCACACAAGTCACACCTCTGTGGACTCCCCGGATGTCTATTTTTCGGAAATGTCTGGGTTTAGTATGTTTCCCTATATGGCCGCCGAGCCCAGGACCAAAAACACAGGTGCCTTCCTTACAAAACCAGTTTGTTTTGTGATAGATCATTTTGAGGTCTCCACAATACGATTTGGGTGGTGGAATTTGGGGGTAAACCAAATTAAGGACCTCCCAAGAGAGGGCTCTCTCTGTGCTTGCCGCTGCATTCACCTGCTCTCTGGGTGGGGCTAACCCGCTATTGTCCTGTTGCACAGACTGTGCTTGCGAAGGGACAACAGGACTGTCCTCATCACCTCCCTCATAATTACTGGAAGAGGAGTTATTGAATGGGACTACTCAGACTGAAAAATCACTCCCAGGGTCTTCACCATTGTCTTATCCCTCGGATGCTGTCTCAGTATCTGCTGTCCCCGTCTCCCTCTATAACCCAGTCACAAAATTGCTGGTGTGTGTGTGATACGTGCAGCAGCAGAGGTCACCTTACCTGCGATTCTTCCCTCAATCAGCACGTTCTTTCAAGACACTCAAAAAAACAACTTGTCACATACCAATCGTCACAGTCTTTAGCACCTCTAGCGCCTAGTCCAACAATCATTATTGGTGCTCCCACTCCCATGTCCTCCATCTCAAATTCCCTCACTACCACCCAGCAAAAGTGCCCTTCAACTCTCCATAGCCGCCTCCCCCGCACATACATTTCATTTGTATTATAGCGCAGGTAAAGGCTGATATTACTAATGTACTCAGCTATTTACATAATACAGATTTGCTCTTTGCAGTAGGCATATAAACCCTCTGCACTTCTTTATGGCACCAAAACTGTCACTAGACAAAAGTCTGATCCTTTTGTAGCAGAAACAATCACAAGACTTACTTGACTTTTTTATTGCTGCCTAAAAGCTTCAGTTGAAATGCGTCAGTTGAAGTATGTGCATTGCTTGAAGATGCAAGCTGCAACTGAAAGTCAACTGGTGGCAAATATATATATATGTATATATACACATATCACTTTTATATGTGGGTCTGGTTTTCCTGGGGGCTGATCGCAACCCCATGGGAAACCACACATGCATTGACAAAAGTGATCTATATAATGAATAGATCTATATATCTACATAGATAGATATATCAATCTATACATATATTTATGTATATATATATTTATGTATATATATATATATATATATATATATATATATATATATATATATACATATATTTTTTTTTTTTGTAGTTGTATGGTTTCCTTAGGGGCCATCAGCCGTAATGGCCCCAGGGAAACCATACAACTACTAAAACATTATTGCCCCCACATGGGGTCGCCCTGCCAACGGGCGACCCCCTTTGAATTTTTTTTATTTTTTTATTTAGCCCCGGGGGGGACACGATCCGGCGTGATCGCGCCCCCCCCCAGGGGACACCTACATTGAATTTAAAAAATGTGCCCCCGTTTACTGAGGTGGCCGACCCTCCCAAGTGAAATCCCTGATGTCTAGTGGGGTTTCCTGGCCCTTGATCGCCACTGCAATCGAGGGCCAGGAAACCTGTTCAGGAAGGCCTCGTTTGAAAGGGGAGAGTCTCCCCTTTCAAACAAGGCCTTCCCGAATGTTGGGAAGGCAGTTTGGGACAGTGACGTCAGCACGCCTGTGTCTCCCAGGGGTTTTGTTGAAGAAAACAAAATCCTGGGGTGCGACTCACCCGAGGATTTTTTAACCCCCTCCCTAGTGTCAGCCACGGGTTGTGACCCGCACCAGGGAGGTAGTGTGGGCGCGGACGCCCGCACTAAGCGGGCTAAAAAGGGGGAATGGTTTAAACACCTCACATTATAAACTAATGAGCCACCTGGCATGCCAGAGAAGGTGGTCTCAATACCTTTATTGCCCTGTTTGGATGACTGGGCATAAGAGCATAAGATCATACTGATTGAGTAAGGAGGATTTTGGATTCAGGAGGGTCACTCAACCATATACCACTGTTTTCCTCTTTGGGCCATCATACTGTAATCCCTCGAAGTGAACCAAAAGCTATGTTGTTGTTTTATTGATTTCCATATAGCCTTTGATACAGTATACAGAGGTCTCTTATGGGAAAAACTCCACTCCTGGAAGTTTCCTATTGACCTCCAAAGTGCATTACAAGCATTGCATGCAGATAACTGGGCACAAGTCGAACTTGATAAATCTGGTAGATTATTATACTGTAAAAGATCCCAATTCAGAATGGCATCCAACAAGGGCATGTCTTAGCTTCTTTGCTTTTTAGCTTACTCCTGGCAGACCTCCCAGCATCCATAGATTTAACAAATTAATTTTCCCCCAAAGTTGGGAAACAGTCTTTGAAAATAAGGTGAATAACTTTAAATGATACTTGTATACGTAGGAGGTGGAAGTAGTGCATTTCTATAAATATCTAGGGCTGTACATCAATAGGAACCTAAAATGGGATACCTGTGTGGGGGATCCACACATAGGGAACGTCAAGCAGAGGTCCATGTTGCAAGCTGGTTCTCTGCTCAAATTTAACCCATATTATGAGGGATTCACCCTTACACCTCTAATGAAGGCTTATGAAGACAAAATATCTCCTCAAGGGCTGTATGGCGCAGAGGTTCTTAATCTTGACTGCTCTTGCAATTGGGATCTGATGGAGGGGGCCATCCTCATGAGGCTATTGCTGCAGCAACCTGCAACCATGATTCAGGGTATAAGGAGAGAATTGAATCTAGTTTCCTAGAACTTGTTGGTGAATTCCTGTTTTCTGAGATTTCGCAATAAGCTATTGGTTTCATAGCGAAGCTTCAAAGGTCTCTAGATTGTTTTGGAAATAAATTCTTGGTAGTGAAAGAAGCTATGGAAGCAAGTACCAGGATAACAGATTTAAAAAAACATGCATTCTCTTTGGGGTTCAATTGGAACAAGGTCCCCCTGCCAAAATCAACAAGCTCGGAGATAATCTGTGGGAAAGGTTGATGGCTCTCCGAACCGGGCCTATCTGAGGAAGACGCCTTCAAACAGCTTCTCATTAAATACTCTTGGCCAGCACATGGTCTTTCCCTACTTGGCCTTGGTACCTGACCCTAAGTTACATAATTAACCTGAACTAAGTAAGTAAAGTTTTGGAAAAAGAGGGAAAAATACCAAGTAGCTGACGTGCAGGTCTGCCTCTAGAAAGGGCACCAGTAGCTATTTTTCCTCCTCACAGGAGGCGCACTGAATCCTTCAGACAGAGTCCTGCTTGTTACCTCATATTTCTTTCTAACACATTGGTAGCACTTTTATAGGCAAAAAAATATTGTCTTTCCATCCTCTCTTAAAACATATTAATTGAAAAGTAGGCAAATATAATCCTACCAGCCCTATTTATGAAAAATAACCCCCACCAATTTTTTTTTTGCTGGTTAATAGAGTTAGGGTTGAGACTAGAGGCGGTACTCAGAAGAAAAAAAAGTTTACAAAGACAATCCTTGGAAGAGTTTGAAGGAGGACAGACCATTTTGGCACTTAGCAGTTACATGAATGAAGGTGAGGTTATGTAACGTGGTATCTGCAATTTGAGGAGGAGGTTACACTGCACATTTTCCTGTATACACTATCATGTTGGGTGGGGGACAGAAGCAATAGGGGTTACAAAATGAAAGAAGGGACACAACTGTTGTCACATTCAAATCCCTTAGGAATAATTTAAAAAACGTTTAAATCGTAAATCTGTGAAGAGCTACGATTTGTGAATGTTGTCTAATTAGGTCAATCTATTAAAAACAAAATTAGACAAATACAGAATAGCTACTGCATGAGCCCCATTGGTTATGAATACACTCTATGGGGCTAGCTGATTTGTGAGCCTGAGCAACATCTAAATTACAGCCTTTCTATTTATCAGGTGACATGATGACGCTGAGGTAACCCGTGCATGAAATAACGGTTTAATCATTTTTCTTTTATAGTCTCAAGCACTGTTTCCAAGTTTCTACTATGGATGTCATGCAGGTGAAACGAAGCAAGGGGGAAGTTGTCATACAGGGGTGCCTGGTGGAAATCTATATCTGGATAAGAATTAACAGGGTATGCCTAAATGGTACATACCAGTCATCGTGGTGCTGGATGTGGACTCCCTCATTTCTTTGCCCTTTCACACTGGCCACATCTATTGATGATTGGCCTATTTTTACATTGTTCTGCTGCTGCTCCACAGTTGCATTTGTGCACTAGAAAAAAACTAAAAATGCCTGCATACAAAACTGCGCCGTACAAAATGACATGAAAGGTATAATATATGGAGACCACTAGTAAGAACAGCCTTGGTCATATATACACAAAAAAGTGGTTCAGATTGAGGGCAACATAGTTGTTTTTGTACTACCAGAATATTTCAGGTTCAGCAAAGCATTTACCTCTGAAATGAAAGTTTCCAAGAGTTCAATGTTCTCCGATGATTTGCCATTCAGCTTTGTCATGGATGAGGGTGCAGAGTGTGAGGAGGAGGGCCTGCTGCTGGAACTTCTCTCGTCTATTCTAGACTCTTCTACATGATTGTTTCTTCTTAAAATGCTTCTCTGGAGAGGTGTTGGTTTAAAGGTTTCATCCAATGCTGAAATGGCAATCCCTTCTTCTAAAGGAAACAGAAGGGTTTTTTGAGCGTCAGGACATTGCGCTTTTATTAGCAAATCAAGTTATATTCAATTTAACCACTGCTTTTGTTAGTTACTTATGCTCATCTTACTAAAACACAGCTACAGCTCAAACATTAGTCACTGAAATAATTTGCACAAAACTGAAGCAAAGGTGCAATCAAGTTTACTTGACTTTTTACGCACTTTGAGAAAGTGGTCCAGCAAGAGCCACAATCCCTTGCAGTATGAAACACAGACAGTCACAAAATTAACCTGTGTTTAACCCTGGGTAGCTTGGCACAAAGAGCAAACTTTAAAGGTGAGAGAGCGTAGTTTCAATAACTTATATTAAAATTAAATGCTCATATTAATGCTCAACGATGTTGCATAGAAGACGAAAATAATAGTGATTTTGCTTAAACGTGCATTTGAATTATGACTATAATGTGTGTGGCTACCAATGTATATGCGAACCAATAACTCATTAATAGAATCACTAATGCTATGGTTAATCAAGTTATATTAACAATTATGATATTGCACTAAAAATCTCATAGGCCTTAAGTTAGCGTAAGCTGTGGGTTTTAGCTGCCTGGCTCTCATATTAAAAGCATTTTTCTGTTTTTCAGCGTCCTGACTCGCAAAGGGCCATGACCCTGCAAAATGTTCCTTTTCTTCAATATAATGTATCAGTACAATTTTGTTCTCATCCGCATGCTTGCTGCTTTAGTATGAGTTTATACACAAAGTTGAAACAAATGTATATTAATGTAATGTACAAGGACGTTTAAACCATGGACAAAGGAACTCATGACCCGAGAAGACGTGCCAAGCTGTGAAATTATCTCCAGATGTGCCACCTCCGAAAATGCCAATTACGAAGACCAATCAAAGTGCTACGAATTATCGTGGGGTGACAATTAGTATTACCTACTGTATAATTTAATAGGTTAAAGATAGTGGGGTATATCAACTGTCCAATGAAATCTTGGGGGAAGGTATTACGAAAAAGGGATAAAAACCCATGTCACAGAAGGATTAGGAGAATTAGGTAGGGAATGCTATTGATTTTATCCAGAAACTCTGTCACTCTGTTTGGTGACTTTGAGACTTATTAAGCCATCCTCACCCATAGACTGCCCCTATACACTTCTCCTCCTTATGAGGGAAGTGTCCCCTGTCCTCTAGGCAAAGTTTAGACTGACGGCGTTTTGACTGATGTCCTGAAGACGAAGAATGATCCTGTGTGCTGACCTAATCTTTGGAGGGTAATTATGACAATGTAATTTGTAATTTGTCTGTTTGCTTTTCCTTTCTAGGTACCAACTGCTCATTTTGATAGAGACCATAGTTAGATGTTTTCTAAATTGGTGTTCTAAATTGTTTTTGCATGAAGCCCAACATGCTGATGCTAATTAGTGGTTAGAATAGGAGTTCACTTCAACTGACGCAAATAGACAAATAACTGACGTTACGCTATGCTGAACTGAGACATATTTGATATTCACTGTATTCTGATCTATGTTCACGCCGTGTTATGTTCTTATGTTTGTGATTCTTTCATTAATTAAATCTTATCACAGTTGCCATATTGTGACTATGCTCTTATGCTTTCTGGTATTGAGATTAACTCTTCTGCTCGTAGATTGTAATCAATAGGGAATAAAATTCATAAAAATTCTATCAAGGGTGTGGTTATTCATGGCTGAAAGGCCATGGTTGCGCCGAAAATTTGATTAATGACTTTATCGAAAGTAAAGTACATTGTGGTGGTGAATATTGATGACATTATTGATATATTACTTGACATATTGATCAGTTATCTCGTCCTACGGTGTCTCACCACTGTGTCACAAGATTTATTGGCCTAAAACGAGTCCCAATGTGTATAAATTAACATAGGACGCGTTAACAGAGGCAATGTGTAAAATATTTATGCAGCACACAAACAGTATTAAAGTGAAAACACTACACAAGAAAAATCCCACACCAATTTAGAAAAATAGAGTAAATTTTAATGCATTATTTGACACCAAAACAACAAAAATCAGTAGAACAGGAGTTATGAATTTCTAAAGTTTTAGTAAAAGCTAGCACCTAAAAGATCAAAGCGCCAACCACGGACATGTAGAAACGTGAGGCTGGTGTAAAGTAAAAAAATATGGCCGACCGCAATGGAGCGCTGTTTGGATTTAAGAAGTGTATGAGGCACGATCAGCTCTTACCTTCGGACTTAAAAGAAATTTTGAGAAAATTGTTTTGAGAAGGTAAAGTTCAGAAGGGAAAAGCTGCAGGTGGTGCCTCAGGAGGAAGAGTTGTCTCCCAAGAGCCTTAGGGCAAAGCTGTGGTAAATATTTCTACAACCTCGGCAGTCTTTTTACAAGACCGCTGAATAACCGCCGTGTGGAAGACCGCCAGTAGTGGCGGTTTGCCGTTCGGCGTATTATGACTCTTGGCTGCTCTCTGTTCTTTTTCCAACGGAGAGCCGCCAACAGCCATACTGGTGGGTGGTGGGGAAGTGGAGGTTGCTCCACCTTCACCGCCTCGCCAACAGAACACCGCCCACCGAATCAAGTCCTGTGATTCGGCGTGGCGGTGTTCTGTTGGCGGTGTGGTGTCGGCGGAGCAGCTCCCATGGCTCCCGTTCCCTCCCGGAGGATCGACGGAACAGGTAAGTCGATCATCCGTTAGGGGAGGGGGGTGTTGTGTGGGTGCATGGGGGTGTGCGTCTGTGTATATAGAGGGGGTGTGTGAGTGCATGTATGCTTGCGGGGGTATTGCGTGTTTTGGGAATGAGTGCGTGTATGTCTGTGGGTATGTCTGTATGGATGTGTGCGTGTATGTTTGTATGTGGGTGGGTGTGCGTGTCTGACTGTGTGTGTGGATGTAGGCATGTATGTCGGTGTGTGTGTGTTGGTGGTGCCTGCGTGCGTGTCGTGTGTGTGTGAGTTCTATGATGTTGGGGGTCGGGGTGCGGAGGGTGGCCCTGCCACCTTTGGGGGGTGGCAGGGGTGGTGGGGGGTGTAGTGGAGGGAGTCGGTGGGGGTGGGGGGTGGGGGAGACCCCTATCAGTGCCAGGGAAGGAATTCCCTGGCACTGATAGTGCTTACCGCCATGGATTTCATGGCGGTTCCAACCGCAGGAAATCCACG